>NC_140520.1:34385614-34715614 GCF_964339955.1 Pipistrellus hanaki
CGCTGGGAGTGCACCGCCAGCAACGCCGTCGCCCGCGTGGCCGCCGCCACCAACGTCTACGTGCTGGGTCAGTGGGCACATCGCCCGCCGGGGCCGTGAGACACCACGTTGGGGGCAGACAGGGAACCGGTCTTGAAGCTCAGATGGGGTGGTGGGTGGGGAACCCCTGGGATGATGGGTGGAGGGCAGAGGCCCTGGGTTCCTCTTAGTTCTTCACATCCCTTCGGGGCCCTGACCCTAACCTCTCCCCCCATCCCCTCACCCCCCTGCCCAGGCACCAGCCCCCACGCTGTCACCAACGTGTCCGTGGTGCCCGTGCCCAAGGGCGCCAATGTCTCCTGGGAGCCTGGCTTTGACGGCGGCTACCTGCAGAGATTCAGCGTCTGGTACACCCCACTGTGAGTGCCCCGCCCTGGCTCTCCCTGGCCCTCTGCCCTTTCTCTGCCCCCTCCCCCCTTCCCCCTCTCCCCTACTCTGCCCCAGCCCTGCCCACCTCCAAGGCTTTCCTTACAGAGACTCCCAGGTGGCCCTGGCTGATGAGGTCCCCTTTCCCTCATGCCCTAGGGCCAAGCGTGCTGACCGAGCCCACCACGACTGGCTGTCCCTGGCGGTGCCCGTGGGGGCCACTCACCTCCTGGTGCCAGGGCTGAAGCCCCACACCCAGTACCAGTTCAGCGTCCTGGCTCAGAACAAGCTGGGCAGCGGGCCCTTCAGCGAGATCGTCCTGTCTGCCCCCGAGGGTGAGAGGGCAGCCGATGGGGGGGAGGGCTGGCAGGAGAAGCTGGATATGGGGGGGGAGGGGGCTGGGGGGCAGGATGTGAAGGTGCTGGGCAGCTTGGGGTCCAGAGGGATTTGTGGAGCATGATCCAGGCTTGTCTTAGGGCAGGGGTCGGCAAACTCCGGCTCTGTTGACTAATGAGTTTGCCAACCACTGCCCTAGAGCAGTGTTTCCCAAACTTTTGACATATGTGTGCCCCTTCTATAATTTCCGTAACGCTGAGCACCCCTCGTACTCATGAGAACGTAGAATTAGGCGCAGCTAAGCACGGTGCAGTGCATATCCCCACCAACTCTTCCCGTGCCCCTGGGGGTATGTGTACCACACTTTGGGAAACACTGTTAGACTCTCGATTCCAATCATTCCAGGCTGTTGTTGTTCCTTGTGATTCAGCCCCTATCCCAGCGGTCGGCAAACTCATGTGGCTCTCGAGCCGCCGTTTTCCGACCACTGCCTTAGGGGCTCTGGGAGAATGGTGGGCACAGGCGGCCGGGAAAGGCCCGGGGCCGAGGGGAAGGCGCTGGACATGCTATTCCTGCCCCGCCTATCTGTCCCATCCAGGGCTTCCTACCACCCCCGCGGCCCCCCCACTTCCTGCCACAGAGATGCCGCCGCCCCTGTCCCCACCCCGGGGCCTGGTGGCAGTGAGGACGCCCCGGGGGGTCCTGCTGCACTGGGATCCCCCCGAAATGCTCCCCCAGAGGCTGGATGGCTACATCCTCGAGGGCCGCCAGGGCGCCCAGCGCTGGGAGGTGCTGGACGGGGCGGTGGCGGGCGCCGAGGTGCAGCTGCTGGTGCCCGGCCTCATTAAGGTGAGAGTGGGGAGCAGGCCAGGGGCTCTGCGGTTCTCGGGGGGCCTCCCCTCTATTCCCAAACCCAGACAGGACCGTCTCCCCGGCTTCCCCCTCCCCCGTCACCTCCCCTTCTCTGTCTTCCCAACGGGGCTGGTGTGGGGGGCCGGGCCGGGCCCTGACCCCCCGGAACGCCACCCCAGGACGTTCTCTACGAGTTCCGCCTCGTGGCCTTGGCCGGCGGCTACGTCAGCGGGCCCAGCAACTCGGCCAACGTCTCCACTTCTGGTGAGAACCCGGAGGGGCCGGGCCGGGCCAGGGGTGCGGGGCGCGGGCCCGCTGCCTCTGCACACGGCCTCCTCCCTCTTGGCTCCCCGCAGGCCTGGAGGTGTACCCGTCCCGCACCCAGCTGCCCGGCCTCCTGCCCCAGCCCGTGCTGGCCGGCGTGCTGGGCGGGCTCTGCTTCCTGGGCGTGGCCGTCCTGGTGAGCATCCTGGCCGCCTGCCTCACCGGCCGCCGCCGGGCCGCCCGCCGCCGCCGCCACTGCAAGCGCCTCCGCCAAGGTAGGGCCAGCCCCCCTCACCACCCCCCTCCAAGGTAGGGCCAGCCCCCCTCACCACCCCCCTCCAAGGTAGGGCCAGCCCCCTCACCACCCCCCTCCAAGGTAGGGCCAGCCCCCCCTCAGCACCCCCCTCCAAGGTAGGGCCAGCCCCCCTCACCTCCCCCCTCCAAGGTAGGGTCAGCCCCCCTCACCTCCCCCCTCCAAGGTAGGGCCAGCCCCCCTCACCACCCCCCTCCAAGGTAGGGCCAGCCCCCTCACCACCCCCCTCCAAGGTAGGGCCAGCCCCCCTCACCACCCCCCTCCAAGGTAGGGCCAGCCCCCCTCACCACCCCCCTCCAAGGTAGGGCCAGCCCCCTCACCACCCCCCTCCAAGGTAGGGCCAGCCCCCCTCACCACCCCCCTCCAAGGTAGGGCCAGCCCCCTCACCACCCCCCTCCAAGGTAGGGCCAGCCCCCCTCACCACCCCCCTCCAAGGTAGGGTCAGCCCCCCCTCAGCTCCCCCTACAAGGTAGGGTCAGCCCCCCCTCAGCTCCCCCTACAAGGTAGGGTCAGCCCCCCCTCAGCTCCCCCCACAAGGTAGGGCCAGCCCCAATCAGTCAGCACTTCTTGCTTGGAGGAAAGCCCCGGCCCCAGCACCCTTCCTGCACCCAGCACCCTTCCTGCGCCCAGCACCCTTTCTGCGCCAGCCTTGCCTACACTGCTCCCATGTGAGGTCCGAGGTGAGGTCTGTGCCCGGGCCCTGAGAGCCCTGTGTGCCTGCGTCACCGCTGGCTCTCCTGCCCTTACAGATGCGCCTCTTCTCTTCTCTCCACCCGGGCTGTCATCTCCACTGTAAGTCCTCCTCCTCTGGCTTCCTTCTGCCCCCTGCCCCCAGGGTGCCCCTGTCCTCTGCTCCTTCCCTGCGCCTGGGGTAGGAGTTGTGAGAGGGGAGCAGAAAGGGGAGGAAGGGGAGGATGGGTGCAGAGCCCAGCCTGGGGGGCTCCGGGGCTGCTGTGCCCCCTCCACCTCCGTGTGGGTCCTTGCTCACTCGCTTTCCTAGCTCTGCTCTGTCGTGTACCAGACCCCTCCAGGCCCAGCCACGGTTCCCTGACCACAGGCCTGCTCTGTCCTCCCCAGCTCCGCTCCCGGCTCGGGCAGCCCTGACAGCGTGGCCAAGCTGAAGCTCCGGGGCTCCCCGGCCCCCAGCCCGCGCCAGAGCCTGCTGTGCGGGGAGCCCGCTCGAACCCCTGGCTCCCCTCCAGGCCCCCCACCCAGCCAGGGACCCTTACCCCTGGAGCCCATCTGCCGGGGACCAGATGGGCGCTTTGTGTTGGGACCCAACGCGGGGACCCCCCAAGAGAGGCCAGGCCCTGAGCAGGCCGCAGCTCGGACCCCAGCCCGGCACCAGGCCGGGTCCTATGACTGCAGCAGCAGCAGCCCCACGGGGCTGCCCCGGCCCCTCTGCATTACAGACATCAGCCCCGTGGGGTCCTCCCCCGCGGCCCCGCCCAGCCCCCTGCCCGGCGCGGGCCCCCTGCTGCAGTACCTGAGCCTGCCCTTCTTCAGGGAGATGAACGTGGACGGCGACTGGCCCCCTCTGGAGGAGCCTGCCTCTGCTGCACCCCCCGATTACAGGGACACCCGGCCCCGCCCGCCCTCCTCCCTCCTGCAGCCCCTGGACTCCCCTCCTGCGTCCCCCCGGGCGGGGCTTCTGGGGGCCGGGGGCAGGGCCGGGGCTGCCCCCGAGGGCCCGTGCGCGGCGCTGGCCGACTGGACCCTGCGGGAGCGGCTGCTGCCCGGCCTCCTCCCCGCCGCCCCCCGGGGCAGCCTCACCAGCCAGAGCAGCGGGCGGGGCAGCGCCTCCTTCCTGCGGCCGCCCTCCACGGCCCCCTCGGCCGGGGGCAGCTACCTCAGCCCGGCTCCCGGAGACACCAGCAGCTGGGCCAGCGGCCCCGAGCGGTGGCCCCGGAGGGAGCATGTGGTGACCGTCAGCAAGAGGTGAGGCAGCCGAAGCCGGTTTGGCTCCGTGGTAGAGCGTTGGCCTGCGGACTGAAAGGTCCCAGGTTCGATTCCGGACAAGGGCATGTACCTTGGTTGCGGGCACATCCTCAGTGGGGGGTGTGCAGGAGGCAGCTGGTCAATGTCTCTCTCTCATCGATGTTTCTAACTCTCCCTCTCTCTTCCTCTGTAAAAAAAATCAATAAAATATATTTTTTAAAAAAAGGGGTGAGGCTGTCCCTACCCGTTCCTGCTGTCATCTCATCTCCGACTGACTCCCCAGCCTCTCCTGACACCTGCCTTCTCTGCTCCGCTCCCTCTATGGCCGGAATTCGGGAGATGGCCACCCTCAAACCCCCCACCTCCGACCCCCACATTTGTCTCTTTACAGGAGGGACACATCTGTGGACGAGAACTATGAGTGGGACTCAGAATTCCCTGGGGACATGGAGTTGCTGGAGACCCTGTGCCTGGGCTTGTCGGGCCCCCGGCCCGGACCTGACGCGGAGCCAGAGCTAGGTGTGCGAGCCCTCCGGAAAGCAGGCGCTCCTGGCCTTGCCGTCCCACCACCCGCAGCCTCAGGACCCACCTGCTCCCGGTTGCCCCCTGGGGTCATGTGACCTGCAGGCCCTGGGGAGCCTCAGGGTGCCAGTGAACCTCAAGGCCGTGTCCCCCCCTTGTTCTGCCCCCCTCCCCCTCCGGCAGGTGCAAAGACTCCAGAGGTGGGCTGCCTCCTGGGCGCCGCCCCGGCTCCGGGCCCCGAGGCCCGCTGTGCGGCCCTCCGGGAGGAGTTCCTGGCCTTCCGCCGCCGCCGAGAGGCCGCCAGGGCCTGGCTCCCCGCCTACCGACAGCCGGTCCCCCACCCCGAGCAGGCCACTCTGCTGTGAGCACCCTCCTGTGGGGCAGCTGGAAGGCGCAGGGACCCCGCGAAGGAGGCCCCACCCAGACCCAGCTCCACCTGGAAACTGCCCCTGCCCCTGAGGCCCAGGCACACACCCTGCTGGTGGGCTGGGGTGGGCGTGGTGTGGGATGTGTGTGCTGAGCCTGGGGACTAGAGCAGGGATCCTAGGTCTGCCGGAGGGCGTGTGTGTGTGTGTGTGTGTGTGTGTGTGTGGTTTGTGGTGTGGGTGAGGTTTTATACAGGTGAATAAAGAACACCTGGAAAATGTTTTCTATGTTGTCTGACTTGGAATCTGAGAGGGAGGGGGGAATCTCGAACCCTTGGAAGGAGGGCATTCTTCCTAAATGAATGGAGGAGCATTCAGCAGCCATTCAGAAAGCACGTATGGAGCGCCTCCTGACGTCGGCTGCCACAGAGCAGCCACCCCGCGAATGCTGAGAAAACAGAGTTCACCAAGCCAAGCCCTGACCTTGGGTTCTTTCTCAGTCTGCGAGGCAGACGGGAGAAATAGCTAGAGCATGATGCGACGGGTGCTGATAAAGCGAGGCCGCGGTGATTGTGGCGGCACAAAGGAAGGAGTGAACGGGAGCGCTTACAGCATGTGCGGGGACCGAGGCGTCCTGGGGGGGATCCTCAGAGCTTTCCCTGTGGGAACAAAGACGCTAAAGCCGGGCACCCGACCTGTAGGCACTGCTCTCCACGCCGCCGTGCTTGTAGCAGCTACTTCTCTACACTGAGGGAGGGAGGGAGTCCTGTTAGACTGGGCCAGTGGTCGGCAAACTCATTAGTCAACAGAGCCAAATAGCAACAGCACAACGATTGACATTTCTTTTGAGAGCTGATTTTTTTAAACTTCTTGCTGAAACTGGTTTGGCTCAGTGGATGGAGTGTTGGCCTGGGGACTGAAAGGTCCCAGGTTCGATTCCAATCAAGGGCATGTACCTTGGTTGCGGGCACATCCCCAGAGGGGGATGTGCAGGAGGCAGCTGATCGATGTTTCTCTCTCATCGATGTTTCTAACTATCCCTCTTCCTCTCTGTAAAAAATCAATAAAATACATTAAAAAAAATTAAACTTAAACTTCTAACGCCACTTCTCCAAAATAGACTCGCCCAGGCCATGGTATTTTGTGGAAGAGCCACACTCAAGGGGCCAAAGAGCCGCAGGTGGCTCTAGAGCCTTAGATTGCTGACCGCGGGACTAGGGACCTGAAATGAACAAACAGTGAGTGCGGGGGGAGCAGGTGAGGATGAGTCAGGGAGGAAAAGCACCCCAGGCGGAGGGACAGCCTGCGTGAAGGCACGTCGACTGGCTTCCAGGGAATGACCCAAGGCCCTGGAATGCAGGCCTGAGTAGGATTGGGGAGGAGAGCACAGATGGGTGGAAGGACGATGGTGGATGACCTTGAGAACCAGGTGAAACTGGCTTCTACCACACACGGATGTAAGTGGGGACTCTGCCTGAAAGGGGGGAGCATTCTGTGAGCCCCCAAACTGCTCTCCTCCACTCCCAGAAGCACTGACAGCCTCCTCCCCGGGGGAGGCAATGGAGGAGGCAGCGGCCACTGCCAGGTCTGAACCCTGGGTCGCAGGGCGGATGGATCACACTCCTTGGGCACCACAAGCAATGACCTCACTGAGCTTTCCTGTCTCGGCTTGACGAGCGGGTGCTGTCCTGGCCTGTCGGCCCCAGTCCTGTCACACCCCAGTCAGCGAGGGGGGAGGGATATTTTTCCTCTGCCTCCGTTTACCTAACCGCCCTTTTTAATATATTTCTATTTCAGAGAAGAAGGGAGAGGGCTAGAGAGAGAGAAACATCGATGATGAGAGGGAATCATTGACCAGCTGCCTCCTGCACACCCCACACTGGGGATCGAGCCTGCAACCCGGACATGTGCCCTGATTGGGAATTCAACTGTGACCTCCTGGTTCATGGGTTGATGCTCAACCACTGAGCCACGCCAGCCAGGTCTTAACCACCTTTTTTTTTTTTTTTAATTGTGTTTTATTCTTTAAATATATATGTTTTAAACTTATTTCTGAGAGGAAGAGCGAGGTAGAAACATCAAATGATGAGGGAGCAGCCTTCTGCACACCCCCAACTGGGGATGGAGCCTGCAACCCGGACATGTGCTCTTGACCGGAATCGGACCGGGAACCCTTCAGTCCGCAGGCTGACGCTCTGTCCACGGAACCACACCGGCTAGGACCTAACCACCCTTTTTAAACCAAGAGGATTTCCCCCACATAAACTGGCCCAAGTCTTGAGCTAACCTAGGCAGTTAGCTCGCTGGGGCACGCCCCTCCTGGCTCCAGGGTTGGGGTACAGGTGGTCCTGGGTGAAGGCCGCTGCCCTAGCTGCCCTAGGAGGACCCGACTCCAGGATCCTGTAACCGTGGTCCCACCCACAGCCCTTCCTTCCCCTCTCACCCTGGTCCTAGGCTCTCGCTACGGCGCCTTTAAACCCTCCCGGGCCTCGCCCCGCCCCGCCCCGGGTCCGCCCCGTCCGGAGCCGCTGAAAACCCCCGGCCCAGCCCCTGCGACCCATTCGCCCTGCAGCCCCGCCCGCGTGCGCGCTCTCCTGCCCGCCCGACGGTAAGGAGGGCTTTTTAATGGGGTGTGTTCGGGGTGCAGGGGGAACTTTCTAGAAAGCGAGAAGCCCCGTTGGCGACCAGCTGCACGGAGGCTGAGGACCCGAGGCTGGGGGCCAGGGTCCGATGGCCGCGTCGCCCGCGCTGTCAGGGTCTGCCCAGCCCCGGCCGGCATTGCTGGGCCGTGAGGTCAGGCCTGTTGCGGTGCACAGACGAGGGGGTGGGGGGGCATCTGCCATGATCAGGGGCTCGGGGAGTGCACCCCACGCGCAGCTCCCCCCGGGTCCCCTCGGGGGCGGCAGGGGGAGCGTCTGAGACGGGTTAGCTGTCCAAGCGACGGCGCGCCCACCCCGCGCCCCGGGGCAGCTCCGCGGCCCCGCACTGGCCGCGCTTCCTGGTCCCGGACACGTGCGGCGCCGCCCGCGCCCCGGGACAGCCCTGCGGTGCCTCCTGGGGACTCGGGGTCACGGGCTTGCGCTCCGGCGGCCCCACGATGGCCTCTCCCTCCGGGGCGCGGGCGGGAGGGGAGCCCCCTAGCGCGGGCACCGGGGGGCTGCAGCCCGGACCGCGCCCGCCGGGTGCCCTGCCAGCGGGAGGGGCGGCCGCTCCCGCGCCTACGGGCGCCCAGGCCCGCACCCCGCGCCTCCCGCTGCTCGGGGGGCCGGCGGGCTGCCCAGACCGCTGCGTCACCCCCGAGCCGCGGCCTGACTCACCGCGACCGCCGCGGCCCAGGGTGTGGCCTGGAGGAGGCCGGCCCCGGGGCCGGAAGTGGCCGCAGCCTTCCCGCCCTGCAGCCCCCGGGAGGGAGCCCGGGCCGGGGAAGTCCTGGGGGAGCCTGGGATCCGGGGGCTTCCAGAAGGCAGGGTGGAGGGGAGGGGGAGCTGCAGCGGATGCCGTGCAGGATGGGGGCACCCGGGACTCTCCAGGGCACCAGACACAGGGCCATCGCCCTGGCTCAGCCCCCTCCCCCCATGTCTACCCCTAGTGCACGCGGATGAGCTAAAGCTGCAGGGAGGGCGAGGGAGGGCGGGGCCAGCAGGGCCCGGGCACCCCAGAACCAAGCAGTCTCCCTGCAAACCCCCTCTTCCTTCCCTCCGCCTGCCTGCCCCCCCCCCCTCCCATCCCGGGATTGGCCCCTGATCCCTTCTCCCCGCTCCTCTCCTTCCCACCGGAGGGTCAGGTGTGGGGTGTTAGCTCAGAGTCCAGCTCTGATCCCAGGGCATGTTTTCTTCCCCGGAACCACATTGTGGAGCTGCTTCTCTGCCCCAAGCGCAGACTTCCTCCTCCGCCAGGTGCGCCCTGCGCCCCCAGCCGCCTGCTCGAGGCCCGGCTTGCACCTGGCTGTGCCCGACAGCTGCTGGGAGGCCAGGCGAGGCGGCCTCTTTCGCAAGGACCCACCTCTGCCCGCTGCCCGGAGCCTTGGCCACGCCCCTGTGCCGGGTGCCCCCACCCTGACCTGTGCCTGTGCCTGTGCCTGTTTGGTACACAGAAGCTATGGCAACTTCCCCCACCCCCCTCCTCCTGCAGGCCTTGCGGCTTCCTGTTTGTAAGAGCTTGTGTTCGTCCCTGCTCACCGGCTCCTGGTGAGGGGCTGACCCCAGCGCTAGGTTTCCCACCGTCCTCGCTTCTGCTTGTTCCATGGGGCACTTTGCTCTGGGGACAGGGACTCCCTTTGGAATCCTTTGTCCCACTTCTGAGTTGGGAAGTCCCCGGCCTTATCGGCACCAAGAATGGAGAGTCCCTTTGTCTTGCCAGTGAGACCTCCAGGAACCCTGAGTCTCCCCACCCCCACCCCGCATCCGCCTTCTCCTTGGCATTGGCCTGGAGGTGAGGTAAGCTTCCAGCCCGGAGTCTGGGCAGGGCTGAGGGCCTGTGGCCTCTGCTCCTTTCCCAGCGAGCCGTGCCCTCCTGCGTGGGGCTGCAAGGCTGCTCCCACAGATGTAGGCAGGTCTCCAGGTTAGGTTACTCGCAGCCAACCTCTTACCCCCACTTCCCCTCCAAGTCGTGTTCAGCTGTCGTTTTTCCTTTGGGGCCTGTGCTTGGGCATCTCACCCACAGCTTCTCCCCAGCCCAGCAGGCATCTGGCCGCCTCCCCTTCCTCGGAGGGAGGGCAGCAGTAGGGCCTGTGGGTGTCACCAGGGTGGGCCACTCCTGCGCCAGCAGCCACGGCCCATCTGCCCTCGCCTGCTGGTGTGGGGCGGGGAGGAGATCCAGCTGCCACAGGCTGGCCCAGCTGCGCCTGCCCCTTCCTGGAGTTCTGCCCTGTGACTGGCACCTCAGGGCTCTAGGGCAGTGGAGCCTGGATGCTGTAGCTGGAGGCTGAGACCCTGCCAGCTGTGACCCTGCCAGCTGTGTCCAGGCGTCAGGCTGGGGGAGGGGCCCTCAGAACCCACCCGTGTCCAGAAGTGGTCTGCAGTGGAAGGAAGGGTCAGGCTCCGGGCTGCTCTCCTCCCCTAACCCCGTGGTGTGGGTTGATCCTTTTTCTGCGCTTCTTCTCTCTGGGCCACTGTGATCCCCGGGTGTGAGGCCACGGGGCCCGTGGAGGCACAGCCTTGAGCGGCCCCCAAGTCATACTAGGGAAGCTGCCCCCAGAAGAGAGGTCTGGACGTCGGGCTGGGGAAGGGCGGATTCCTGGGCCAGGACAATAGCCTCCAGCCCCCTCCCTTCCTCCCAGGCGTCCCGTCCAGCCCTGCCCCCAGGGGGCCGGGGTCACAGGTCTAGACTGAGTGGTGGCTGAGCCATTGGGGCTGGTCTGGGGGAAATCCAGGCTCCTCTCCACAGGCCTCGGCCACTCCACTACCTGCCCTCCCCCAGCGGAGTGTGTGTGTGTGTGTGTGTGTGTGTGTGGCTGTGTGGTTGTGTGGGGTCAAGGCCCAGACTGACATTTATCTGGCCCAGCTTTCAGGCCGGGGGAAGTGGGGTGGGGTGGGTTGCTCGCCCTTAATGAGGTTTAAAAATAACTGATTTATGGGGAGGATCTCTGCCGGAAATGTGCAGCTGGATAAGCTGGAGGGGAAAGGAGCTGCCCTGTGGGTGCGGGGTGGGGGAGGCGGGAGGGGACTGGCCCCAGACAGGACGGTGGGGTGAGAGGTGTGAGAGTGCTGGGGCAGCTGCTGCCCCTGGGCCTGCTGACGTGGCCCGAGGCCGCGCCTTCAGCCCCCGGAGGGGGTGGTGGAGGGGATTGTTCAGCCCGGGGTGCCTGGGAGAGGGAGCCGATGACTTCATCCCTTAAGTCTGCCCTGGCCCGGCGGAGCCCATGTGGGCGGGAGTGGCTCCTCCTCTCCCTGGGAACAGGTGTGGCTCCCGGGGACCCCGCTGGACCCCGAATTTGGAGCCGCCAGGCAGCTAGCTCTGTCTCAGGCAGCCGGCTGCCCACCCGGGGAGGGGACGGGGTCCTGGCACCGGTGGCGTTGCCGCGGGGCCCCTGGGGGTGGGACCCAGGCAGCGAGGAGGTGGATGGGAACACGCTGCCCACACTCAGCGAGGTGCTGCCAACTCAGGCCGAGGATCAGGAAACCACCCAGCTCTTCCCAACCTCAGACTCAGTTCCTGCGTGTTTCTCTGTTCTTTCCCGGCTTTCTCTAAAAATACCAGCCTGGGCTCCTGCACGAGTTCCCTGACGTAACAAATTACTACAAACTCCGTGACTTAAAGCAACATCCGTTTACTGTCTTACCGTTCTGAGGTCCCCCCAAGGTCTCACTGGCTGACATCAGGGGTGGGAGGGTTGTATTCCTCATGGGGGGCTTAGGAGAGAGTCCATTTTTCTTTTTCTTTTTCTTTTTCTAAAATATATTTTATTGATTTTCGCAGAGAGGGATAGAGAGTTAGAAACATCGATGAGAGAGATACATCAATCAGCTGCCGCCTGCACACCCACCACTGGGGATGTGCCCACAACCAAGGTACATGCCCTTGACCGGAATCGAACCTGGGACCTTTCAGTCCCGCAGGCCGACGCTTTACCCACCGAGCCAAACCGGTTAGGGCATGGGAGTCCATTTCTTAACCTTTCCACCTTTTCGAGGTCACCTTGCCATATTCCAGCCTCTGCTTCCTTCTCACTCTCCCAACTCGGACTCAGCTGTCTCCCTCTTTTGCTTATGAGGACCCTTGTTCCGAGTAGACTGGGCCCCCTGGATGGTGCAGGGTGATCCTCTGTCTCAAGATTCTTGCTTCAATCACACCTGCAGAATCCCTTCGTACCATGTAAGGCCGCATTCACAACTAGGACATAGACACCTTTGAGGGCACCATTATTTTGCCTAGTAGAATTTAATTTTAATCCTCACCCGAGGATAATTTTTTCACTAATTTCTAGAGAGAGTGGAAGGAAAGGAGGAGGGGGGAGAGAGAGAGAGAAACATCAATACAAGAGAGACACATCCATTAGTTGCCTCCTGCCCACGCCCCTATGGGAGCTGGGGAACCTGCCACCAGGGTATGTGCCCTTGACCTGACTGGGAATGGAACCCGAGATCCTTGGGTCCGAGGGCTGCTGCTCTAACCACTGAGCAAACCGGCCAGGGCTAAAATTTGTTTTTATTGCCTGGCTCCTCCTGGGCAGTTCCTTTTGCCTGCTGAAATTTGTGAAGGGTGTACTCAGCCCTGCTCCTTCCAGGAAGCCCTACAAGCTGCTCCTGCCCATACGCTTTTCTGCATTCCTACAACGTAGGGTCTGGCTGTGTAGCTGGGTATTTGTCGTGTACAACCCTTGCCCTTGAATGTATGCTCACTTTGTCTCTGGTGGTACCTGGGCAACGCCAGGAGGAGCGGCTTCTGCTGTACAATTCCCGCACAGAGCGTGGCTGCTCAGTTAGGCTTCCCACGCCACTCTCTCTTCTTTCTCCTTCCCAAACCCTTCTTCCCAGGCCTGAAAAAAGCAGGGCTGCCCCAGAACCGGTTTGGCTCAGTGGATAGAGCGTCAGCCTGCGGACTGAAAGGTCCCAGGTTCGATTACAATCAAGGGCATGTATCTTGGTTGTGGGCACATTCCCAGTGGGGGGCGTGCAGGAGGCAGCTGATGGATGTTTCTCTCTCATCGATGTTTCTAGCTCTATCCCTCTCCCTTCCTCTCTGTAAAAAATCAATAAAGTATATATTTTTAAAAAAGCAGGGTTGGGATTAGAATGACTAGTTTGCCTTTGTTAAAACTTATCACCCCAAACCGGGGGCTAACCTCCCTCTCTTGACCTTGTTTTACCCCTAATTCTATTAATTCTATTCCCATGGGCTTTACATTTCATTTTAGTAGTGGAACCACTTAAATGAAACTTAGTGGAAGCCTTAATAATAGACAGAGCGCATGGCACGGGGGTGGGAACCCAAGGTGGCCTGGGTGGCGGAGCTCTGAGCAGTGTTGAGCGCTCCCTCCCTCGGCAGCTGTCCTCACCTCAGGGAGCCGCCACGGGGGTGTGATGTGTATCCTGGCAGGCAGAGCCCCCCACCCAAAGCCTTCAGAGCACTGACCAAAGGCTTGGGTGTGCCCCCTTCCCAGCTCCCCACAGCCGCCGCCACCCTTCAGAATGGCCAACAGGGGACCCGCCTACGGCCTGAGCCGGGAGGTGCAGCAGAAGATCGAGAAGCAGTACGACGCAGACCTGGAGCAGATCCTCATCCAGTGGATCACCACCCAGTGCCGCAAGGACGTGGGCCGGCCCCAGCCAGGGCGGGAGAACTTCCAGAACTGGCTCAAGGATGGCACGGTGAGAGCCGGGCCCCTCTGACCGGAGTCGGAGTGCTGGGAGAGCAGGGCCGGGTCTGGGGACAGGGATTGTTTCACCTGAAGAATGAGGGCATTCCCGACCCGACTTCTTCCTGAGCCTGGAGAGAGGATGCACGCTTCCCTCCCTCGCACTGAGCGGAGGGGAGCCTGTGTGTGTGCATATGTGCGCGCACGCGCGTGTGTGTATGTGCGCGCACATATGTGTGCATGTGCATGCATATCTGCGTGTGCGTGTGTGTGTGTGTGTGTGTGTGTGTGTGTGTGTGTGTGTGAGTGAATAGGCCTCTACCATGGGAGGCCCTAGGTGACACCAGATGCTCTAAGGGAGGAACTGTTGATATTAAGACATCGAGGTTTTCACTCTGACCGCAGAGGCGGCCTGGCAGGAGCCTGAGGCTGACTCGGGCGTGGTCAGTGGGAGAGAAACCTGTGGTCACTGCCTCTGGCCTGAGGGTAGAGCTTGCTGCTCTTCCGTGGGCGTGACCTCATCTCCACACCTGCTGCCTTCCCCTCCCTCCCAGGTGCTGTGTGAGCTCATCAATGGGCTGTACCCCGAGGGGCAGGGCCCCGTGAAGAAGATCCAGGCCTCCACCATGGCCTTCAAGCAGATGGAGCAGATCTCCCAGTTCCTGCAGGCAGCCGAGCGCTACGGCATCAACACCACCGACATCTTCCAGACGGTGGACCTCTGGGAAGGTGGGCGGGGCCACGGCGCCTCATCCAGGGGACCAGAGGCCGGGCCGGCCATCTTAACCAGGGGATTGGGCAGGTTCCTGGCGTTCTGAGGACACACAGGGGTGTGGCCGAGTAGACCTGTGTGCCCTCGCACGTGTGTTTTGCACGCGTATGCACTCACACGTGTGCGCCCTTGTGGAGCTGACCATGCTGGGGGCTGGGGTGGGAAAAGGGATGGGGGGTGAAGAGGAGAAGAATTTGGAAGCTGGGCCTGCCTTAGGGGTGCAGGTGGAGCCCTGGCACCCAGGACCTCTGCTGAGGCCGACGCCCCTTGTCCTCCCCAGGAAAGAACATGGCCTGCGTGCAGCGGACGCTGATGAACCTGGGCGGGCTGGCGGTGGCCCGGGAGGACGGCCTTTTCTCCGGGGACCCCAACTGGTTCCCTAAGTGAGTATGGCGGGGGCTGCCCACTCCTGCCCCCAGGGAACAGCTGGCCCTTCACAGAGGACCTTATTTTATTTTTAAATATATTTTATTGATTTTTGTACAGAGAGGAAGGCAGAGGGATAGAGCGTTAGAAACATCGATGAGAGAGAAACATCGATCAGTTGCCCCCTGCACACCCCCCACTGGGGATGTGCCCGCAACCAAGGTACATGCCCTTGACCGGAATCGAACCAGGGACCCTTTAGTCCGCAGGTCGATGCTCTATCCACTGAGCCAAACCGGTTAGGGCACAAAGTACTTTGACCTTCTTCATTTACTTCATCCTCTGGCCCGGGAATCCATGGGAGGGATGAGGAGGTGGCTTCAGAGAGCTCAAGGCTCAAGGACAGAGCTGGCAATGCTCTGTCCAGGAGGACATTACTGGGGTAGCCTCAACCTCCCCCTCACCAACCCTCCCTCTCCACCTAGGAAGTCCAAGGAGAACCCCCGGAACTTCTCAGACAACCAGCTGCAGGAGGGCAAGAACGTGATCGGGTTACAGATGGGCACCAACCGCGGGGCGTCGCAGGCGGGCATGACCGGCTACGGGATGCCACGCCAGATCCTCTGATCCGCCCCCAGCCCTGCTCCTGCCCTTCCCCGGATGGTTAATATATATAAAGATATATTTTAGTAGTGACATTCCCAAGAGCCCCTGCAGCCCTCCGGCTCCTCTCCGCCAGGGGGAGGGCCTGGCCTGGCATCTCTCCTCTGGGGGTGCCCAGTGGTGCCCAATGGCGGCCTGCCCCTGTGCTTACTAATACATTCCCTCCTCCAATCACACGGAAACTGGACCAACTGGCCTCTTCTCCCCTCCCTCCCCCAACCCCGGGACCAAAATTTAGGGCGCCTTCCTCCTCCTCCATACCTCTCCTCCCCTGACCTCTCGATCATTCCATGGCTGGGGTCAGCGACGCTGCCTTTGGGCCTGCCTTCCACAAACACGCCTCCCCCCGCTGTGGCTGCAGAGACTTAATTTATAGGGAGGGGTCCGTGGCAGCTGCCACCCTGCCACAGCTGGCCTGGGCTCACCACACACTGGAGGCAGCCTGCCCTGGCAGAGGCCCGCCTGGCTTCTCATTTTCCATTCCCCTCGCTGTGGCTAAGGGGCGGGGGAGGGGAGAGGGGAGGGAGGGCTGCCCCCTCTGGGTTGGGGCTGGAAGAATCTGAGTGCTGATTTTGAATAAAGAATCTCCCTTTTTATGGACGGACTCTGGCTGGCTGTGTGTGGGGTCCCTGAGCCCACTGTTGGAGAGGAATTATGGGGGTGGCGTGGGAGGGGGACTGCAAGACTGAAGAATATCCGGGAGGTTTTGGAGTGAAAGCTTGCAATCTTTACCCCCATCTCCGATTCCCTTCGTCTTTTCCTTTTGGTTTAGGTGAGGGAGGTTGGGGTTGAGGATAGGCCCTCTCAACTCTTTGGGCGGGGAGCCATCATGCAGAGTATGTGGGCAGTGTCGGCAGGGGATGGGGCCTTTATCTACCCCAGGAATTGGGCAGTACGTCCAGGTGCTTCTGGCTGGGCTCCTGCCAGCTGGCAGCTTCTCGGGCACTGCAGGAGGGGGGCTGGTGGCTGGTACAGCCCTGGGTGCTAGCAGGTCTCTCAGGGGGAGGCCACTCTTGCAGGCCCAGGACAAGGTGGCCAGATTAGCTTGGGGCCCCACCAGGGGTTTCCATGGTGAAATGGTGGGGAGCTGGGGGGTGAGCAGGGAGCTGGTGGTGATGGCTGGAAGGAGGAAGCCTTGTTGATCTATCCCATGAACTTGAGAGCTGCAGGCTGGGGCCAGACTGGCAGCAAGCTTCCCTTCCAGACCAAGATGGTCGGTTTTGGGGTCAGGCTGTTCTGCACTCCTAGCTCTCCCCCAGGCGTGAATGTTCCACCCTTAGTTCCTAACCCCTGGTGTACTCCATGGCCTTCCCATCAGGCTCTGTGCTGAGAGACCCTGGGCCAGCCTCCCACATCAGGTCCCACGCCAGTCAGCCAGCTCAGGGGCCTGGTCTCCCCGCCTTCCCCCTTTCTAGTCCACACATCTGTTTCCTTAGGCGGGGAAAGCCCCCTCTCAGCCTTGTGTCTTCTCCCACCACCCCCCTGCCCCACTGTGGCTCCCTCTGCCAAGAAGCACCTCCGTGCGGAAGGCCCTTGCCAGGGCTGTTTGTGCAGGAGCGGCCAGCCCAGTGCCTCGGCCTGTCTGCCCACACGGGCTAGAAGATGGGATTTGCATGCAGACTGCAAAGACTGCAAATACCTTATCCTTGGGCCATGGTGAAGATAAGATAGGCTGCCGCCTCTGAGCTGATTCCCTGGGGCTAGCCACCCCTCCACCCCCTTTATCTCCCATTCTGGAAGGTTTTGTGGAATGCCACCGAAGGAGAGTGACGTCATTACAGAAAAAGCATTGAATTCATGGATATTTATACTAAAAAAGCAGCCTACTTGCACCCTTCCCCGGTACCATAGTAGCTGCATGATTGGCCACCTGCCACACAAGTTCATGGGACAGCATGGTACGGAGGCCGGAGAGAACCAGTCTTCTACCCTCGGATTCTGACAATAGTCCAGGAGGTGGATGCTCCTGTATTTCCTCCTTTTGTTTCCACATGAGCACACTGGGTCAGACATTTGCCCAAGGTCACTTAGTGGGGGGACAGGGATCTGAGCCCAGGCCAACCTGGCTAAATCTGTGCCCTCCTAGGCTCAGCAAGAAGAGGGGCTGCAGGGTGTGTGTGTGTGTGTGTGTGTGTGTGTGTGTGTGTGTCGGTGGGGTGTGTGTGTGTGTGTGTCTGTCGGTGGGGTGTGTGTGTGTGTGTGTGTGTGTGTCTGTCGGTGGGGTGTGTGTGTGTGTGTGTGTGTGTGTGTGTCGGTGGGGTGTGTGTGTGTGTGTGTGTGTATCTGTCGGTGGGGTGTGTGTGTGTGTGTGTGTGTGTGTCGGTGGGGTGTGTGTGTGTGTGTGTGTCTGTCGGTGGTGTGTGTGTGTGTGTGTGTGTGTGTGTCTGTCGGTGGTGTGTGTGTGTGTGTGTGTGTGTGTCTGTCGGTGGGGTGTGTGTGTGTGTGTGTGTATGTGTGTGCGTGTGTGTGACCAAAGGTGCTGAATGAATGGGAATCCCACTGCGCTCCTGTGCCCGAGTCCCCAGGGCCGCTGGCCCACTGCCCTGCCAGCCCAGGGTCTCAGCAGCCCTCCTGCCTGCCAGTGCCCAATGCTTCCCCATGTTCCTTCCCAAAAGCTAAGAACCCAAGAAGCCAGCGCTCCCTTCAGCCAGAGGAGCGGAGGTTGGGAAGGGGATGGAGAGGGGGTGTTGCCCTGGGCAAACGCAGGGTGCCCTGAGGATTTGGGGTCGGTGGGAGGAGGGCAGGAGGAAGAGAGAGGAGCCAACTTTGGCTCATTGACTCTGCCTTCAGCCTTGAAGCGGAAAATCACCGTGGAGGTGGGGAGAAAGTAGGCTCGGGGTTTTGTGGCTCAGGGAAAAGGGAGGGAGGACGAGGGAGGGCTTCAGCAGCCCCACCCCGTTTGGCTGGCCTCTCTGTGCGGGTTACTCCTGCACCTGTGAGCGGGTGTCCAGGTGTGTGAGGTGAGTCTATGATGGCGAACGGAAGCTGCCTGTGAGCATGTGTTTACCGAGGTCCCGGGACTGCGGGTGCAGAGAGCTGTGTGTCCTGTGTGGTGGGCGTGTGAGCATCTGAGATTGTGCAGGGAGAACAGCATGTCCCCTTCCTACCTCCACAGCCAGCGGAGAGAGGCCGTTGAGAGCTTGGCAAACAGCCGAGGTGCAGTGAACAGGGAAAGGGCAGGGCCCCGGGGCCCCAGAGCGGGAACAATAAAGGGCCCGGGATCAAATTTGTTGCCCAGAAGGCTAAAGGGTAAATTAGTAATTGTCTCTCCTCACAAAGAAATCCATGTCAGTCCCAGGGGCTCTGGAGGCAGATGAGAAGAAAACTGCATTGAGGTTACATGGGGAGAAATGAGATTAGACAAAGAAAAATTAGCCTCTTGACTCTGAAGGTCACCGGCCTCTGCAATCTCTTAAGGGTCAGGAGGAGGAGCTTTAGTAATAGAACAAGTCTTATCTTTTTAAGGTGGAAGATGGAAAGTTCTGCCTGGGTATGCTCAGATACACCCATTTCTTTCTTTTTTTTTTAAATTAAATATATATTTTATTGATTTTTTTTTTTTTACAGAGAGGAAGGGAGAAGGAGAGGGAAAGAGACTTAGAAACATCGATCAGCTGCCTCCTGCACTCCCCGCACTGGGATGTGCCTACAACTAAGGCACACGTCCTTGACCGGCATCAAACCCGGGACCCTTTAGTCCGCAGGCCGATGCTCTATCCACTGAGCCAAACTGGTTTTGGCTACACCCATTTCTTCATTCGTGTATTCATCCATTCAACAGTTTTTGGGGTTCTACTCTGTCAGGCCTTATGGGGGGTATGAAGATTCTTGTATGATCTTTTTGCTCCCATTGCCCAGTGCTGTGGGGGAAACGCAGATAGCAGTTCTGATAACCCAGAGGCCAGTGATACACATCTGTGGAGGAGTGCAGATGGGGCTCTTCTCAATGGACCGGCCCCCAGCCGCCCAGTCCTGGGCCATCTCCAGAGGGGAGGGGAGGCTGGTGGTGGCATTATGGCAAGCTGAGGGCACCTATCGGGGTCCTTTCCCCAGTCCGCCCTGGCAGTGGTGCTGCAGGTTAGGGGGACTCCTCTGGAACAAGGAGCAGCCACTGGCTGTGGTGAGAGACCACGTGTCAGGAGAGGGCGAGGGGACAGTCCTTTCCTGCCTGCGGTGGGGGTGGGCCCCGAGGCCTGAGGCCCAGGGAGGACCAGGGGTTCTGGGAGGGACAGATCCACATCACTGGGCAGGGGGAAGGGAGGGCCGTACCAACATGTCCACACCAGGGCTGTCACACCTTTTCGTCCCCTGTTGGCAGGACCTGACTTTGGAACTGTGCTTCCCCCGGAGAGAGGTGGCTCAGTGTGGGAACGAGCCATGCTGCTGCTGCTGCTGATGCCATGCGTGACCACTTTCCTGCTGGTCCATGTGCTGGGAGCTTTAGCTATGTTTTCTCCTTCATTATTTCAAAACATGTTTCTTGCCGAAACCAGTTTGGCTCAGTGGATAGAGCATCAGCCTACGGACTGAAAGGTCCCAGGTTCAATTCCGGTCAAGGGCATGTACCTTGGTTGGGGGCACATCCCCAAGAGGGGATGTGCAAGAGGCAGCTGATCGATGATTCTCTCTCATCAATGTTTCTAACCCTCTCTCTTCTTCTTTTTTTTTTTTTTTGTAAAAAAATCAATAAAATATATTTAAAAAAATAAAAATGTTTCTTGAGTACCTATTCATGGCAAGACCTCTGCTGGGTGCTGGGGGATAGAGCAGCAAACAAGACACACACAGTCGCTGCCCTCGCAGAGGAGCTGGAGAAGCAGAGAGCCAGTTGCCACACAGTGATATGCGGTGTGAGGAGAGTCGGACACTGAGAACTCACAGGGAGGTGCTGAGCACAGGAGAAAGGGCAGGGAAGGCTCTGGAAGCGGCCGGTGTCTGAGCTGAGGAGTGAAGGACGATGAGAAGCACGAAGGAGAGGCCGGTGGTGGTGAGGAGAGCGTCCCGGGCTGGTGTGCACATGTGCGCGGGCTGGGGGTGAGCCTGTGCAGCCCTGCACCGGAGCATGTCTGTGTAAGGTGCTGAGCAATGTGATGGAAAAGGGGAGTCAGGGCCAGTCCAAGGAACCTCGAAGTCAGAGGAATAATTTTGGACACTTCATTCGGGCATGGGGAGCCACGGGAGGGTTTACACAGGGGAATGAAGAGATAAGAGTTGTGCTCTAGCCCAAACCGGTTTGGCTCAGCGGATAGAGCTTTGGCCTGCTGACTTAAGGTTCCCAGGTTCGATTCCGGTCAAGGGCATGTACCTTGGTTGTGGGCACATCCTCAGTAGGGGGTGTGCAGGAGGCAGCTGATTGATGTTTCTCTCTCATCGATGTTTCTAACTCTCTATCCCTCTCCCTTCCTCTCTGTAAAAAAATCAATAATAATAATAAAAAGTTGTGCTGTATTTAGAAAGTTTCCTTAGACGGCAGGGTAGAGAGCAGTCTAGCAGAGGGAGGACTGTGAGGCATGCAGGCGTGAGGAGGGTACTGCCGTCATCCAGGATGTGGTGAGAGGGGCCTGGGTTAAGGGGAGGGCCAGGGAGATGGATTTCAAGATTGTGCAGTGCTATCTGCTCGGCTGTGGAGTGTGGAGATGGAGGAGAAGGGTCTAGAAAGACAGGCTGCTGGTTTCAGCAACTAAGCAAATTGTGTTGTCTGTGGCTGGGATGGGAAATCCAGGAGGAGGGGCTTGAGTTCACCCCAAATTACGGAGTGGGGCTAATGTGGGGGGAAGAGCAGGTTTACAGTTGTCTGTATGGAAAGCAGTACAATAATCAATGTGCAAACCCTGTGTTTTGAGTACACATGACTGTAAACCTATGTTTTGAGTACGCATGACTGTAAAGCCAAGCCGATATTATTCTCTCCCATTTTACAGATGAGAAAACGGAGGCTGAGGGAGCAAAAGGAACTTGCAGAACCCAGGCAGCGGCTGACCTGGGATTTAAACTTTGACAAAATAAGTCCAAGCAAATGGTTCTTCCTATCACAGGGCTCCCTGGGGCAGGGGCTGATCTTGGGGAAGAGTTTGGTCTGCAGCCAGCATAAGCAGCAGATTTTCTGTGGGTGGAGGTCGGGCCTCAGTGAGGAAGGAGAGGTCGAGCCATGGAAGAGGTGCAGGAAGTCCAGTTTTGCAGGAGCTGCCCCTTTAAGGCAGATGAAGATCTGGCAGCTTCAGAAAGGACGGATGGAGAGACCCCGAGGCCCAGCCCTCTGGATCCCGCAATTTAGGGTTTCTGTCCTCAAGGCTCCCTGACCTTTTGGAGCTCCCTGACAACCCAACTTCTCCCTCCAGCAATAAACGCCACCACCACAAGCACCAGGACAGTTCTGAGAGCCTTTCTTTCAGGAAATGTCCATAGGAATAATCCCAGGGGCCTCGTCACCTCTTGGAGAGGTTTCAGTATTTGTAACTCTTTGGAGAGAAGGAAGAAACTGAAACCTGGAGACTGTAAGGGATGTGCCAGGTCACAGGGTTCTTGGGAGTAGAAAGCATACCTAGCCCGGCCAGTGTGGCTCAGTGGTTGAACATTGACCTATGAACCAGGAGGTCATGGTATGATTCCAGGTCAGGGCACATGCCCGAGTTGCAGGCTCAATCCCCAGTAGGGGGCGTGCAGGAGGCAGCCGATCCATGATTCTCTCTCATCATTGATGTTTTTCTCTCTCTCCTTCTCCCTTCCTTTCTGAAATCAATAAAAATATTTTTTTACAAAAGAAAACATACCTGTGTGTCTTCATATGACTCAGAACAGTAGCGCTTGGCTCAGAAGGTTTGTGCTCTTGAATTGGTTCTGTGTCTACTGGAATCCGGGTGTCTGGATGCCTATTACTCAGTGGAAATTGAAAAGACCCGAAATCAAGCACCCCTGGGGATGAGGCTGGCTGCAGACCTTAGCGGACCAGCATGTTGGGGCTGCCCCCCTCTGTCCTGTATCTTCCCCCCAGCCCTGCCACCAAGAGTCCCAACTTGATGAAATGTATTCTGCTCTCTAAGTGATGTCCTCAGACTGCACTGAGCCTCCTGGGGTGCTGGTTAGAAATACAGATTCAGCCTGACGGGTTTGGCTCAGTGGCTAGAGGGTCGGCCTGTGGACTCAAGGGCCCCGGGTTCGATTCCAGTCAAGGGCATGTACCTTGGTTGCAGGCACATCCCCTAGTAGGGAGTATGCGAGAGGCAGCTGATCAATGTTTCTAACTCTCTAACCCTCTCCCTTCCTCTCTGTAAAAAAAATCAATAAAGTATATTTTAACAAAATGCAGGTTCAGGTGGTCCTAGGCTGAGAATCTTCAGTGGAGGCCTGGGGGGTGGTGCCTTACGCTGGCATTTTAAACCCTGCCCCCCATAATCCCCAGGCACTGTCTGAGGAGGCTGGAGGGGAGCTTTTCCAACATGAAAACCGAGGGCCCTGGCCAGAGGCCTTGAATGGGAGTTGCCCTACCCCTGACCTTGCACTGTTTGGCGACTGTAGCTGGGTTGCCAGGGGAACGCGTAACTTCCTGGCGTTGGCGGTTTTCCTCTCCTTGGCCTTATCTCAGCATCTGACACCCAGTCCAGGCCCGTGCTGGTCTCACGCGTAGGTGGGAAACGAGTGCCAGCCAAGTGGAGGTGAGTCCAGGCACCACTGCCAGGCCGCCTGCCGCCCGAGGACCTGGGCTGGGCCGAAGGGAGGAGGTGAGGTTTTGAAGGGTGTTGGAGGAGGCCATAGATTCCTTAATGCCTTTTGTCTTGGCCTGGGGGACATCTATCCAGTGGGAATGTGGCCAGGTTGGGGGAGGGGGTGGAAGGGTGGGGAATACGTGACCAGCAATGGGGCTCTCTGTCACTTCTCTGGAGATTCGGTTCCTCATTCACTGGGTGGAGGGCACCACTACCAGGCGATATTGCCCTTCCGGCCTGTGTCCTCTCCTCCTCCCTTCCTCTTCACCCTGGATCCAGGGTCTCCAGCTGCAGGCACCTCCCAGGACTCCCCACTTCTGCTCCCACCCTCGTATCCCTTCCCCACACCCCTCCTCTCTCCGCGGTGCCCACTGTCTTTCTCCTGGGTCCCGAATTGCTTCGTTCCTCATACTCTCCCTGCTCCTGCCCTGCGCCTGGTCTCCCAGGCTGTAAGGATGAGAGAGGGAGTTTTGAAGAAAGAGGGGAGGCAGCAAATCCTTGGAGGGAAATGATTTAGGCACTTACATGTTTGTGTGTTCAGCCCTCCTTTGTTTTAGAAGGACGTGAAGGTAGAGTTGGAGAGTTCGAGTGTTCCAGGAAGAGGAGGGGGGCAAAGTGACCTTCCCGGCGCCCTTGCAGCTGAGGATCTGCAGTCTGATTCCGGTGGAGTTCAGACTGCACGGCGGACCAAGCCATTTCCCCACGCCCACCGCCCACCCGACGCCCTTCACTCTGCAGGAAGGAAAAGGGAGGAAAAGCAGCAGGCACCCTGTCCATTGGCTGGTGAGCCTGTCTTCTCTTCACAGAGCCTCTCTTTGGGCTATCGCCCCATCTCCCAGACAAGCAAACGTGGGGGGCAGGCTGCCCAAGGTCTCTCAGCCGTGGTGGTGAGCCAGGCTCAAACCCCGCTGGTCTGCCCCCTGCTTCCCTCCTCACTGGTTTGCCCCAGGCAGGCCACGCCTGGGGAGCTGCTAGGCTGAACTAGATGGAGTGACTAGCCGTGAACAGCCTAGAAGAACCGGTGCTTTTCTGAGAACTGAGCGGGCATCCCAGAATTCTCTCCACAGGCAATCGGTAACCCCTAAAACAGGAGCAGAAGCTGCCCAGGGCAAAGGAGGCAGGCCCAGAGGAAGGAGGTGGGGCTCTGTCCTGAAGAATTCCCAGGATGTGTGTAGCATGGAGTTCAGAAAAAATACGAGCAAAATAGACCATCAACAACAAAAAATCGCATACACGCAACACAGACTCTTCCGTGGCAATGTGGCAGCCCCATCATTTTTGTTCATTCCACATATGGGGCCTCCTACCCTCATCCCACCGCACTCTCAGCATCTCTGATTCCTGTGTTCAAGGGCAGGTTCCTAAATGCATTTCAAGGAGAGAGGGAGGGAGGAGGGAGGGAGAGAGGGAGGGAGGGAGAGAGGGAGGGAGGGAGGAGAGAGCCAGGAATCAATCTTTCTTCTCACACAGGAGACATGCTCAAGTGAGAGTCCAGACTTGTCATTTTAACCAAATGGCTCCTCTGGGTCTTGTCTCCCAGACTCGTCCCATTTAAATGTGCTTATTCATCACAGAATCAAAATTTCGACCCCTCCCGCCTCAGCCAAAGTGTGGAGCACCTCGGACGGCCAGGCCGGCAGAGTGGGGCCTGCCTGACCAGCCCCCAGGAAGGCTCCAAGGCCCAATGGGGTGAGGAGGGGCGGTGGGACCCAGGCCAACCCGGGGTTGCTGGGCTCTGCTCCCAGCTCCTCTCTTGGCGTGGAGCTCCTGGCTCCTGGCTCCTGGCTCCTGGCCCCTGGCCCCTAACCAGCAATCCGTGTTCATTCGGAGCCGTCTCTGGGAGTGGCAACCCAGAAGGAAGAGTCACGAAGCCAGAGGGAGGAGGGGGGTGGTTAGGATTGGGCTGATAATACCTGCTATTCCTCAGGCACCTTTAGCTTCTTAAAGCTTCTCCATTGTTCTCGCCTGTGGGGCAGTGGGACCGAGCAAATGACAGTGAAATGCGAGGTTGGGGATGGTACAGAAGGAAGACCCCAAAGATGCCAGCAAGTAGAAATGAGAGGAAGAAAGGAAGGGCTCAGGGGAGAAGGTGGGAGAAGGCGGTGAGGGGATGAATGGGCACCCTCCCATCCCCACTGGATATGGCTGCAATATTTAAAAAAAAATATTTTATTGATTGATTTTTACAGAGAGGAAGGGAGAGGGATAGAGAGTTAGAAACATCAATGAGAGAGAAACATCAATCAGCTGCCTCCTGCACACCCCCTCCTGGGGATGTGCCAGCAACTAAGGTACATGCCCTTGACCGGAATCAAACATGGGACCTTTCAGTCGGAAGGCCGATGCTCTATCCACTGAGCCAAACCGGTCAGGGCATGGCTGCAATTCTGAGCAAAGATTTGCTGAGAAGGACAGGCTGCCTTTTTTAACTTATTTATCCAATTTTGGAAGCCCCATTTAAGAAAAACAATACAAAATCATTGATATTAAATTGATTGCAGGCGCAAACATTTATTTAGAATAATAAACCACAATAAATTATAAAAAGTTAAAAACCTGGCAAATACTTTAGACATAATATCTAGAAGAGTTAGATTTGTAGGCAACAACTCTCAAATAGTTCATTCATCCTTTTGAATGGACTTTTTTGGCTGCTTATTCTTTGGTTCTTCAAGCGACAATGGCTTTAAAATATTACTTTATATAGAAAGAACGATAATTCAGTCTTTCCTCTGGCATGGATGGATCAATACCCTTATTATTATGTTGCATTTGAATGTTCATTTTACAGTTTGTGGTTGGTAAAATCATATCAGTTTTTATGATGTCAAATTGGGAACATCTGTGTTGAATTTCTTTCTTATATGAGTTGTAGGATTTCAAGACATTGTTCAGTAATTAGTCTTAAATGTTCTTTGAATTGATGGTACTCATTAACCAGATTTTCCTCATTTTTGTGTAATAATATGAGTTTTATGCAATATTCATCAATGTCAAATTTTTATGTCTAATGGAGAAATTTAATATTTTCCCCAGGTATTCATATCATTTTCTTCTCCTTGTTAATTGGATTATCAAACAATTCAAGTGCTTGTTTATTATATTTAATCAGCTTAACAGTAACCCACAACCTTCGGACCAACTTGTTTATTATATTTAAAATTTGTATATTCCTTTTACCTTTTTTGATAGAATCTGAAAATTTTTGTTACAATGTGCTTCTCAATTTTAAAAGATTTTCTACTGATTTCATGGTTAATTTTTTTTATCACTTGTTTCATAAGTCCATAATTTTTAAAAATTGATTTTAGAGAGAGAGAGAGAGAGAGGAAGGGAGAGAGAGAGAGGGAAAGAAACATCAATATGAGAGAATAACATGTATTGCTACCTCCTGCATGTGCCTGACTGGGAATCGAACCATCAACCTGGGTATGTGCCCTGACTGGAAACTTAACTGGCAAAAGGTGCTCGGGGTGATGCTCAACCAAGAGAGCCATAGCAGCTAGGAATAAATCCATTATTTTTAAAATTGAGATTATAATTAGCATATAACATGAGTTTCAGGTGTACAACATAATTATTTGATATTTTTATGTAAATCGCAAATCAATCACCACAATAAGTGTAGTTAACATCTGTCACCATACGTAGTTACTCTCGGCAATTTTCAGATAGACATCACAGTATTGTTAACTAGTCACTATCTGTACATTGTATCCTGAGGACTTACATTGCAAACTAGAGGCCCAGTGCATGAGTTTTCATGCACTGGAGGGGAGGGTTCCTCAGCCCAGCCTGCCCCCTCTCTCAGTCTGGGAGCCCTCAGGGGCAGGAGGCAACACAGCAATCAGGGAAAGGCAACACCCCCATCACTCTTCTGCTGCTGCCACTGCCGGCAGCACAAGCCTCGGCCAGCCCTGGTTATCTGAGCCTTGGGCAGCCCTGGGAGGCTGGGTAGCCACCACTTAAGGCTTGCCTGTGCCTGGGGCATCAGCTGGGCAGCTGCCATTGGAGGCTTGCCTGTACCTCGAGCCAAGCCTGGGCAGCTATGCAGCCACCGTCCAAAGCTTGCTTGGGCCAGCCCTGGGTGGCTGAGGGGGACTAGGGGACTCCAGAGACAGGTGTGCAGAGTGGCTGAGCCCACCCCCAGACCTGTCTTGGGGTGGGCCTGGCCGTGCCATGTGCCTGCTACCCTGGCAGGGCTGAGGGGACTGGGCACCACTATCTTGTGGTTGTGGGCACCGCCATCTTTGAGGGCATGACAGTCAATTAACATATTCCCTCCTTATTGGCTGTGGACACCACCAGCTTTGTGAAGGTGTGATGGTCAATTAGCATATTCCCTCTATATTAGATAGGATATTAAAAAATAAAATAAAATCATGAGTCAAGGAATATATGAGGCTTTTAGACTGTGAAAAGGATTGGCTCTGGAGCCTCTGGAAGGAATGCAAACCTACTGACACCTCACTTTACCCCAGTGAGACCCGAGTCCAACTCCAGAACCATAAGATAATAAATCTGTGTTGTTTTAAGCTACTACATATGTGGTGATTTGTTACAGCAGCAGTCGAAAACCAATACACAACTCTGGGATAGTTTTTAAGTGGAAAGATCATTTCATTATATAGAGAAAAATTCAAGTTTTAAAAATATTCTAAGTGTTTAAAATACTCAAGTATTTAAAATACTCTACCTATGACCGGAATGCTGTTGGAAAACTAGAACTAGTCAACAAGTTTGGGTCCTCTGGAGGCAGTGTGTTCTCTGCTGAGAGGTGTAATGTGTTTATAATTATACGTTTATTGGTCCTCTTCCTGGCCCGAAAGAACTTCGGTTATGATGGGCATTGATTAGAACAGAATCCCTACTTCTGATCAGACACAATGGAGGGTTAGAGATTTTCTTTTTGTTTTTGGATTTACAAACTGGCTTCTGGTTTTGCTTATTTCAAGCTTGTTCTTCCTCCACTCTCCAAGCACTTCTGGTGTTGAGCACTGGCACACTGTTCACATGGCCAGCACTTCGTGTCCTGACACCAGATGAAGGGGAGCGGTAGAAAGAGTGTGCCAGGCAGCTATTCCTGCACTGGGACAGTGGGCAGTGAAGTAGTGACACGTGAGTGATGGAGAACCACACAAACATGTTCACTGAATCCGAAATAAATGTGTCCCCCAACTTACCCATTTATGGGTAATGTTAACATAAAGACATTCAAACCTGTAAAGAATTTTTGTGAGTTTATTTGAGCCAAACTGTCGACATATTCCAGGAAGCAGAACCTTAATGAACTGAGATAATGCTCCGGAGAATGGCAGGTTACATCTGTATTTATACATTGCAATCAAAGGAAAGGGACGTAGGTGGGTTACGTGAAATCCATTGGCGACAGACTAGAGAGGCGGGAGAAAGCAAAACGGGGAAACCCCTGGGATTGGATAAAAAGTAAAATGATGGACACATACTTAGGTGGGTGCAGGAACAATTAACATGGTAACAATGAAGGAATTTGTGGTCTCTGTCCTGGAGCCCAGGCACATTAGGCTGTTCCCCAAGGGGGTCCAGAAAAAGAGAAGTTACAAGTGACCCAGACATTTCAACGGTATGTTATTATAGACGCAAAAAGACAGATAGGCTCAATTAAGGTAAAAGTTGACCTTGTCAGTGAATTTATCGGCCTAGGATGTAACTGCCCACCATAACTGCTTTTAGTTAAAGTTTCATTTCAGACCATCCTCGTGGTGACTTTAGGCCTCAGTTTGCAAGACCTCCATGCAGGCCTCCCCTGAGCTTGTCAGGCTGGCACGTGGCCCCTTCCGTCCACACCAAGTAGACACATTGCTAAGAGCCCTCACATTAGCTTTGCAAGGGGTTCATGCAAGTGAGAAGCCTGAAGCTTAAGCAGGGGTAGCTCTGAGACAAACTCAAACCAATTCCTGGCAGGTGATTTCCTTACACTGCGCTTTGTCACCCCCTCCTTCCTGCCTCAACACCTCTCCTGCAGAGAGGCAGCCTGGGCTGAGAAAAGAGCACCAGCTTTTCAGTTCAGTCAGCTCTCTCAGCCTCAGCGTACCTGCTTGGCGACGGGGAGAACAACTACCCCACAGCGATGTGGCCGGGAAGACTGGGTGGGAAACTCAGGAGAAGCTTCCAGCCCGAGGTGGGCTGGTCACTGCCTCTTCCCGCCTCTCTGGGCTGCAGAGAAGAGGGGGTTATTGTCAAGGCTGGGAAGGGAAGGGGGCCGGGAACAGAGAAGCCCTTCCCTCACCCCCAGGCCCTGAGGCTTGTGCTACCCCTTTTCGGTCCTGCTCTGTGTAGTAGCTACTTAAAAAAAAAAAATTTTTTTTAATTGCCTGCAGTTTAAAAAAATATATATTTTATTGATTTTTTACAGAGAGGAAGGGAGAGGGATAGAGAGTTAGAAACATTGATGAGAGAGAAACATCCATCAGCTGCCTCCTGCACACTCCCCACTGGGAATGTGCCTGCAACCAAGATACATGCCCTTGACCATAATCGAATGTGGGACCCTTGAGTCCAAAGATGGAAGCTCTATCCACTGAGCCAAACCGGTTAAGGCTGTAGTAACTACTTTTGCTTCTCTCTCCCTCTGGTCCCACCTCCAACACTTTGTGATCTCCAAGCCCCTCCATCTTGTCCCTTTGAAGGTTCCCCAGAGAGAGAAGGCTGAGAAATTTAGGGAAGGAATGTCCAGCCTGTTGGAGTGAGTCCTTTCTTTTATATTTTGTTGATTTTTTTACAGAGAGGAAGGGAGAGGGATAGAGAGTTAGAAACATCGACCAGCTGCCTCCTGCACACCCCCTACTGGGGATGTGCCCACAACCAATGTACATGCCCTTGACTGGAATCGAACCTGGGACCTTTCAGTCCACAGGCTGACATTCTATCCACTGAGCCAAACCGGTTTTGACTGGAGTGAGTCCTTGCAAAGGCAGCTGAAGGTGACCCCATCTCCCTTCTCCCATTCCCCTGGGGCTCCTGAAGGGCCCTCCATGCCCCTGGCTCCGCAGCCAATGATAAGGACGCAGTGATTGGCCTTGAAAAGTCAAGTGGAAGAACGCTTCAGAGAGGTCAGCTCTGAGGGTTTGGAGAGAGGTTTGGGGGTGAGGAGGCAGCTTCCAGAATCCCAGCCACCACTTCTTTTCGGCCTAAGAGTTCAGGCCGATCGGCACAGGAGGGGAAAGGTCCTGGCTCCCCGGAAGGAGCACTTTGGTGAGGGCTGTGGCCAGCAGGCTGTGGGCTCAGCTCCATTTTGTCCCTGCAGGTTGGGAGGCCTAGGGGCTCATCCAAATCGGTAAAATCGTAAAACTCCTAAAAACCACTCCAGACGAGTCTATATAAACTGGCAAATGTTAAAGGGCAGACTCCCTAAAGCCTGTTCCAGAGATTTCCATTCAGATAGTCTATTAATAAACTTTCTCTCCCAGGTGGTTCTGAACTGGAGGTCTGAGGGCCACATTTTATTGTGTTTAAAAAAAAAAAAGATATATATATATATATATATATATATATATATATATATATTATTAATTTTTTACAGAGAGGAAGAGAGAGGGATAGAGCGTTAGAAACATCGATGAGAGAGAATCATTGATCAGATGCCTCTTGCACCCTCCCCTGGGATGTGCCTGCAACCAAGGCACATGCCCTCGACTGGAATCGAACCCGGGACCTTTCAGTCCACAGGCCAACGCTCTATCCACTGAGCCAAACCGGTTTCGGCCACATTTTATTGTTAATCCTCACCCAAGGATATGTTTTTTTCCCATTGATTTTTAGAGAGAGTGGAAGGGAGGGGGAGAGACACATAGAGAGAAGCAGGAGAATATATATATATATTCCTCCCCCCCCCCCCCAACCCTCATTGATTAATAGAGAGCGTGGAAGGGATTGGTTGCCTCCTGCAATGCACCCTGGGCTGGGGATCAAGACTGCAACCGGGGTAGGTGCCCCTGATCAGAACTGAACCGGGACCCTTCAGTCTACCGGCAGAAGTTCTCTATCCACTGAGCCACCCGGCCAGGGCTGAGCCCCCATTTTAAGGCGCTGCTCTTCAGTGACATACATATCTTCCTGGCTTTGGCCCTGTACCCAGGTCCTCCCGCTGGGAAATTGGTTCCTTCTGATCCTGCTTGCTTGCTTCTTGCAGACTCAACTCTCCGCAGGGTTTGGCTTGGCACCTCCCTGGGGCAACCATGGTAACCGCGGTAAACTCAGCGGGGTGCCCGGGGAAAACCGTGACCCTGGGCCTGGCTCTTGGAGGGGCTGCTGGCCGTTGGACCCTGAGGGCCAATGCTCTTCCCTCGAGGGTTGCGGTCCTGCCTCCAGAATTCAGCCAAAGCCAGGGCGAGGAGGAGCGGGACTTGTGCCAGGGCGGGCCAGGGTTTCGGAGCCAGGTTAGAGGGAGGCTTGGGGTTTCTGGGGCCACCAGCACGGCGCCCCCGCCCTCGGGAGCCCGGAGCCGGGGCGGGGCCTGGGCCGGGAACGCGGGCTCTCGGTTGCTATGGTAACGTGTCAACACCCGGCGCCTTCCTGGCAGTGCCCGCAGCGGAGGCGGCAGAGGCGCGGCTGAGATGGTGAGGCCCCCGCGGTGGAGGGGACCTCGGGCAGCGCCTCCTGTGTGCGGACCTGGGTTGGCTTTCTGAGCCGGGGAAGTGAAGAAGTGGGGAGCACAGAAGTGGGGTTACGGTCTGGGTATCAGGAAGGCCCTGGAGCGGGGTAGACACCCCAAAAGAAGCAAAGGAATTCCTGAGTAACTTCTTCCCCCAAGGGCGGGGTGGATGGGGACTGATAAGTCCTGCTGCTGAGCCTGGGAGTTGGGGAGAAAGGGGGTCTGTGGGATGTGATGGGGAAAAACCGCTGGCGAGGAGGCCAGCTAACAGGTTAGTTAGACATACCTGTTCTGCCACTAAGGAGCAGAGGGACCACACAGAAATCACCTGATATTCTCAGCTTTCTCTTCTCTTACTGGGGCTTGGGTCCCTCGGTATATACTCCACAAACATCTGCAGATGAATGAACGAGAGGAAGGTACCAGGTCTGAAAGGCCCCGCAGAGCGATGGGGACGGGTCTGGCCAGTCTGGGGTTTGTGGGGTGGAAGGCCTGTCAGGGCCATGAGGGCTGAGAAGGGCAGCAGGCCTGGGAGGGCGATGCCTGGGCTCCAGGGAGGAGAGTGCAGGTCCCCGAGGGAGAAGGAAGAAGGGCAGGAGCAGGTGCTGCAGCCTTGGGTATCAGAAATAACCCTAGAGTTTCTGGGGACGTGCTGGGCGGGAGAGGTGGCTCCTTGGTGAACTGGTGGGCATACTCATGCCCAGAGAAGACACTGCTTTTCTGGGCTCTGAGGTTCAGATGTAGAGACTTCAGAAGAGCTTTGTTAGTTATAAAATCAACACGTTTTCAGCACAGGTCCCCACCTCTGAGGACCCCCCTGCAGGGTTCCCCTTAGCTTTCCTATGCCGTCATTCAGGGCTGCCAGGCTCAGAGGTGTGGGGTGCGTGTCTGTCTGTGAGAGCCTAGCACCATGCCTGGCACATAAGGGCATGCAGTGAATGTTAGCTCTTTTTGTCTCCTGTTTTGAAAACCTTATATTTCCAAGCCCAAAGGAATCAGTAAGTTGCACTTGGATCAGGGATTCCCCATCCAAGGGCCACTCAGGGCAGGGGTTGGGCCTGCTGACTGAGCACTTCTGAAACCCCTTGGACGGACTGAGCGTAAAGGCGCCTTTGAGAAGCTTTGGCCCAACCTCTGCTCTTCTGGGGGGCCAGGTGTGTGAGAGCGAGGGTGCGTGTGTGTATATATGTAAATGTGTGTGTGTGTGTGTGTGTGTGTGTGTGTGTGTTGCTTCCTGCTGGTTTTGAGAGCGTTTGGGGGATGGGGAAACGTAGTGGTGGTGGGGTGAGGCTCACTACTGGGCAGATCTTCAGGACTTTTACAAAAACAAGGAAAACAACATCCTGCTGAAGGAGGGCCGGACCTCAGTAGTGAAAGATGAAACAGAGTGGGCTGGAAACTGGGATGCTTTATTGAAGAGAAGAGTACCACTGCTGGTGCTTCCAGAGAGAGAGAGAGAGAGAGAGAGAGAGAGAGTGAGCTGAAGAGAGCGAGGGCTGGGGTACAAGCATCTTTAAGGGGAGGATAGGGGACGGGGCTTAGGGCGCTCAGCACATGCTGATGGGTGCTTTCATGTAAGGCCTATGATTAGGGACCTAGGGACTTAGGAATGGGGGCTTACGGTATTTGGCAGGTGCTGATAGGTGGTTCAGTGCTCAGGAATGTCTGGCTGCAGGTGGGGTTTATGTCCGTCCATCAATGGAGGAAGGGAGGATCTATCAAGTAGTGACTAGGATGTCGTCTTCGGATGGCATCCCACAGGTGGCCAGTCTGGTTCCATTTGAGGACGGAGGTGAGCTAAGTGGATCACTTAGTAAAAAGGAAGGTGCCTGCTGCTCGGCATCCCCTCTCTGTAGGTGCCTGCAGAAAAAATAAGTAGAATCAGGCCAAGCGCTTGAAGCCTGAATTTGCTAGCCTGCAGTGACCCTGATGCGAAAGAGGAACTAGATCCTGGGTGGAGAGGACAGCCAGGGAAGGACATGACTTCATCTTCCTGCTGCTGACAGGCGCTACCGTGCTGTCAGGCACACTCCGTGCAGACCTGACACGAGTGACCTAATGGTCTCAGCTTTCTCTTCTGTTCCTGGGGCTTGGGTCCCTCAGTATATACTCCACAAACATTTGCAAATGAATGAACGAATGAGGAAGGTGCCAGGTCTGAGGGCGATGGGGAGATGGGGACGGGTCCCAGCTCTGTGCTGCTGGAACTGAGTGGAACATCCGGGGACATAAAATGCTGCAGTTTTTAAAGGGCTTGGGACATCAGGCCTATCGCTGTGTTTCTGTTTTTAAATAAAAACAGTTTTCTTTTCCCCCTGGTCATAAAAAGAGTTACGTATTCACTGCAGAAAATTATTCAACACAAGAAACACCTTAAGATGATAATGCTCACCTGAAATTAAGCATTTTTTGGTGAACATTCTTTATGTAACACATTCTGGGTGCATACCCTCATATACATATTTTTATAGGGTTACACGCGTGTTTTTATAATTTGCTTTCTTTAAAACAGTAGGTTGTGTAGATCATCCTGTACTAATGACTAAGTCAAAATCATCACACAATTCACTGGCTAATATCACGCATCAGAGTCTCTCCCAGATTCCAAGCAGGGGCCCCCTTTTTGTGCTCCTGAGTGGGATGGTTTTGGAAGACAGAGGGAGTCAGCGAAGTCCCCCAGAGGAGCGTTTTAAAGCAGGTCTGGCATCGTCATCTGTCCCCAGTCCTCATCTTCCCCAGCCCCCCTTGCCACCTCCGCTGTCGCTGCCAGTTTTTATCTGTCTCTCTTCCTTTTCTTTGAGAGCAGCCTCCTCCAGGGCCTGGACGGGCCGCTCAGCTTCGAGGGGATGTTTTCTTGGCCAGGGAAGAAACAAAACCAGCTCTTCTCCACCTGAAGGCACCTTTTGGCTCCTGCCTCTGGCCCAGCGGGATCTAACTTTCCGTTTCTGCCTGGTTCTTCTTCTTTCCAAGCATTTTTACACAGTGACCTCTCCACAGTTACTCTTGGCAAAACTGGCCGTTCTCACTCTAATGTGCGGCTTGTGGCTTCCAAGTCAGCATTTCCTGAGTGAGGTTTCCTCAGCGGCCCAGCCCTGCAGCTCAGTGCTGCCCGCGGCTCTGCCCGGCGGCCGCTTGCTTCTCTGCGGTCATTTGTTTTCCTTCTTCTGTGTTGACTTCTTGGCTCAGGCAGTCGAGGATCTCTTGTGTGACTTCCTCATGCCCTGGGTACCAAGGGGGCAGGAAAGAGGCGGTGGGGCGTCAGCCCTGAGGACCCATCGGAGCACAAGGGAAAGCCTGCAGGAGTTCTTTCTTTTTAAAATCCTCACCCAAGGAGTGAGGCTATTTTTGATTTTTCTGAGTGGAAGGGATGGAGGAGGGGGGTAGGAGAGGGGAAAGAAAGAAAGAGAGAGAAACAGGGAAACATCAATGTGTTAGAGACAAATCAGTTGGTTGCCTGCCACTTCCGTCCTGACTGGGGTTGGGAATTGAACCTGCAACCACGGTACAGGCCCTCGATCAGGAATCGATCAAGGGCACATATCTTCAGTTTGCGGTTCGACACTAACTGCTGAGCCAAACCATCCAGGGCAGGAATTCTTGAAAAAACTAACCAACAGCAGGAAAACAAACACAAAACAAAAATGATACTTCCCTCTGACCTCTAACCTTTCCAGATACCTTACTTTCCACAATGCAGGCCATCGGCGATATGGAAAGTGTGGAGTGGCCCGATGACCTGGAGTCAGGCAGGCCTATTCCAGAAAGGCTTCCATCTCGATCTGGCCTGCAGCCCTGGAGAGACCATCGTGCTTGGTTTCATGCATGAATTCTCCATCAGATGCATGTTGAGCTCCTACTGTGTGTTAGGATTATGTACAGAACTCACACTGTTCCTCATGACCCAGTCCCTTCTACCCTCTCCAGCTATTCCCATCGCTTAGCCTCAGTCCCACCGATTGCAGTTTCTGTTCATCTCCTCTCACTCTGTTCTCAGTGCAAAGGGGAGCAGTTGTTCTCACTCACCTCCAGTCTGTAATGAGCCTCTTCAGGCTGCTGTGTTTGCATTTCAACAAATCCAGCTTTTCTGCCCTGCTCTGTGGGGGCTGAGTGAGCCTTCCAAGGGAGGGTCCCTCTGTGAGCCTGCTGCTAGCAGGGCCCGGGCAGGGAGCGGCAGGACATACAGCAGTGCTGCTGGCATGGAACAGAGCCATCTGGAGAGGAATGGAATGGCCCACATGGTGTGCAAACCCGATGCAGGCGGAGTAGTGGTGGGTATCTGATGGTCATGCCCGGTGAGAGAGAGCTTTCAAAACACTGTCCAGGGTTTGGTGCCCTGGAATGCACAGTCCATTTCCCTGTCTGCCCTGCCCCCTTCACAGCTGCTGGCTCCCAGGCTGGGGAGACCCCGTGTGTGCAGCCCCTTCCCTGGAGACACCCCAGCTTAGAGCCCTGGGGGAGGTGTGGGCTCCTCCAGCGTGAGAGCTGAATCCGCTCCGGGTTCAGCCTGGCGTGGTCCCTCAGTCCTCACAGAAGCCACCTTTGAGGAGAGACCTTCCTGGGGACGGAGCTGAAGCTGGGTGGACTCTGGGAATGAGGTGCATTAGTCAGGGCTCTGGTGAGAAGCAGCGGAGCCAAAGCTCTAATTTAAGGATTTCAGGAAGCTCACGGACTTTACACCAGGGCTGGGAAACCAGGCTTGGAAAACGGGAATACAAGAAGTTGCAGCCAGAACAGAGGCCAAAGTCACAACCCAGCACTGCTCTGGTGAGGACCCTGGATGCTGGGTTGTACCCCCAATGCTGGCAGCTCTGGCTGTGGGGTGCTGCTCCTGGTGTCCTTATCAGCATCGCGCCAGACACTGGGAATGGCTGCCATGTCTTCTTTTGCCAGAAATATTTCCCTTGTCCTCCTTTTCCCATTACTGATGCCCTGACCCTTGCCAGGCTTTGGCGATCAGAGGGGCTTTGCCCAGGCTTGGAGGGCAAATATCTGGTGTCTTCAGCTTTTTTAATTTTTTTAATTTAAAAAAAATTTTAAAATATATTTTGATTTTTCACAGAGAGGAAGAGAGAGGGATAGAGAGAAACATCGATGAGAGAAAATCATCTATCAGCTGCCTCTTGCACACTCCCCTACTGGGGATGTGCCCGCAACCAAGGTACATGCCCTTGACTGGAATCGAACCTGGGACCTTTCAGTCCGCAGGCTGACGCTCTATCCACTGAGCCAAACCGTTTTCGGCTGGTGTCTTCAGCTTTGATAGAGCTGAGCCTTGTCCCCCACAACTGGTTGATGGGAACTTTCCAAACATAGGAAGACCCTGGGTGGTGGAAATGGACGAATGCACATGGAAGGGGTCCTGGGAGTGAACGCCAGGTGGTGGGCATTATGCACGGGGTTGTCTGGGGTAGCATCATTCATCTACTGACGTTGATTAGGCACCAACTGTGCGCCAAGTGGTGGGCAAGGTGATTTTCCATCCCTGATGCCCTCTGGTCCCATGGGGAGACTGTGGAGATTTGAAGAGTTCAGATAGCAGAGCAGGGGGCTTGGAGCTCACGCCAAGACTATTGGAGGTGAAGCGGACACGGTCCATTTCTGGGGAAACAGGCCAAAGTGGCCTCACCAGGGAGTGTCCTTGTGGGAAACTGGAACTGGGGCAGCAATGAGGTCACCGCCTGCCATCCTCACTTCCTTCCTTCTTCCATCTGTCAGGAGGCCTGGGCCTTCAGCTCAGGGACCAGAAATGCTCCTTCTCATGGAGCTTGGCCTCTACTCAGAGGACCCTCTCTCCTTTGGGGGTGTCCTCTACATTTCAGGGTCCACCCCGGTGCTCTCCCCAGTGGCTTTTCCATAGGCACCCCTGCCTACCGTGGCATGGGCGGATGACGCGCTTACCTTTCAAGGCCCAGATGGTGCTCAGTGCTGACGGCTGGCACTTTTTGCCTCTCCCCGCAGCCGTTAAGCACCTCCGGCGTCCTGAGCTGCTCTTCCTCCACGTCCAACAGGTCAAGGAACCGGTCTCGTTATCGGACCAAAGCCGTGAACTGCGAGGTAGATGAGAGCCTCTTCGGAGGTAAAAAGGTAACCCTGGCCCAGCCCCGCTAGGGAGCTGCCACCTGCAAGCAGTCCCTGCCCTGGTGTTCCTCAGGGCAAAGCTAGCTCCGCGCATGCCATCCCCTCCCTGGTAACTCCCGGATGAAGACGGAGGGGAGTTCTGAGAGCCAGCAGGGGAGCCCGGACATTAGTGGGGCCCACAGAAGCAGGGCACCTGGCTCCCCCCACCCCCATCCCGTCCTCATCTCTGCACAGCGTTGAACATCTGTTGTCATGCTGGAGGGGAGGCTCAGCTGCAGAGAGCCGGGCGGTTGCTCAGTGAACATCCTTGAGGAGAACATGGAAGGGCCACTGGACTGAGCTTGAAGCCACAGAGCAACACACTTCCCCTCCATCCAAGAACAGCATCGGAACAAAACACAAAGTCCTCCTCCTTTCCCAGGTGCTCCCTGCAAACAATCTCTCAGCTTCGGGACACAAGCAGGTCTTTATTTGCCAATGTTGTCCTGGCTAAGAGGACTCCTTTAGCCTACGGCAGTGGTGGGCAAACTGCGGCTTGTGAGCCACATGCGGCTCTTTGGCCCCTTGAGTTTTTAGCAAAGGCCAGCTTAGGAGCACCCTCATTAAGTTAATGACAATGTATCTACCTATAGAGTTTAAGTTTAAAAAACGTGGCTCTCAAAAGAAATGCCCATCGTTGTACTGTTGATATTTGGTTCTGTTGACTAATGAGTTTGCCCAGCACTGGTCTACGGAGAGCTGGCTATTACATGGAATAATTTGGTACCCGTGGAGCTCAGAGGGCCAGCAGGAAGAGAGGCAAGTCCAGAAAGAGAAGGGGGCAGGGAGAGAAGGGCAGCGAGAGAAAGAGAAAAGAGAGCTAGAATACTGAGTGCTGGTGTGACCGCCTCTGGCAGCGGGCGGGCTGGGGAGAGGAGAGGAGACGTCCATCCTTGCTTCTCACCAGCTTCACTGTGAGGGACTTTTCAGAGCAGGGGTCCTCAAACTTTTTAAAGTGGGGCCAGATCACGGTCCCTCAGAGAGCTGGAGGGCCGGACTATATGAACTACTAATTCCTACTGTAACACCTTGGCTGCACTCACTGCCCAAAAAACCTGGCGGGCAGGATCAGACTCCCATGGGGGCTGCATGTGGCCCGCGGGCCGTAGTTTGAAGACCCCTGTTTCAGAGGGATCAAGACAGGCATCTTTCTGCAGTTAGAGAACCCCTTTCGGTGGCAGTTTTCCTCTTGGCAAGGGAGAGAACCAAGGGATGCAATCCTATCCACACGCTTTTGTTTGTTTGTTTGTTTGGGTCCATGCGGACTCTGCCAGTCAGAGCAAAGATAGGCTGGGAAACGGCTGGGTTCGCTGAGTAGTCCTGCTGCCAGGCAGAAGGGGCAGCCAGGAATATGCCCGTTCCTGGCGCCGCTTCTTTGGCCTTGTTGCTGGGTGAGAGCCCAGGAAGTCTCTCAACCAGCAGCAGGGGGCAGAAGGGGCCTGTGGCATGACTGACATGCCCACTCGGAAGCAGAGATGGGCACCAGGTGGCAGCACCAGTCGGGACCTCTGTGCAGTGTGAGGTCCTCGGGCCAGGAAGGACCTCACGCCTCCACTCAGGACCACAGTCTCCGCGTTAACGAGGAATGAACACTTCTCCGGTGTTCAAAACCTTCCTGAAATAAGCGATTTCATTTTCTTAATAACTCCTTCACGGTCAGAACATTTGGGGAAAATATCCTATCTATCTAATTGGTATTCTCACCGAATTCTAACTCTCTGACTTCCTCACGTTAGATTTAAGGGCAGGTCTCCACCAGGCCATTCAGCCATTTCTAACTCCCCCCCCCCCCCCCCCCCCCCCCCCCCCGCCATATAGCTTTCTTTGGGGATCCAAGTCAACTAATCATTAGAAAGGATTTGAAAACAGGGATATCATAGATCGAACGAGTCTGTAACAAATAGTATTGCTTCAGGCCCACAGGGAGTGGATTACCTCTTCTTTTACAAACCCTGGCAAGATGTCAGTGTGGAGCTTTTATTCCCGATGGTTTTAGGTTAGGTACAGACACACCTTAGCAACCCCCACTTCCTATCCACCCCAGAGTATCTGCACACGTTAGAGAGGCCTTGTCTTCGGAAGAGCCGGTCAGCACAGAGCACATCTGGCCATGTTCAAGTGCAGAGCGCCACCCTCTTCCTCAGCGCCCTGGCTGCTCTCATGGGCCCCAGCCAGCCGCCCCTGCCACTGGGTAGGGTGGAAGCTCCCGGAGAGGGGAGGGCCACACTTGAAGTTCAGGACTGACCAACAGGAAGTGAGGTGACTGGCTTCTCAGCTGTCCTTCTGGACCCACAGCCCCCGGCCCAGAGCGACAGCCCCATCGTGCTGCTCCGAGACAAGCGTACCATTGAGAAGACGTTCTCTGAGTTGGCCTTGGAGCACAAGCCGAAGACCATCCAGCTCATCACCCGGGACCTGGTCCGGGAGCTCATGTGAGTGTCCGGGGCCCATGCCCTGACCCTCGTCCCAGCTGCCCCGCTGCCGAGGACCCGCACAGGGAAACGGGGAACCCACCTGGTTTTATGGTCAAGTCTCCTCTTCTTTCCTGGTCATTTCCCCCATGCATTTTATGGTTCTCCTTCTTCCTTCTTCGTCTTGACCTCTTAGCTTCCCCCCTCTTGTACCTGCTATTTTCCTTACTCTTGATTCTCAGCTTCTTTAAAAATATATATATATATTTTATTGATTTTTTTACAGAGAGGGAGGGAGAGGGATAGTTAGAAACATCGATGAGAGAGAAACATCGATCAGCTGCCTCCCGCACACACCCTACTGGGGATGTGCCCGCAACCAAGGTACATGCCCTTGACCGGAATCGAACCCAAGACCTGAAGTCCGCAGGCCGACGCTCTATCCACTGAGCCAAACTGGTTTTGGCTTAATTCCCAGCTTCTTTCCCTGCCTTCTCTTCTCCCTGCTGTGGAACCTAAGGGGCAGGTAGCGGGGAGGGGCTTAGTGGTCCTCCCTGAGCCCCCAGGAGGGCACCCGGTAAAGGGAATGGTCCAGATGAATCACTTCCTTTCGGCTGCTTCAGGAACCCGAAGCAAAGGGAAACTGACCAGATGCCTAATTAGGCCCTTGGCATCTTCCCAGGCTCCGAGGCCAAGAGAGGAAATTCCCACAGGCTCTCGGGTTCTTTGGGGATTAGGTCAGCACAGCTTCCCGCCCGGAGCTGGCCCGGGCCCGGCCCCTCCTGCGGGGTTCAGGCCGCGCTCAGCAGTGTGACATGAGCCAGTGTGCTGCTCGGTGGCTCTCTGAAACCATTCCCTCTGCTCTGGCCCCACTGGCTAAAAGTTTGCATTTCTAGAAAACGCTGTCTGTGTCACGAGCTGGGACACAGTTCCAGGAGCACTGTCTGGTCAGTCCTGGCATCACACGGCCAGACGTGGTCAGCAGCCCTGTGGCTCCACCGGGGGCCCCACAAATGGTCCCGATATGGAGGGGTCTAGTTCTGAAAATACATTGGAGAGGAAGTGGCAGGTTCCTGGCCAGGGCTGCAGAAAGCCCACGAGATGCAGTCTCAGACTCAGATTACTCCCGGGCATTTCAGATTCTGGGCTCTTTAGGGGAAGGTGACCAGATGTCCCGCTTTTGGCGGGACAGTCTCGATTTTTAACAATTTGTCCCATGTCCCTCACCACTCAGTGAACCAGGAGATCTTGGGTGAGCCCCGAATCCATTCACTCGTTTGTTCCACCTCCTGGGCCTCCCCCCACATTAGTTTTACTGGGTGAGGTTTCACTTCCTGCCTCAGCTGGCTGCATCTCCCGGCCTGGTGGCTGTTAAAGGGCCTCACCCAGAAGCGGCTTGATTCCCACCTCCTGCCTCCCCCGCCCCCACCTTTAATGTATGTCATTTGTTTGTAATCATCATAATTACCTATTGGTTTGTTGAATGGTTGGGCAGCTGGAAAGGAGAGGTCTATAGACCTGTCTTCAACCGTGTTGATCAGACATTTTAATTAATATTTAAGGTTCAAAGCTTCTCCCTGGGCTGAATGGACCGGGTGTCTAGCTTTCTCGCCGGCATTCATGTCAGCCTGTCTGGCGTCCCCTTACCCCTTTTATGTCATCCTTGAGGAATCATCTATTTTTAAAGTTGAATTCAGCAGCTTCGTTTTGAGTTCTCCCTCTGTTCCCCACGCTGGGCTGGAGACGAGGCTGCCCCTGTGGTTAAGACAGAGACGGTGTCCCTGAAGGCGTTTGTAATCCAGCAAGGAAACAGGCCCTGCCCAGCGGCTCCGACAGGGCAGTGAGAGCAGATCACTGTGGGCTCGGAGCAGGAGGTGGTCTGTTGGTGGGGAGAGGGGGGTGTCTGCATATGTGTACATTGGGGGGAAGGCCATGAAGGGCTACACAGAGATGGCAACATATAAGCTGGGCCTTTTAGGAAAAGTTCTTAAAATGTCCCTACAGCCTAGGATGCTGCGTCACCCTCTCCTGGGATGGTTTTCCCGGCCATGTCTGTGCCGGGGCGGGGGGGCGGGGGGCGGAGGGGGGGGGGTTTGGCAATGACGAGGGCGGGGGGAAGAGAGCAGAGAAGCCTGCCGCATCATGCGAGAGCCTTCCCTCCCTCCTCCTCCCTAACTTTGCTCGTTCCTGTGTCAGCGTTCCCACAGAGGATCCCTCCGGGGAGTCCCTCATCATGAGTCCCGAAGAGTTCGAGCGGATTAAGTGGGCATCCCAAGTGCTGAGCAAAGAAGAACTCGAGGCCAGGGTGCAGGCCTTCAAGAAGGAGAAGGAAGCCGCCTTGGTAGCTAACCCCTCGAGCCCCGGTCCCTGCGGATGGGAGGCAGAAGAGCGATGTCCCGGGGAGAGGCCAGCTTCCCTTGAGACGGGGGGTGTCCAATTAGGGGACCCTGGAACAAGGCATGGGTGGAGACATGCTGTAGACTGAAGATCCGTTGTGGGAGCAACAGGGTTGGGGGAGAGGGGAAGGGGGAAGGGGGAGGATAAAGCCAGGCTGAGAATCTTCCTGGTCTGATAACATGGTGGGGTGGAGCACACATAATATTAGGTCCCTTGTGGTAGCCAGTCCAGTGCCCGGACACAGCACACTGACGCGGACGGTCTCCTGTAGGATGCCGCCACCACACGCAAGAAGGTCATGAAGCAGAAGGACATGATCTGGATGAAGAACAAGAAGCTCGATGACCTAGAGGAGGAGGCCAAGGAGAGGGCCGAGAACCTTCTGCAGAGAGCCAACAAGCAGCGGATAGAGCAGGAGGAGGAGCTCAGGGACATGAGCCAGGTCGGGGCTCTGCCCTTTCCCCTCCTCTTAACCCACAGCATTGGCTTCAGCTGGAGGTGGGGCAAGGAGGGGGGAGGGGAGGGCTTGCTGGGGGGTTGGGGAAGGAAGGTGGGGGAGAGCTGCATCTGCCTTGTGGTGGCTGTGATCCAAGGGAGCTCTGGCTTTGCCTTGAGCGAGTGGTTGTGGCCTTCAGCACGCCTCTGGGCCCTCTGGAACCTTGCTTTCTTCTTTTGTAAAGTGAGTGTGGTCAGACTACTTGGTGGAATTATTGGAAGGAGTAAATGAACTAATGTATGGGATAAGCTTTGCAAACTGTGGGTTGACAAATACATGGGAGGAGTCTGCTTTTATTTTCATCCTGCTAGTTCAATTCTGGTCCCAGAGGGTCATCAGGCAATGGAGTTCTTTTTTTTCTTAAAAAAAAAATAAATAAAAATAAAATATATATATATATATATATATATATATATATATATATATATAATTGATTTTTTACAGAGAGGAAGGGAGAGGGAGAGAGAGTTAGAAACATCGATGAGAGAGAAATATCGATCAGCTTCCTCTTGCACACATCCCACTGGGGATGTGCCCGCAACCAAGGTCGATGCAATAGAACCTGGGACCCTTGAATCCGCAGGCTCTATCCACTGAGCCAAACTGGTTAGGAAAATGGCGTTCTTTTTGAAGTGCGTTAGCTGAGAGCATAAAGGCCAGCGGCTCATGTGAACTCCTCATTGGCATGTGGTTCACTTCCCAACCAAATGAACAAGTGTGAACCCCCCAACCCCTTCATCTACCCTCTGTCTCTCTACCTAACCCTCCTTTTATTTTTGAAAGCTTTTATTTTATGTTTTTATGGATGGTCCTGGGTTTCCATCCCCTTCTGTATCACGCTGGGCTCTTACAGCTTGGACATTTGGTGACTTGGACTCTGCCTGAGTGTGTTGGTTTCCCTGAGGAGTAGAGCAGGGGTCTTCACTGCGGCTCATGGGTCCCTTAAGGGGGACCAGGTGGCTCTGAAGTTTCATGGAGATTTTGTGTGTCTACTCGAGGGGGCCATCACTTTCATCATAGTCCCCAAAGTGTGATCCATGGCCCCCAACATTAAGAGTCAGTTTCCCAAAAGAAGCATGTAGCAGGAACCCAGTAAGTATTATGTTTAAATAATACCCTGTTTCCCCGAAAATAAGACAGTGTCTTATATTAATTTTTTCTCCCAAAGTTGCGCTAGGTCTTATTTTCGGAGGATGTCTTATTTTCGGGGAAACACGGTAGTAAAGGGAAGGTCCAATATAAGAATGCTCTTGCTTTTCTGGGCTTGTGAGCAGCCATGTGCATTTCTAGCACACGTGATAATATTCTAGTCCCATTTCTCTTCCCTCCAGCTTCCACACCCCCCTGGCGCATCCCTTCCTAATCTTACCCCCAGACCTAGCACCACTGTTTCACTTCCACTCCGCAGATCATCCTTAATGCCAAGTGCCATGCCATCCGGGATGCCCAGATCCTGGAGAAACAGCTGATTCAAAAAGAACTGGATGCAGAGGAGAAGCGGTTGGATCATATGATGGAGGTGGAGCGGCAGAAATTGCTTCAAAGGCAGGAGGAGCTTCTCAGGAAGAGGAGAGAGGAAAGAATCCGGTAAAGAGGTGGTTTTGGCATCTTTCTTTCTGCCGTTTTCTTGAATCTCTAGGTCCAGGTAGACTTTCACAGAGGGAAGAGATGAGACATGGCCATTGTCATCATCTGTTATGATCTCAAAACCTTTATAGAGTGATTATGGAACCACACACCTTCCTAAATCTTGTATCCAAAGATCACAACGGGTGCTTCACCACCTGGCCCCCAGCCCCTCATCTGTCACCATTTCCTGCCATTCACTCTGCGTTTCCCCCGTCCCCCACCATGCCAGGTCTTGTTAAAAGTTCATGACTTTTGTTGCTCCCACTGCTTGGAATACCCTTCTCTTTACTTTTCCCTGGAAAACACTGTCTCTTCCCTTAGTCTGTAGTTTGCTGTCACCTCCCCCGAGACACCTCCCTCACTTCCCCGGGAGGCTCAGTGCCCCATCACACTGTGTTGAGACCTAGCACACCACTTCTTGCATTGTTGTCTCTGGCCCTCACTACACTGCATGATCACGGAGGACAGAGTCCCTGCCTCATTTGTTTCTGTAGCTCCTGGGCCTACCAGAGTGTTTGGCCTGTAGTAGGCTCTTAATACATGTTTGAATGGATGAATTTAGTTTGCTTCATTTAAAAAAATATATATATTTTATTGAGTTTGTACAGAGAGGAAGGGAGAGAGATAGAGTTAGAAACATCGATGAGAGGGATTCATCGATCAGCTGCCTCTTTCACACTCCCTACTGGGGATATGCCCGCAACCAAGGTACATGCCCTTGACCCGAATCGAACCTGGGACCTTTCAGTCCCCAAGCCGATGCTCTATCCATTGAGCCAAACCGGTTTTGGCTAGTTTGCTTCATTTTACAGAAAAGGATAAGACCCAGAACAGGTAAATTATAACATCACAGTGTCCTAGATTCAGCACACCAACCATATACTACAAAAATCACCTCCATGAATAGTGCTTGTACTCCACTGAATGGCAGTTCTCTTTCCCCATCTGTATTCTGTTCTCTGGCACCATTCACCTCTAGACTTCTAGTAGGCACCTAGTAGAATATAGTAGGCTTCCAATAAAAGTTTATTCAATGAATAAATGGCTCTTCATCTTCTGCATAAATAGCTCCAATTAATGAAATATCTTAGCCTCATTAGGCAGCTCTAATGACTTGAGCTGGCTCTTGTATTGAGTTTAAACCTGCTTCCATGCAACTCTTACTCACTACTCCTGTTTATTTCATCTGGAGTCATGAAGCCATCAAGTGTTCTACTTGAAAGTGACTTTTGTACTCTTTCTCCTAGATTCTTATTCTAATCAGTGTCATCTCTCATTCTCCCAGGCTTTACTTGTATATCACGAGGTCTGGGTGCTTCCAAATTTATTGACATCCCAATAACACATAGGGAACTGTGCAATCCTGGTTGTAGAATCTGGTTTGCCAGACTTGGCCCTCTTCACTAGCATCTGACAATCTCAAAATGTAAGATAGGATATGAGAAAGAAACTTAGCAAACTAGGCATGGGGAGTAGGGTGGGATGACGACACAGGGTGATAGCAGGGGAATTGGAGGAAGGGGAAGAAGTCATCATATATATATAAAAAAAAAATATATATATATATATATATATATATATATTTTTTTTTTTCCCCCAGAGAGGAAGGGAGAGGAAGGGAGAGGAAGGGAGAGAAACATAGAAACATCCATGATGAGAGAGAACCATTGGCTTCTTTACACCCCACACTGGAGATTAAGCTCACAACCCGGGCATGTGCCTGACTGGGAATCAAACCATGCCATCCTGGTTCATAGGTCGATGTTCAATCCTAGGCTTTGCAACTCTTAAAGCTCTGTGGAGCTAGCATGCAAAGCTAGCTCCCTGTGATTATTCTGAGACGGCTTGGGAGGTGGTAGCATTTCAGAAGTTCTTTACATGCTGAAAGGGAGATGGTTCATTTTATGGGGTGCACTCTGGGAACAAATGAAGAAAGGGACTATCAAGAGGTATGAGCCCCAGAACCAGGAGCTTGGAAAAGAGAGGACTGACCCTTTGAGACACTGGGAAGGACTTTGGTCTGGGCTCAGGAACCATAGAGATGGTTAGGGCACATCTCAAATTGTTCTTGCCATGCCTCCCATTCTGGGAGTCACTTGGGCGAAGTTTGGAGCCTAGAGGAACAGATCCTTGATTTCTAAGATAATGTGGTTCTGTTTCCTCCAGAGGAAAACGGCACCTTATGCAACAGATGCAAAAGAAGCAGGAGGAGCGATCACTGTTTGCGGAGCAGCAGGAGCAGGAGAAGGAGCAGATGCTGGAATACATGGAGCAGCTCCAAGAGGAGGATCTCAGGGTAATAGGGCTGGGCAGATGTGCCAGGTTCTACCAGCACCAGCAGCAAAGCCCTCCAAGATTTGGGGATCCCAGGCACATGTTCATTTCACAACATTAACATCACCACCAACTTTTTATTGCCACATTGAACATTTATTTGGCCATGGTGGCATGCTGAGGATGAGCAAAGATTTGGATAAAGACTGTCCCTGCCTCCCAGAAACCTGTGGTCCAAGACTGACATGTCCATGCGAGTGGACTCGTAAAGTAAATATATGGCTGCTTGCTTTACACAAATAAACAGATGGATGCATTATGGTCTCTCCTCAATTACCTAGGGATATTACACACTTTGTCAATGAATGTAGCAGTGTCTTAGTTCTAGGCTTCCTGCTGCTACCTCATTCAAAGAACACAGCATCCCAGTGTCATTAATTGTGTTGACGAGCCAAACCTTTTTTCCTGTTAGCCTAAATAAAATTAGTAGGCTTATTTGTTGCCTAAGAAATGATGACATACCTGACCAGACTAAGTAGACTTAAAAAAATTCTCTTTTATTTGCCTTACCTGGTCTGTTGCAGTATACAAAAGCACAGCAGGGACACAGCAAGCATTTGGAGCATTTATGATTTTTCCTCTCAATTTTTCACTTTTGAAAAATTTCACACACACCAATTGAAAAAATTGTACTGCACGCATAATACTTCACCGATTTAATGATTGTTAGTATGCCTTAGTTGCTTGTCTGTTTTAGAGGTATATGCATATTCTGTTATTGTTAAACTATTTAAAAGTGAGTTGCAGATATCTTGACACTTAACTAAATGCTTCAGTCTGCATCTCTGAAGAATAAAGCATTCTATTACATGTCAACAGAACTATTATCACTTCCCACACCAAAAAATCTAATAATTCTATATAATTTAATATTTAATTCACATTCAATTCCCACCAATTATTCCAAAAATATATTTCAGTTGTCTTCTTTTTCCAAACCAAGACCACTCAGTTAATTCCCTTTAGTGTGTTTTGATCTAGACTTCCCTCCTTCCTTCTTTCTTCCTTTATTTTTATAACACTGATATTTTGAGGCATCCAGGCTGGTTGACTTGAAGAATGTCCCACATTCTGATTTGTCTGATTGTTTCCATTTAACTTGTGGAATACATATGCTTTTATTTTGTTCCTCCTCCCTCATATTCATAGATGATTGAGTTGTCATTTTATGGTGCATTTGATGGTGATGAGTGACAGAGGCCCCGGAAGGGTCTTACGAATGGCCTTATAATTATGAAGGCTTCTTAGAGCACCTGCAATGTGGGAGATAGATCGCCTGGATGGTTAGGGATGGTGAGGGGCCATGTAGCCTTGTGAACTACTTGAAAAGGGGATCAACAGGGCCACGAAGTCAGAGAGACCTGATCACATTCCTGGCTGAGGAGAGAGAGGAATAGGTCCAGGAAGGAAAGGCAAGGGGTAAATACAAAGGGAAATGGGTGAGAAACGAAGGCTGGAAAGTCCAATTAGACTGTGGTGAGTGGGAATGGTGGGCTCACTGAGGAAATTCCTGGTGTCATTGAGTCAACACATTGCACTGATATTGTGTCATAGTCATTTTGCTGTCCTTCTTTTAAAAAATATATATATTTTTTTATTGATTTCAGAGTGGAAGGGAGACGGAGAAGAGAGAGAAACATCAATGCTTATAGAGAGGCACAGGTTTCTACTTCAAATTGCCTAACATACTGCCTGCAGACTCAGGGAGTGCCTATCAGAAGGGCAGCAAGGCCCCACTGGCGTGGCTCAGTGCTTGAGTGTCGACCTATGAACTAGGAGGTCACAGTTTAATTCCTGGTCAGGCCTTATGCCCAGGTTGGGGGCTCGGTCCCCAGGGTGGGGCATGCAGGAGGCAGCCTGGCCATATGGCCTGTCCAGGAATCAAACTGTAACCTCCTGGTTCATAGGTCAACACTCAAGCACTGAGCCCTGCCGGGGGGGCCTGGCTGCCCTCCTAACAGGCACTCCCTGAGTCTGCAGGAAGTATGGTTAGGCAATTTGAAGTAGAAACCTGTGCCTCTCCAGCTTAGACTTGCCTTATGTTTTGGGATGGTGCGAGGGCAGCTTTCCTGCCTTGCTAACAGGATGGAGAAGAGTGAGGGGAGTTCTCCTGGGGTTGCTTTGGAATGGCTTCAAAGATAAGAAGCAGGGAAGGCCCTTTGGTATCTTAGAAATGAAATGAACCAACAAAGACAACAAATTAAAAAAGTAAACACACAGGCAAAGAAATAAATCAATACATATATGATTGTATGTCTTAGATCAGAGGTCGGCAGCTTTTTTAGCTTTGCAAGTCAATGGGATTAAATAATGCCTGGGGTACCAATGACACTGGAGGCCTAACACTGGGGTGATGGTGGTGGTGGTGGTGTGGAAGTTAGGAAAGAAAGGGAGAAGGGAGTGTAAGAGTTAGAGTAGCAAAAGGGGAAACGTGGCGTGTGTGAGGAGGTGGGTACGGTGAGAGTGCAGGCATGCTGGTAGCCATGACTCAGGCCCCACGTGGACTGGTTAGAGGCAGATGTGCTGTGTTAATCTGGCTCTGAAGGCTTCCTGGAAGAAGAAGCTCTGACCTGGGCCGTGAGCCAGGCTGGGGAGAGCTGGTAGAATTGCCTTGGATGAGTCAGGGTAGAAGCTGGGCCGTGGAGGTGCTGAAAGACCAGGGAAGGAATGGAGGGAGCTGGAAACAGTGTGGGAGGTAGGGTGAGTCAGTGGGTAGATGAGTTTGAAGCAAGGAGTTTGATAGAGGGTGTAGGGAGGCAGCTGCACAAAATTCTAGTGTCTCTCCCCATTGGAGCCGGAAGATGTGCGTGGCCTAGAAGTGGCCTAGTGATCAGGAGCTTCCAAAGGCTTGGCGCTGGGAAAGGCAGGGGCTCCTTCCTCAGAGGGGGTCTTGCCACTAAGTTGTCACCTTGGTTCTCTGATCTCTATCACTCATTGCGTTTCTGTGTCTAAGTTGTTTTGGTTTTTTTTTTCCTTTTTATCAATAGTTATCTCTTTTAGCAATAGTTTATTGAGTATTTTCTGTTTTTCTCTCAATTGGGCTGCATGTTGTTGACTAAGAGAGGAAGTGTGACACAGGCCCCTGTTCTCTAGCTGTGGCAGAACGAAAGCACAGGGATGCTATTAAATCCCAGGAGGTGTGCCGACATTAAGCAAGGAGAAGAGAATTGCAGCTTGGGGCAATCAAGTTAGATTTCCAGAGAAGGTTGGAACTTTAATGTAGACAGCTCAGGTCTCAAGATTCTGGCTCTGCAGTTTAGTAGTTAATTGGCTCTGGGCAAATTACTTAAACTCTGGACCTCATCTTCATTTGCACGAGAGAGATAACAAGACCTAACTTTCAGGGGTTTGGGGTGTGTTTCAGTGTTAGAAATAGGCTATGTGCTCAATGAACAGGAATATCCAATTAGGGCAATACTTATTATTAAAATGGTCACTATTAATGATGACTAAAAGCTTGGGTTTAAGTGAAGGGAATTGAAGACAGGAGAAATATACCATGAGCAAAGCTATAGGGATGGGGTTTGGCATGACATGTGCAAGATACTGATTAGAATTTTAAAATCCTCCACTTCCCGAGAGTATAAATAGATCAACAGTGTCAGGGGCTGCCACAAAGTCAAGTTGGATGAAGACTATAAAAAGGCCATTTGCCTGGAAGAGGTCATTGACAACCCTTAAAAGAACAGCATTTCCCTAGCCAGTTTTGCTCAGTGGATAGAGCATTGGCTTGCGGACTGAAGGGTCCTGGGTTCGATTCTGGTCAAGGGCACATGCCCAGGTGGTGGGCTCGATCCCCAGTAGGGAGTTTGCAGAAGGTAGCCAATCAATAATTCTCTCTAATCATTGATGTTTCTATCTTCCTCTCCCTTCCTCTCTGAAATATATATATATACAAGAGGCCCAATGCATGAAAATCATTGGGATTGGCCCTTTAAGCCCTGGCTTCATCCAGAAGGTCATCCAGAAGGACATCTGGTCTAATTAGCATTTTATGCTTTTGTTATTATAGATGGCAACTTTAACAAAAAATAGCTATCAAAGGATTTGTGTCTCTGAGTCTATGTGTGTATCTTAATCCTTATGTGCCAGTGTCTTTAGGTTGTGTCCCCTTCTACTCTGAGACTCTTCCTTTTGCTGGCAGGACATGGAACTAAGGCACCAGGAGAAACTGAAGATGCAAGCTGAGATTCAGCGCTTCAAAGAGGAGAGCCAGAAACAGAAAGCAGAACTGCAGGCTCAGGAGAAGCTGGCAGACCAGTTGGTGATGGAGTTCACCAAGAAGAAGATGGTAGGGACCTGCTTTCTGACCTTTAGGACTTGTGGCCAGGAATGGAATGTCTGTCATGGGGAGAGACAGACCTGAGAACTGAGGGAACTCCAATGCAAAGCAGCCCTGTCTTCTTCTAAAAGTTAAGTACTTCTTTCAAGGGCTTGGCTTCTTTTTTTAAAAAAAATATATATTTTATTGATTTTTTACAGAGAGGAAGGGAGAGAGATAGCCAGAAACGTCGATGAGAGAGAAACATCAACCAGCTGCCTCTTGCACACCCGCTACTGGGGATGTGCCTGCAACCAATGTATATGCCCCTGACCGGAATCGAACCTGGGACCTTTCAGTCCACAGACTGATGCTCTACCACTGAGCCAAACCGGTTTCGGCAGGGCTTGGCTTCTTTTTCTCCTCATCTCAGCCAGTCCACTTGTTCATTAAAGGAGAATAGCCTGGAAAAAAACACCCAAATTAGGGTGTAATTATCATTGTTAACACCTTTGATTAGAAGTTGGGATGACGGTCAGGTGCAGGCAGGAAAGAAAATGAAAACTATTGGTGAAATTAAAGTTTCCGGTGGATTCCTCATGACCCGGATAATTATATCATCATTAATCATGAATCAGTTTTCCATAAGTTTCTTGTGAAAACTCCCATATTGGGCATCCTGTGTTGGGTGCTGGAATCAGAAAATAGAGTTTTCCCCATCCCTCACTGTGGAACCCATAGAACAAATGCACATGGAACAGAAGGCAACGTCTGCAATGGTTACCGGGGGATGAAAGTTAGGAATGGGCAGGCTCATTCTAGGGCAAAATGGGGTAATGGAATGATTGGCCCTGTGAGGAGTGCTGGGCAAAAAAAAACTTTTAAGCACCATTTAGATGGAGTGAACACGAATTTATGTGAGAAGAAAGGGAAGGACTCAAGGTGGCAGAAAAATGTGTTCAATTCTAAGTGTGTTGGTCCTGTCTCTTCTCTGATGTTGAGCTTCCATGCTGATGGAGGGCACATCATACATCTCCATAGTAGTGAGTTTTAATGATGGACAAGGGGAGGATAGAGGCATATGGGATATGCCTACATACTCCAAATGCAACGCACAGAAAGGAAGCTTAATAAACCTATTTGTTAGCTTTGGCTTTCTTATTGGATGCAGGGATGCACAGGGCACAGAATGAGAATGCAAGACGAAGGGCAGCGATGGTTCGTGCATAACAGCGATCACACAACTGCTATTTGTTGAGAGCTTAGTCTGTGCACAGGCGCTGTGCCACGTGCTTCAGGAGTGTTGTCTCATTTGATCATTACCACCCCCTCATGGATCTAGTTATTGATTGATTCAAAATGTCCTGAATGCTTCCATGTGTGTCCAGTGTCAGATGAGGCTGAGCACACCTAGACGAAGAGAACTCAGCGGCTACGTCCCTGAACAGGTGAAGGTGGTGTCGGAGTTGGTGAACCGATCTGCTGGCCGTGGCAGAGCGTCTGTGGTGGCCATGATAAGGAATGAGGTGATGAGGTGACAGGGAGCTGAGAGCAGTTGTTGGGGATGCCTGGGACCTTGAGCAGAGCTAGAAGCAGGGAATGATGGGAAATCACCATCGAGTTCTGGGCAGGAGAGGAGTGTGCCTTGTCTTCATCCATGGAGAGAACATGGACGGGATTTGCTGCAAGAGGATGATGACCGGGTATACGCACAGCCCACTGTAAGTGTCCAAGTGTGTCACAAGCCCTTTCCTGACCTCAGTGGTCTCTGTCCTTGCAGCCAGCGCTGCCTCTTTAGAGCTGGTTGGCTATGAAAGCCTCCAGCGTTCTCTGCCCTGCCATCTAGAGCACAGGGGGGACAGAGAGACCAGCTTGGCGTACCGTCAGTGTGCACAGCTCACAGGCAGGCACTCAGTGGGCTGCACAGAAGCCTGGGTAGATAAAATGAGAGCAAAGGAAAGTTCCTTATGGGAAGATCACATTTCCACCCAACCTGAGCCATCAGTCTGTGACCGCCCTGGAATGGCGGTTGGGAAGCTGGACCTGGTGAGCTTTTAGGGATATATCTGTTCTTTCAGAGGAGAAGCAGAGGGAGCGAATTGGGATGGGTCAGTCCTTCGGTCTCTGCTAACCACCGTGGGGCTGCCCAAAGCATGCTGGCCATTTGCCCAGGGACTAACGAGATAACCTCCGCCTGCTGAACTTTACAAGGCAGGCAGGGAGCCACAGCGGTTACTCTCAGAAACTTGGCCAGGTGGCCGTGTAACCTGGAAGTTGTGAAGCTGGAAGGAGCATGCAGGCTGTGCTCAGGAAACCGGCGCTCAAAGCCTGTTTGGCTGCTGACCAGCCATGCCCTCTAGGGCAGGAACCTTAATCTCTGTGACCATCAGTTTCTCCATCTACAATATCTGTCTCAGGAGATGTGAGGACCCTCTGCGACAGTGGTCGGCAAACCATTGCTCACAAGCCACATGTGGCTCTTCGGCCCCTTGAGTGTTCTAACGCCACTTCTTCAAAATAGACTCGCCCAGGCCGAAAACCGACTTCTGCCCATGGGCCACAGAGTTCCAATCGCACTGTACATGCACGCCCGCACGTGGTATTTTGTGGAAGAGCCACACCCACGGGGCCAAAAGAGCCGCATGTGGCTCACGAGCCATGGTTTGCCGACCACTGCTCTGGGATAACACAGGAGAAAGCATGTTACAGATTTGCTAACTGGTCTTATGTCCTTGCATTGCTGGTCGTTTCGCTGTACAGGGAGGAGTCAGGCAGTCGGGGAGATCCTGGACAGATGGGTGTGGGGGCTTGGTTTCTCTCTGCAAGGCGGGGACAGTGGGAGATGCCCTACAAAGCCTTTCTCGTTGGCAGGCTCGAGAGGCAGAGTTTGAGGCTGAGCAGGAGAGAATCAGGAGGGAGAAAGAGAAGGAGATCGCCCGCATGAGGATCATGCAAGAAAAGGTCCAAGATTACCTGGCAGAAAAGGTACCTGTTTTCTACCTCCCCCCACCTCTTCCGTTCCCGTAACTGTTCCTGTGGCAGCCGCTCCTGCGGCCTCGAGGGCGGAGATGTAGAAGAAACGATCTAGACGGCTGCCATCTAAGAGAGAAGGGCGGGCCTGCTTCCAGTGTGTGAGGCAGCAAGGACGGAGCGTGCGTTATGGGCTTAAGGTCCAAGAGAAAGCTTTTGACTGTTTTGTAAAGAACGTTCAAGCTTAACTAATCACTGAAATGTGCTACCGGAGGAAACCGTAACAGCTCCGTTATTAGCAGTTTTTAAAGTGAGAAGCAGTCGCAGGACTACATGGAAGTGTTTGAGGTACAGGAAAAGCATTGGGATGAGTGAGGCGGAAGGACAAGGTGATCCCTTGGTACCGTCTGGCCCGGAAGTTCTTTTTCTTTTTAATATACTTTTACTGATTTCAGAGAGAGGAAGGGAGAGGGAGAGAGAGAAACATCAATGATGAGAATCATGGATCAGCTGCCTCATGCATGCCCCCTATTGAGGATGGAGCCTGCAACCTGGGCATGTGCCCTGACCAGGAATCAAAACCATGACCTCCCAGTTCCTGGGTCGAGGCTTACCCATGCGCAATACCGGCCAGCTGCCCTGCCCTGAAAGTTCTATGACAGGACTGCATTTATTCCTCCCCAGAATAACCTTGCGACTAGAGAAATCCATGCAACTTCTCAAAGCAGCCGTGTGTCAGTCTCCCTCTTCCCGCTGCCCTTTCATCCACTGAGAATCACTGATCAATTTCAAAGACTTCTCAGGCTGCGGTGAAGGGGTGTCTGGTCCCCTGTGAGATTGTTTTGCAAACTCCCTGGCCTCCCCACCCTCTGCTTTCCCAGGATGCCTTGCGGGCAAAGCGCAACCAGGAGGTTGCAGACAGAGAGTGGCGCAGGAAGGAGAAGGAAAACGCGCAGAAGAAGATGGAGACGGAGGCCAGGCTGCGGAAAACGCGGCTGGAGCAGGTGGCGTTCAAGCAGCACACGCTGGCAGTGCAGGTGCAACGGGACCGGGATGAATTCGACCGGATCCTTCGGTAGGAGGGGTGGAACGCCCGCTCCCTTTCCTTGCGCTGTGGCTGGGATGTCCATAGACAGACATACGTCCAGCTTGCCCCGGTGGGCGGGGTCACTCTAACCAGATGGATGATTGAAACATTTCAGGCACTCGAGCCAAGAATTTTTAAATTTAATTTAATTTAAATATTTTAAGATTGATTTCAGAGTGGAAAGGAGAGGGAGAGAGAGGTAGAAACATCAGCGATGAGAGAGGATCATTGATTGGCTGCTTCCTGCAAGCCCCCCACCAGGGGTTGAGCCCTCAACCCGGGCCTGTGCCCTGACTGGGAATCAAACCGTAACCTCCTGGTTCATAGGCCGATGCTCAACCACTGAGCCACGCCAGCCAGGCAAGCCAAGAATTTTATGATTAGAGAGTTGGAAACCTGGAAGTGTTGAAGGATTTAGGGATGGTTGGGATTATTTTTCTTGGAGTGTTGAAGGTGTAAGGAAAGTTATAAATCTTGCCCTTTCTGCCCCTCCCCCCTCCACCCACCACATGTCTTCCTGCCAGTTGGGGATGAAATTTCGGCTGGGAGGTGAGGAGAGATGAAGGAAACTTCAAACACGAGTGGTTGTGAGTCATTGGAGCAGGGCTTTCAGCGAGGTCTTTTTCCCCTCACTTGACAAATATGTACTAAGCACACAAATTCACGGTGCTGTGCTGGGTGCTCTGGGGAATGTGAGGGAGGAAGGATGTCAGAGACTCCTTTAGATTGACCTCACCTATACTTCTCCATGTCTCCCCCTTGCCAGCTCTTTATCCTTTTCTGTCTTCTCTGATGGGTCAGTGATAACGGTGACGCAGAAATGAAGGCTGAGTGTTCACACCTCTCAGCCCCCTGCCTCAAAGCGCTTAGCAGTTCTAGCTGCTCCGGGTTCCGTCAGGCAGATCTGCCCCTCGGACGGACGTGGCCCTGAGTGTTCTCCAGGCTCTACCTCTGCTGGTTGAGCTGGGAATGACTCCATTTTTGCTCTATGAGATCTTGAGACGATAAGATCAGAACATTTCCAAAGGAAACAAAGCAAATGAAATTTTAATTGGGTGGTTACAATACAAAATAACTGAAATTATGCTCTGATGAGTAGAGATGAGTAGAGTGGCACAGCCCAACTTTCTTGGTCTACACACTCTAGGTTCTTGGGTGTTTTTTTAAAAAATATATTTTTATTGATTTCAGAGAAGAAGGGAGAGGGAGAGAGAGAATATCAATGATGAGAGGGAATCATTGATCAGCTGCCTCCTGCATGCCCCCTACTGGGGATGGAGCCAACAACCCGGGCACATGCCTTTGACTGACGCTCTGTCTACTGAGCCAAACCAGCCAGGGCTGAGTTCTTATTCTTGATACAGCCCGTTAGCTGCTGCTAGAGCAGGCTTGGAGCCTTGGCCAGAGATAGAGCAGGTCCATCGGAAGCTCTGTCCTTGGCAGAGCCAGGTTCCTGGCCGTTTATTGGGCTGTGGGCCCCCAGCCTGTCCCCACTGGTCGGGATGCCCTTTGGCTCTGCAGCCTCCCTGCCCTCAGAGCTGTGCCATGGTCTCTGGATACCTGGTAAAGAAGGCAGCGTGCTCAATGGCCCCAGAGTTTCTGCCCCTGGGCTCCAGTATCCTCTCAGCTGTGTGCCCTCCCCAGCCTCTGTGCCCTGGGACGTCTGTGCTGCCTTTAGCAGGCACTAAATGTTAACGGAAAGAGATGAAAGCTTCGCTTCTGTCACTGACCCATTTGTTTGTTCTTAGCTTTGTTTTTCCGAAGCATACATAGTAGTCAGTTTTTAAAAAAATACATTTTATTGATTTTTTTTTTTTTTTAACCGAGAGGAAGAGAGAGGGATAGAGAGAAACATCGATGAGAGAGAAACATCGGTCAGTTGCTTCTTGCACACCCCCTACTGGAGATGTGCCCGCAACCAGCGTACATGCCCTTGACCGGAATCGAACTCGGGAACTTTCAGTCCACAGGCTCTATCTACTGAGCCAAACTGGTTTTGGCAGTAGTCAGTTTTTAAAATATATATATTTTTTATTTATTTCAGAGAGAAAGGGAAAGGCAGACAGAGAAAGAAACATCAATTATAAGAGAGAATCATTGATCAGTTGCCTCCTGCATGCCCCCTGCTGGGGATAGAGCCTGGACATGTGCCCTGACCCTGACTGGGAATTGAACCGTGACCTTCTGGTTCATAGGTCAACACTCAACCTCTGAGCCAGCCACACTGGCTGGGCTTTCACAGTCAGTCTTTAAAGCTGGAAACTTCAAGTTTACCCGTTGTCCTAGGTTGGTGTCTAGACCTCGTGTCTCCAGGGCCCGGTGGCCACCATGGTGGTTGTCTTCACGTGCTAGGAGCATCTCTGCCATGGCCACTATGTCCTACTTCCTAAGCACGGCCTCGTGCGTGGCCCGTACAGGGACTCCCTTCTGGGCAGAGGGCTGCCTGTCACCCTGGCCTGCCGACTGAGCAGAGAGAGCAGAGCCGTCCTCCCCTCTGGTTCCTGGAAATGCCTGGAGATTTCCCAAGGGCGATGCCCAGGCTGCACCTCCATGAACTCTGGCTTAGCGGGTCTGGGTGGGGCCCAGCCATCAGTTGTTTTTTGCAAGTTCCCAGATCACTGCTCGAACAATGTGATGCAGGCTCTCCCCATGCAGATCTTACGGCCAGCCGCCCCAGGGTTCTCTAGTGACATGAGGTCCTCCATTTCACCCTGTTTCTCATGCTGTGAATAGTAGGAATCTGTTCTCTGTATAGAAAGCAATGGCAAGGCGAAGGGGAGTGCCTGCTGCCTAGATGCGCCTGGCCAGGGGGGTTTGGGGCCTACGCACAGAGCGCCAAGGAAGCCAGCAGTCCTCTCCTGGAGAACTCAGAAGGTTCTGCAGCAGCAGCATTTTGAAAGGCGTTTCCATGATGTAAAGGAGTGGCTGGGAGTTGAGCTGATCCCCCACGACGGTGCATCTTGGGTGATGGCTAGAGGGAAGCAAATAAGTGCAGCAGTGCTTTGGGTACCTTTGTTGGGGTGTGAGTGACCCCGGGGGAGCAGGACAGGGGAGAGATCTTTGCCTGAGAGGATTTGACATTTGGCTTTTTATTACGTTGAGGAAGAACTAAAATGATAGCTCAAGATGGCTTAGGACGGCATTTCCTCTGAGATAGGAATAGGTTTTATGTGAGTTTTTCTGAGCTCATCTAGTCTATATTAGCCATTCCCCCTGACGTCAGGGGCCATAAAGAATTCCTGTGGAAGAGGGTCCAAGAGGAATTCAGAGAGTTGGGGCAACAAGAGAAGGAAGAGGTGTCAGGCTGAGTTTCTTGCTTCTCCCAGCAACCAAGGAGAGCTCGCAGAACAGATTGACCACTTCCTCTAAGTATTCCCGTTGTTGGTTTTGTAATGCCAGCATTACTGTTCATGAGAAGGAAGGAAGGAAGGAAGAAGTAGGGAGAGGGAGAGGAAGGGGAAGGAGAGGAAGAAAAGGGAGAGGGAGAGGGAGAAGGAGAGAGATAAGAGGGAAAGAGAGGGGAAGAAGGAGAGGAAAAAGAGGGGGAAGGAGAGGAAGAAGGGGATGGAAGGGGAGAGGGAGAAGGGGATGGAGAGGGAAAAGGAGAGGGAGAGGGAATAGGGAGAAGGAGAAGGAGAGGGAGAAGGGGAGGGAGAGGGAAGAGGGAGAAAGGGATGGAGAGGGAGAAGGGGAGGGAGAGGGAGAAGGAGAGGGAGAGGGAAGAGGGAGAAGGGGAGGGAGAGAGAGAAGGAGAGGGAGAGGGAAGAGGGAAGAGGAAGAAGGGGATGGAGAGGGAGAAGGAGAGGGAGAGGGAAGAAGGAGAGGGAGAGGGAAGAAGAAGAAGGGGAGGGAGAGGGAAAAGGGAGAAGGGGAGGGAGAGGGAGATCATAGAACTAGCTGGAGAGGGGTTATGCTTTGCTCTAAGAGACAAAAGTAGGAACAATAGCTTCCAGTGAGTGAAACCCTGAGTGTGGGACCATAATTTGCAGGGTCCAGTGGAAAAAATGAGATTGTGGGCCTCTTGTTAAAATAACTATTAAGAATTTTAAAACAGCGACAGCAGGACATTAAGTTAAGCGTGGGGCCCTTCTAAGCTGCCCTCTGATGCGCAGTGGCAGGTCCTGGCTGGAGGCGAGTGGGGAGCATGCGCAGGCACAGCCTTGGAGGCTGGTCTGGGAGCCCCAGAGAGGGCTGGAGCCTGGGTCCCTGAAGCACATCCCCGGGAGGAGCCAGCCCACGAGGCGCCCCAGCACTTTTCCTTTGGGGGAGGTGGCAGCTCACTCCACACCCCGCGTCCCCCCAGGGCCCAGCGAGAGCAGATTGAGCGGGAGCGGCTGGCGGAGGAGAAGAGGGCTTCGGAGCGCCTGCAGCACGTGCAGGAGCTGCGGCGCCAGGTGCGCGAGAACCAGCAGAAGCTGGTGCAGGAGCGCATCGCCACCTTCGAGGAGGGCCGGCGCCTCAAGGAGGAGGCGCAGCGGCGCAGCGAGCGCATCAACGACGTCAAGAAGAAGAAGATCGAGGAGCTGAGGTACTCTCCCTGCTCCTCCTCCGGTCCCCCACCCCCCTGGTCCCCCAGAGGCGGAAAGGCTGGAGAGCTGGGATTCCGGGATGGCAGGCCGTGATGGAGGCGCTTAGGGGGGTTGCCGTCTGCATGGGGCTCCCGCAGAATATCCGGGGGCCTGGGTCTTCCCGGCTCCCTGGGAGCTACTTGGCAGGATGCTGGGGCTCCCACAGGAGTATGTTTGGGGGATGAATCCTGGGAGTGGGTTTGGGGGCGGTGCAGGACCCCAGGTCTATAACCCCACCCCTGCCCTGCTGCCTGCTCTCTGGCGCCCTGACCCTTACCCCCACCCGGTGTCTCTCTCTACCCGCCCCCCCTCACTCCCCCTCTGCAGAGCCACCGGCCTCCCGGAGAAATACTGCATCGAAGCTGAGCGCAAAGCCAACATCCTGCCCGCCACCCCTGTGAGCTGAGGGGCCTCTCAGCTCCCCGGATGCCTTCCGGGGGAGGTCCGCCCAGCGCCTGGGTGCCCATGACTGCCGCTAACATAGACGTTTAGTAGTTACAGATTAAATCTATTCTACTCTAAGCAGCAGCCTGCGTCCTGTGTGGGGACTGGCTCCTCCAGGGCAATGAGGGGGCAGGGGACCCAGGTGTGCGGGGTGCGGTGCCTCGGGGCCAGACCGGATTCAGGGATGCTCCCCACCATGGCCCTTGGTTCTGGTGTCTCTTGGCCGTTTGTGAGCCTCTGGGATGCTGCCATCAGGCCAGCTTCCAGCGCAGGCCCAGCCCAGGGCGTTCTGGGCAGGCAGGAGCTGGAGATGCGCTCAGGGAGGGGCTGGCGGGCTGGCTGGATGGGGAAGGAAGCGCTTGGCCATTGGAAATAGAGCTCTTCTGGCTCACGCCTATGACTCAGGCTGCATCTGTGTAGGGGGTGGTGTCTGAACCCGGATTTACCCACCTGCCTCAGCCCTGCCCCGCCTGAGCCTTTCAACTGCAGCAGCACCACCACACAGACACTGCCTGTCCCTCAGCAGGCCACACCCAGGGCCCGCTGCTCATCCTGCGGCCGAGGCCCCTCACCCAAATACAGCGGCCCATCAGGCAAGCGGCTGGGCAGCCCTCAGTCCACCTCACTCCGATGAGGGGCGCTCCCCACAGCCATCGCTGCCCGTGTTAATCCTCTGTCCGCTCATTCGCTCCTTCAACACTTCCCAGGTCCAAGGATGTGCTAGGGATGGCCCGGCACTCCGTGAGCACAGCAGACCTAGCTCCATCCTCACAGAGACTTCTCATTGTCCCGTCTGTTCGTCTGTTTTTTTCTTTCCTTTCCTTTCCTTTCCTTTCCTTTCCTTTCCTTTCCTTTCCTTTCCTTTCCTTTCCTTTCCTTTTTCCTTCCTTCCTTCCTTCCTTCCTTTTTCTTTTTTAGCTTGGTGGGCATATGGGACTTTCCCAAAATAATTTTTTTCCATTTTTAAAAAATATATTTTATTGATTTTTTTACAGAGAGGAAGGGAGAGAGATAGAGAGCTAGAAACGTCCATGAGAGAGAAACATCGACCAGCTGCCTCTTGCACCCCCCCCACCGGGGATGTGCCCGCAACCAATGTATACATGCCCTTGCCCAGAATCAAACCTGGGTCCTTTCAGTCTGCAGACCGATGCTCTACCACTGAGCCAAACCGGTTTCGGCTTTTTTCCATTTTTTAATTAAGGTATTATTGTTCCCGTCTGTTTTGTCTCTCCCCCCATCGCCTCTTCTCCTCCTTTAATCCCCCCCCCCCCCCCACACACACACAGCTGCTCCCATCAAGTTTCTTGTACCTTTAGAGTAGTCTCGGCCTTTTTGGAGAAAAACCCGATGATTATCTGACTCCCACTGGGCGGAAATGCTTGCTCCTGGGCTCGGAGCCGGCCCCATTGGTATGCCTTGGGGGAAAGTGCGTCCACCCAGCTCCCACCCCGAATGGCGCCCCTCCCCTCTGCCCTTGCTTTTCATTTCTCAAACCCAGAGCCCAGTCCTTCTCCCTCCGTGGGGCCTGCACTAGAGGAGGCGGAGACAGCTGCAGGCAGAAGGCAGCGTGTGTACAATGCCAGGGTACAAGGCCCTCTGACAATAGTCCTCCTCTCACAGGGAGAGCGGCTGCCTGTGCTTCCTCTTCCTCCCCACGGGAAGGCGCTCCAGGCTGCAGCGTCCCGGGGCGCCTCCCCCACCTTCCTCTCCGGGAAGACTCTAGCCCTGCCTAGCAGCTGGGATTGGGAGAGAGGCCTTTTCACCTTCCCTGCTCAGTGCCCCTCAGTGCATCCTCCTCCCTCAGGAAGCTGCGATCTTCCCCCCTCGGGGTCTTGGAAAGTGTGGTACCCAGCCTCAGTGGCAATCCACTGAGGACTGTGGCCCCCCCTTGCACCTGGCTTACTTGCCTGCGTTCTCTGTGAGCATCACCTATGGGACGGTCGGTACCCGCAGAACCGAGGAGTGAGCCTTTACCATTTCAGGGGACCCTCTCGCCAGGAAAGCCAGACATGGCCTTGGTGCCTGGAGTTTGCTCAGCTCCTCACATAAGCCATCCATCTCAGGGCTGGAGAGATGGCTCCCTTGGAGTGCAGGGCAAGGGGGAAGAGGTTGCACTGCTAACTTCTGAGCCCATGGAGAAAAAAGAAAAAAAAAGAGACAAGTTCACAGGTTGAAAGCAAGGCTAGCATTTCACCGGAACTGCTGCTGGTGAAAATGCAGGGCCGCGGGGCCTGGCAGATCCCAAGGGCTGATAGTGAGGCTGACTAGACATGGCAGGGGCAGTGATAGGTGTCATAAATGAAGGTCTGGCTTCTGATGGAGGCCTGCAGTCAGCTCTGAGCAGGTGAACTGGTTTGGGAGGGAAGCTCAGAGTCCAGCCCTCAGGGGTTCTCTCCGTTAAGGAATTCTTGGAATTGACTCCCAGGCTGGCAGAGTTCAGTCTCTTCTCTCTGGATTCCCGAGGAGCTCTGTGCAGGCTTCCTTGGACTGCAAGACTGGCCCGCCTTATCAGAACCTTGTTCCTAAAAGTAGGACACTCCTGCCAGCTGGGCCAGCAGCTGGCATCTGAGGCAAGCCGGCCACCTCTGGGCATTTTTATAAACTCTCCACCGCTCTCACTCACGAATGGCAGTGGGAATAATTACAGGTGAAGCTCCCTGCAGTTAACTGGGGGCTGCTGGGGTCAGGCGTGGTACTCCGGGCAGAGCAAACAGGGGGCTGTGTGAGCCCACCTTGCAAAGGGAAGGGGTGGGGCCTTGAGACAAAGAAGAGAGAAAATTGGAATTTGTTGACCTGCCAGCTCAGGAATAATGAGCCGCCATCTTGCTGCTGGAGGTGGGAGCTGTCGTCCTAATTCTCAGAGGACGAAATGAGCTCTGCGTGCCCCTCCAGGCCACTGAATGGGCTCAGGGGTTTCTGGGAAATTGAAAAGGGAAGAGTGGTGCTGGGGAAATCTAAGGATGGGCAGGACGTGCTGTTGGGTTCATTCTCTTGGTTGATAGAAAGATGTGAGAAGCTTGCAGGGAAAATAAAGTGTCTAAAACTACTGACTTGGCCGAAACTGGTTTGGCTCAGTGGATAGAGCATCAACCTGTGGACTGAAAGGTCCCAGGTTCGATTCCGGTCAAGGACATGTATCTTGGTTGCGGGCACATCCCCAGTGGGTGTGTGTGTGTGTGTGTGTGTGTGTGTGTGCAAGAGGCAGCTGATCAATGATTCTCTCTTGTCGATGTTTTGGACTCTCTATCCCTCTCTCTTCCTCTCTGTAAAAAAATCAATAAAATATATTAAAAAAAATAAAAATAAAACTATTGACTTGATTGTATGGATCCCCGATTGCTTCTCAGCTCCCTTTCTTCTGCCTCCTGAGCCTTCCTGTCTTTGCAGTGTCAGGCTGGGATGGGGTGGCCTGGAAAAGCCAGTGGAGGGCTCCACCATGGAGCACTGAATCAGGTCTTCATGCAATGACTGCCTGGTCACATGTCCTCCAGCGCCTGGCTGGCTGTATGTCCCACCTGCCCGCATGTGCCTGTGGCCTGAGTCAGGCTGTGCTGTGACTCGGAGGCTGTCTGAGAACCTTTGCACCAGCCGAAGTAGCAGCTCCAGTTGGTCAGGACTCAGCAGTCTGCTCTGGTGGCCAAGCCAGGCTGCCCCTGACTCAGGAGGGGGCGGGGTGTCGTCCAGCACCTCTGAAAGCCTTCGTATCCACATCTGTGCCTTGGGTCCAGGCATTCATTGGTCTCAGTAAAAGCATTTTGATTGGGCTGGGATGAAAGGGGCTCAGAGAGTTCAAAGCCAGACAGGGCTTTTGGGGTGAAGAAGCGTGGCAGCTGTTGAGGTGACAGTGGAGGGAAGACGCTGGAGTCTCAGACGAGAAGTCTGAGAGTGGGTCGTTCCAAAATGGCTGCACAGGTAAACACCTAGCCGCAGCCGCACACAACAATTTCAATAAAATACAAATAAAATATAAAATGGACATTACCCAGAAGTACAGGAAAGTCGACTGACTGGAAATTCTACAACGAGAAGCAAGGAGAAAACCAGAAGGAAGAGCGGAGGAGCTGTAAAAGCCTAAGGTACGGAGACACGCGGCGCGCGGAGAGGATGGAGCCGGAGAGGAGGGAGCCGGAGAGGAGGGAGGCTGAGTGCCTGGCTGGCGTCCCTTAGTGGGAAGGAGACAAAAGCTCCGACTGTAGAACCCCAGTTCCGACTGCTATGAACCCCAGTTCTAGGCCAGACCCTGGGGACCCAGGCTCAAACAGAGGGAGCTGGGCTGTAAGGCAGAACTCTGGGGGAGCGGCGAAAGGAGGTCCTGGAGGCGTGCACATTGCGTGCAGAGAAGGGACAGTTGGCTGTGCCGCGGGATTGCCCTGGCGGGAAGGAGACAGGGGCTCCAGACTGCTCTGAACGCCACCTCCAACTCCACTTCCAACTGAACTGAACTCCAATACCGGGCTCATTGGGGGAGAGCCTAGACTGTTTGGCAGCAGGCGAAAATCGAGGGCACCTTTCTCTCAGAGGTGCTTGCAACGAGTACTGAAGGACCCTGAGAACCAGGAGCCGCATAGAGCGGGGCTGACGGAAGCCAAAGCTGTAGGCTCCACCCTGAAACCCCGCCCCATCCAAGCAGAACACAGAGACTTTTAAGGCTACCAACTCAAGGAAGCTGCAAAAATGCTGAGACGAAATAGATCACAAATGAAAGAAATGGAGGACAAAAAGCGACTGGATATAGAGTTCAAATCTACGCTTATAAGGTTTTTCAAGAATTTCCTAGAAAAGATGGATAAGACCTATGAGGATATGAAAAGGGATCAACTAGAATTAATAAGGAATCAACAAGAAATGATAAGGGATCAACAAGAAATAAAGAATACATTGACTGAAATAAAAAAATATTATACAGAGTCCTAAAAACAGAATGGAAGATCGCAAGAATCAAGTCAAAGATTTGGAACATAAAGAGCCAGAAGACACTCCTCTGCAGAAGCTAGAAGGCAAGAGAATCCAGAAAATTGAAGATAATGTAAGAAACCTCTGGGACAACTTCAAGCGAACCAACATCAGAATTATGGGGGTCCCAGAAGATGAGAGAGCAAGATATCAAAAACATACTGAAAGAAATAGTGACAGAAAACTTCCCCCACCTGGTGAAAGAATTAGACTTACAAGTCCAGGAAGCACACAGAACTCCAAACAAAAGGAATCCAAAGAGGACCACACCAAGACAAATCATAATTAAAATTCCAAGAGCAAAAGACAAAGAGAGAATATTAAAAGCAGCAAGAGCAAAGCAGGTAGTTACCTATAAAGGAGCACCTATACGATTGTCAGCTGATTTCTCAACAGAAACCATGCAGGCCAGACTGGAATGGCAAGAAATATTCAAGGTGATGAATAGTAAAAACCTACAGCCAAAGATAATCTATCCAGCAAAGCTATCACTCAGAATCGAAGGTCAGATAAAGAGCTTCACTAATTTAAAAAAAAGCTAAAGGAGTTCATCACCACCAAACCAGAATTATATGAATTGCTGAAGGGGGTTCTTTCAGAAGAGAAAGTAAATAAAGATAAAAATTTATGAACAACAAATATGTAACTATCAACAAGTGATTCTAAAAACCCAAGGAAATTAAAAAAAAATCTGATGAACAATATTAACTGTTGAATATAATAGAATCAGAGGTATGGAAGGGGAGTGAACTGAGGATTCTCGGGGAAAAGGGGAGAGAGGAGTGTGGGAAGAGACTGAACATAAACTGTGCACCTATGGATGAGGACAATGGGGGGAAAGGGCAGAGGGTGTGGTGGGAACCTGATGGAGGAGAGCAATGGAGGGTGGGGGTGGGGGGAAAGGAACATTTGTAATAATATGAACAATAAAAATTTATTAAAAAAATAAATAAATAAAATGTAAAGGGATGCATAAAAAAAAAAAAAGTCTAAGAGTGGAGTCCATAGCCTTCCTCACTCACATCCATCGTGATTGGTCCTTCTTCAGAGCAGGAGCCTGGGGGAGAGATTGGGAGAGGGGGGGAGAGGGTTCATTCAGACCAGAGGTATCGCTCTTAGCCTAGGCTGCTGTCAAGGTGACTCTTCCCCCCATTCTCTCTCCCATCCATACTCTGAGATCTAGACTGGCAAATCACCAAGGTTACCTGGAAGAAGGTCATTTCCAGCACCACAGAAATCTAGAGTCCCAGAAAAGGCTTGGTTATTCTTGATTTGACTGGCTCTGAATAGCTTAGACATTCCCTCTGTCGTAGCTCCCACTCTCCCAGCTGGGCTGTCCTTGCAGTGCAAGCTCTGCATTCCTTCCTACATTCTCCACGTCCTCTTGGGAGAGGGGTCACCATGATCTCAGTGTCCTCTGATGACTTGGAGGCTGGGACAGGAATATAAGGTCGAGGTTTTGGTGGCTTCCTTAGAAGACCCCTTCTCTTAGAAGTAGAGAGGGGGTGGGAGTGAGGGGGGGGAGGGCACAGGAGAAACGGCCCAGAGCTAAGGAGCTTCCCCCCACAGCCCCAGGGGAAAACCGTTAGTCCCTGGGCTGATGGGTGTGAGCACCAGATCATAGACCCTCAAGGCTGGAAAGGATCTCAAGGACCCACTGGTGCTGGAATCTCCTTTGTAATCTCTAAATCAAGTAGTTGGAGAGTCTGAGCTTGCTTTTACTTCCTGAGAGTCATAAAAACCCCAAGCCATCTCAGATCAGCCCCGGGGCTCAGACAGGTCTTAATATTAAGTCAGTATATGTCTTCCTGTGCATGCCCAGTGGTCTGAGACCACACTAAACAAGTTCAGGATTTAAAAAAAAAATTTTTTTTTTTTACATGATGCCCCTTCAGATACAGCCTGACCCCATGTCCAAAGTTCTGGAAACACATAGCTTTTCTGAGTCCTTTTTTATTTTATTTTTATTTTTTATTTTTATTTTTTGCGGGGGTGGAGGGGGGTGAGTGGGTTGTTAGAGGGAGAAAGCCAGGGAAAGCCAGGAACATTCCACTCTATCCATTGGCTGGGCCTGTAGCTCTCCTGCCCTGGGTGATGTGTGGTGCTTCTGAGCCCTGCCCCCGCTGGCACCACCTTCCCCACACTCCTTCCCCTTTCCTCGTCAGTGTCCAGGCAACAGGAAACAAACATGGAAAGCAGAGGGAGGGCTGTCAGGACAGGCTTAGCAGGGAAGGCTCCGAAGCAGACACACACCCGGCTTAGCTGTGTCGCCTGCCAGGAAAGCAAGGCAGCCTGGGGCTGCCGGGGACTGAGGGAACCACAGTTCCCTCTGTGATATCTATTGGGGGAACTCAGACTGGAGAATCAAAGGCAAACTTCATTTCTACAAACTCAAGGGTCAGAGTCTCAGTGGGCATATGGCTTAGTCCAGTGGTCGCAAACTCATTAGTCAACAGAGCCAACTATCAACAGTACAACGATTGACATTTCTTTTGAGGGCCAAATAGTTTAAACTTAGACTTCTTCTAACACCACTTCTTCAAAATAGACTAACCCAGACAGTGGTGTTTTGTGGAAGAGCCACAGGGCCAAAGAGCTGCATGTGGCTCAGAGGGATAGAGAGCCAGAAACATCGATGAGAGAGAAACACTGACCAGCTGCCTCCTGCACACCCCCAACCGGGGATGTGCCCGCAACCAAGGTACATGCCCTTGACCGGAATCGAACCCGGGACCCTCCAGTCCGCAGGCTGACGCTCTATCCACTGAGCCAAACCGGTTCTGGCAAGGTCTGTCTCTCTGTCTACGTACAAACGTACAGGGCAGGCCTGGCTCTGATCCCAGCCGGTGCTCTGGTGGATTGGGCAGAAGGTCCCCAGGGATTCAGTCCTCAAGGATCTTCCCTCCTCAGTCCAAATATAACCACTAAGGTTGTCTCTCTTGATTTACTCTCTTCTCTGTGGGCTCTGGCAGGGTCCGAGTTCAGTTTCTAAGGACCCAAGTACTCTTCAGCCCTCCCCCTCCACTCCCAATCCTCCCGCACATCATCAGATGTGCTCCAGACATCCTGTCCACCAGGCCCGGGCCTTGCTGTGGTCACCATAGCTCATCCTGTTGGGACGAGGGGTTGGCACCCCCACCCTTGCCCATCTCCCCCTGCAGCCTGGATGCTCTAGGACACACACTGCGTTCCATTAATCGCTGCTCCTGGGGCCGAGGGCAAGGCCCAGCCCATTTGCTGAGTAGAGGAGGGTTCTGCAGTGCACGGTTGATCTCGGTGAGGAGGAGATCTTTTATCTTTAGGGTCTCTTCGTTCTTCTCCAGGTCTGTCATCAGGAATTCACATACTCCTCACAAGCGAATTCTTCTTTCCTCCACTATTCCCTTGATAACAGCTCAGTTCATAGCATCTAATCAACCGCCCTTTGTCACAGTGCTGGCAGCCACTCCTTCCAGTAATGGGGCCTACTGCAGTGCTATTTGCTTTTTTAATTTTTATTTGTAGTGCAATAAAGAGTTTATTTCAGACTGTTTGCTCTTACGAGTCTGGGCCGGCTCCAGGATACCACTCGATGGGAGAGATGTGGGCATATCCAACATGCTCCCTCCCAGTATCCCCCTTCTGGGGTGGACCAGCAGGAACTGCCGAGGCTTGGGAAGCCTGAGTAGGGGCTCAGGGAGTCCCAAGGTCACACGTGTCCAAAACTTGTGCCCACTGGTCCTTATCTGGACCTCAGTCACTAACCCAAATTCTGAAACAGAACCACACACGTGACTTTTATTTCTAACTAGCTCCAACCCATTCTCAACTGAACTTGACATTCTGCCATCACGCCTCCTATACCACCTCTAAGCTTCCACTTTTCTCATCCGTCATGGTAGTTCTCCAGCCCCAACCCCTCACTGAGAGCTGGGGGAAAGGGCAGACGCTGTAGCGGCCCTGGCTTCTCTGTGACTGTGGCCGCGGGGTGCCTTGTCTGCCCTCTCTGAGGCTTAGCATGTTGTCCCTCCTGCACCGCTCATGACTCCTGCCCCCAGCCCTTTCCTCAGCGGCTTTCTCTGCACGGCCTTCCCAGGATCTGCTGTCACTCCTTGGGGTTGTGGGGTGAGCCTGGTCTGCGTGAGGACTGGGGAGAGGTGCAAGGGAGCCTGCCAACTCTCTCTCTCTCTCTCTCTCCCTCTCTCTCTCTCTCTCTCTCTCTCTCTCTCTCTCTCTCTCTCTCTGTGTGTGTGTGTGCATGCGGGTATGTGCACTTTAGAAAGGGTCAAATTGCCCTACCTGGTTTGGCTCAGTGGATAGAATGTCAGCCTGTGGAATGAAGGGTCCTGTGTTTGATTCCGGTCAAGGGCACATGCCTTAGTTGTGGGTTCAATCCCCAGTGTGGGACGTATAGGAGGCAGCCGATCAATGTTTCTCTCTCATCATTGATGTTTCTATCTCTCTCTCCCTCCCTCTTCCTCTCTGAAATCAATAAAAATATATGAGGTGGGGGAGGGGGAAGAAAGGGTCAAATTGCAGAGGGAGTGGAGGGGAGCTGGAGAGGAGATGGGCACTTGAGCCTGGGCTCAGGGGGTCTGGGAGAGGAGTTGGATGGACAGCCTGGGCAGGTGGGGGCGGGGCCTGCAGGGTTGTGCCAAGTTGCTGTGAAGGGCACTTTGGAGGAAGAGTAGGGGGACCAAGCCTCCCTCCTATCCTTCCCCCACATTTTCTGGGGTCAGGCTGTGCCTCATCTCAGAAATAATCTCTGTGCTTCTCTGGGTCCTCAACCTGCCTCTTCCCCTGTCCTCGGACTCTGTTCATTGGTTTCTGGAGTTTCTGTTTCTGTCTTAGAATAGAAGCAAATACAACCCAAACCATGGGGTATGCAAAAAAGAGGGGCTATTCTCCCCTGGACAGCTCTAAATTTCTCAGGGAAAAGCAGGGACCCTCTTTGGAAATGTGTGTATTGGGCCCGAGGTCATAGCCTGGCCTTCTGCCTCCTGTCTTTCTCTCAGGACCCCCAGATGAGCCATTGGGTGCCACCTGTGTTCCTCTGCCTCTTAGTAATCCCTGTCTCTCCTGGGGGCCCAGAGGGAACCCCAGTAGTCTCCAGATTCTGTTCAGGCCTTTATGGGACCTGAAAGGGAAGTGGTGGGGAAATAGGATGTTTGGGTGGAGACCGGGTCAGGGAAAAGGAGAGAGAGGAATTGGGTAGGGGTCCTCCCAGGAGCGGGCCCTCTTTCTCTACTGAAGATGAAGCCCAGAGAGAAGCTTCAGCTGTGGGATGTTTCCAGAGGGAGGAGGCTATGGGCTAGGCCTAAACTAAACTGATACCCAGTGCCCTCACTCTAAGACTGCTGCACCTCCTCCCTCCCTCCCCTTCCATAGCCAAGCAGAGCTCAGGGCACAGGCAGGAAGGCTGACAGCTTCTTTTATGGGCCCCAAATTGCAAGGAGGTGGCAATTAGCCCTTAATGGGTGAGAGGAGAGCAAAAATGTGCCTTGCCTTTTGAGGCTTGAAGGGGCCCCTGCATGGTACCCTCAACAGTGTCTGTTCTTCTAGGAGCACCTCGGCCCTCAGTCTTCCCCAACTCCTGTCTCTTACACTCCAAAAGCAGGACCCTCCCTCCCCTTCTACCCCCCTCCCACACACACACAGGAAACCTGCTTCTGATAGACCCTATCTACTGGTTCAATATGGTCTGAGAGCCCCACTCATTGAAAAGAGCTTCCGACCGAAACCGGTTTGGCTCAGTGGATAGAGCGTCGGCCTGCAGACTGAAAGGTCCCAGGTTCGATTCCGGTCAAGGGCATGTACATTGGTTGCGGGCACATCCCCAGTGGGGGGTGTGGGTGTGCAAGAGGCAGCTGGTCTATGTTTCTCTCTCATCAACGTTTCTAACTCTCTATCTCTCTCAATTCCTCTCCGTGTAAAAATAAAAAAAAATATATTAAAAAAAAAGAAAAGAAAAAAGCTTCCTGTGTCCTCTCCCCAGATCACTGCTGGGAGCTCTATAGGTGGTGAGCTGAGGTCGAGGAACAGGAATTCAGAGATTACATTTGCCATCGGATTAAGTTGCTTCATGCCCATCAGATGGGCTCATGTGTATTTGTAACTCTCCCCGAGATCTCGGGCCCCCAGTCAACATGTGCCACTGGCATTCCCCAGAGCACAGGGATAAACATTCTAGCCGAACTTGGCTTTAGCAGATGGAGGCTGAGGTCTTTCTGCATCACAATAAAACCTAATGCATCCTCCTGCCCATATAACTCTAACCCACTTTGTAACCCTAAGCATAGGCTATTCTAATTCAAATTCAAAACGCAATTCTAACCCAGCTGTCATCCCAGTTCTACATTAATCTCCACCCATCCTTTGATTGTATTTCAAGCTTAGCTGTAAACCCTATTCTGTATCATAACATGGATCCCATCCATCAACCCTAGCCTCCGTTCTGGCTGTTATGCTAACCCTAATCTCAACCGTAATTACCATCTCAACCTCAAATCTGACCTCAGCCTCATAATTCCAATTAACCCCAACCTTCACCCCAACCTTCATTCCAACTCTAACATTAGCTGAAATCAGAACTCAATTAAACTCCAACCCTGCACTTCAGTTTAATGGAACAATGGCTTTACTCCCTCTTCCCGGTCCCATCTGCTCTGCCTTCTCCCCATCACTGACCCTCCATGCTTTGTCTCCAGCGGTCAGCCTAGTAACCCATGGGGTCACCACACCCCTTTCTTGGGCCACTCTGGATCAAGAATCATGATGCCTGGGTGCCCCCCACTTGGCCAGGCCCCAGAGCAGCATCACCTGAGCTGAATCTTCATGCGTCTCCTGGCCCTTGTTCCACATGGTTAAGTGGGACAACGACCCCTGCTTTCCGGAGTGTGCAGGGCAATCCTATAAACCTCCAAAAAAAAGAAAGAAATGAGGGTACTCATTGTGTACATCAGTGGGCCTCAGAGCACTCTGCTATGGTTGGGGAGTGGGTGGAGGGGGTTGGAGCACAGCCATGTAGGAGGTCCTTGTGCTTCCTTATTGTTCTGTCTCATTTTTCCTGGAGGAGGAAGCCCTGGTAGTAAGTCATCCCTCTCCCATGACTCTTCTCCCCTCCTTCCTGTGCCCTGGTAGGGAAGGGATGCGCTGTTGAATGGGGCCACTCATGACCCCACCCACCTCTCCTGACGCACATGGGAGGTCCAAGGCCTGTCCTGAGGACCCCCCTACCCCGGACCAACTGGCAAGGGCTGCCCCTCCACTTCCTCAGCCCCCCAGGACCCTCCCACCCAGCTGGAACTTGTCCGCTCAGTCACCCCAGTGAGCAGGCCGGGCTATGCGGGCCCTTGGTCTCCCTCTCTGTGCACAGAAGCAAGGATACCAAACAGTCCCTAGAAGAAGTGCACATGGGCTTAGCCGTCCTCAGGGGAGACGTTGCACACGCCGGTGAATGGGCACACACAGGCACCCCCTTCCCTGTTCTCCCAGCACCCCCTCACGAACCTCTTCACTTGCTGGACCCCCTCCACACACCCGGCCCTTCTCCCCTCGGGCCTCACAGAACTGGCTTTAGTTCTGTGTGGGAGTTTGGGCTGGACCCCTCTAATACCCCAGCTCCTATGGATCCCTATCAGGGGTCCTCAAACTTTTTAAAGTGGGGGCCAGATCACGGTCCCTCAGAGAGCTGGAGGGCCGGACTATATGAACTACTAATTCCTACTGTAACACCTTGGCTGCGCTCACTGCCCAAAAAACCTGGCGGGCAGGATCAGACTCCCCTGGGGGCTGCATGTGGCCCGCGGGCCATAGTTTGAAGACCCCTGCTACATCCTAGGAGCTGGAGGATGACCTTGCATCAGGTATTGTTCGGGGCATGGAGGGGGCAGCCTCCCAAACCCACCTCTTCCTCCTCTCGCTGAGCTCAGCAGGGCTGACTTTCGTTGAGGGGCCAGAGGCCTCAGGGGGAAGGCGGACTGGACAGCCCTGAGCCCCTTTCCTCTGTCTGGGCCTTCCCTCCAGCCCGAGTGCCCCTTCCCTGGTGCCCCTCCCCACAGACCCCTTCAGAGGGTCAGGGACAGGGAGAGGCAGGGTGTGGAGAGGGAGTGGGACCCCTATGCCCTGAGGTCAGTGCTAATCCTTCAAGCCTGGACTCCCTTCTTCGCAAGCTTGGCTTCTCTTTCCTCTTCCATGCTCCCCTGGGGAGGAAGGTAACAAGCCCGAGTGGCGAGGGGAGCTCCGCAGATGCCATAAAAGGGGGTGACTGTTGCCACTGAGGACGGGGCAGGAGGAAGTGGAGGTTTAACAGGTGCCTAATTACAAGTCCACGGGCAGCCCTGCCCCACTCTCTGGATAGGGAAGAGCTTGGGTGCTGGCTGGGTAATGCCTGGGTAGGCCACTCTGTCACCCCGGTAATTAGGGTTTTGGGGACTCCTCCCCAAGGCGGGGACCTGGCCCCCTCCCTTCCATAGAAATAACTCTGGCTGCTCCCCAGCCAGGCCCTCATTGCGCCTTCCTACCCCCCGGGGCAGTGTCTGGGCCCTGGTCTCCCCCCCTCCACCCATCCCTACACACCACCACCACCACCACCATCACCGGCCTCACCGCCCGCCCCACTGCCGCCGGCCCGGGACACCCAGCCAGGCGGAGGAGACACCGAGCCTAGAGACATGGGCGTCCGAGGAGTCTTCCACCTTCTGCTCGTGTGCCTGAGCCCAGGTACGGGGCGGGCAGCAGGCAGGGATGCCGCACGCTGGATGGCAGAGACAGGGGCACTGAGGGGCGAGGGGAGGAGCCTGGCGGTTTCTGAGATGCCCTGGAGGGGCGCAGCCCACCCTTGCCCTGCTGCCACCAGGTTTGGATATTGCCAAGGAGTCTCTCCCCAGGAGAGCCCCAGGCCCGGAGTTTGGGGCAGAGGTCTCGGGTGGCCCTCACTGTGGGGCTTGCACTTGCATGCACCTGCAGTGCCTGAGTTCCGGGCCATGGAAACTGGGAGTGGGGTGGATGGGGAGGTGAGCAGCAAAGCCGGGTGGGGGCTGAGGAGGAGCCTGGGAAAGAGTGTGTGTGTGTGTGTGTGTGTGTGTGTGTGTGTGTCCAGCAGGAGGGCCCCCACCCCAGGCCAGAGCCAGGGCAGGAAGCTGCCTGCAGAGGGCAGAGCCTCAGCACTGCCAGTGACAGCCCTGACCGGAGACCTCCCCTCCAGGCCTGTGTTGTGAGGGTTCCGGGAGTGCTCCCCTCCAGGATGAGGCCGGAGGAGGAGGGCGGGGACAGCAACTCCACAGTCTCTTCACTCCGCTGGGGCTTTCGCTGAGGGCAGGGCTCAGGTTGGCTGGCTCCCTGCCCAGGTTGGGGCAAGTCTCAGCAAGGGCCACTCTGTGTGGGCACTTGGCTCGGAGACCCACCCCGGGGTCTGGGCTGGGGGCGAGGGAGTGTGGGGGAAGGAGCTTAGAAAGGGGGAAGTATGTTCAGCCCGTGTGTGTGTGTGTGTGTGTGTGTGTGTGTGTGTGTGTGATGAGTTTCTGGCAGAATGTCTACAACTCCCTGTTTGGTGAGAGCTGGGCTGGCGGAGCCTGTGCAGGAAGCTCTGGCCATGCCAGTGGGAACCTGGCACATCTCCGTGTGGGTGGCACTTGTCCTGGGTGTGTGCTGCGTGTATTTATGCACCGATATCCTCTTGGGGGGGGGGGCTCCTTTTCTCCCCTTCCTCCCCGCTCCTTTTGCACCTCCGGAGGGAGGGTTAGGAACTCTGGAAGCAGCTTAGAAATTCACAAAGGATTTTCAGTCGAGAATAGGCACTGCTGTTGAGGTGACATCCACAGAGGGCGCAGCCCCTGGGGGATGACTAGTCAGAACCGCCTTCTTCCTTGCAGCCCGCTGGGATTTCCTCCCCTCTTCCTGAATCGCCCTGCCCAGGGAGATTCCTCTCTGGCTCTCTTTCCTCTCTTCCCGCCTTTCTCTTCTCTCCTCTTCCCTCACAGCAAGAGAAATCAGGGTGAGACACCAGGAAGAACTTCCCCAGGAGTGTAAAGGCGAGCAGAGAGATTGGAGCCCTTAGGAAGAGACTGAGGAAGCTTCTAGAGAGATGGAACAGCTGGGTTAGGCTCCCGGGCCTGGGACAAAGGAAGACACGGAGTCTAGTGCGGGGTGCAGGCACTCTTCCAGCTCGCCCCTCCTTCCAGGTCCCTTCCCTGAACACTTACCCTCCGGTTGGTCGATCGGCTGGCCCCTGGCTGCAGGAAAGAGTCCTCTCTCTGTAGGCTGCTTCCAGAAGCCCTTAGGGCGGAGGCTCTGCTCTCCGGGGAGTGCTGGCTCATCCTTGCCTTGCCTTGCGCCGCCCCAGGACCTGGCAGATGGCATCTGGATCCTTATCTCAGAAATTGAGCTGATGATCTGTCTGGGGCTGGAGGAGGCCTCGCCAGGTCCCGTTAGGGCCACAGCGGGGAGCCTGCCCGCTCTGGGTGCCCCCGGAGCCTAGCGGGGTTCGAGTGGGGCTGACGGTCTAGCCAGGGTTCTGAGGGGCAAGTTCAAGGCTCCCTGCCCAGGTTGGGGCAAGTTCCCTGCGCTGTTGGGTGTCGCAAGAGTGCGTGCTGGCTCTTTAGAACCGGGTAAGCTCCTGCAGGTAGGCTTGGTCTTGAATGAGCACACACGGACTATATTGTGTGCAGTGGGCGTGTCTTCTGGATGAATCTGGACTCGTGTTGGTGTGCAGACGTGTCTCTGTATGAATCTGATAGTATTCGTGTGTAGGAAGGTGGAAGCCCATTAGTGCGACCCTGCATTTGGAAGGTTTATAAGACCGTGTCTATATGTGTTTGGCTGTGGCAGTGCAATTGTGTGTCTGTGATGCTGTCTAGCTGTGAGGTGGGTCTCAGGAGATAGCCAGAGAAGGGCAGAGCAGAGTGAGTAGCTTAGATCAGGGGCTAAGACTCCAAAGGACTTGTTGTCTCTCAACAAAGAATGAAGGGAGTGATCCAGGCTGGGCCAAGGGGTCTGGTGAGCAAGGGGTGCAGGAGATTGGGAGGCAGAGCCTACTTGCCCTACCTGCCAAGTAGGTTCTATTCCTCTCTAGGTCCAACTGGTTGGGGCTAGTGCTTGCCTGGGGCTTCAGAATAAAAAGGAGAGGAGCTCAGTGCTGAGTGTCCGGACCCCAGGTCCTCACCCAGGCTGACTCAGTGGGGTCGGCTGGCAGCAGTGGGAGGGGACCTGAATGGAGTGAACATATGGGGCAGCTGTACCTGAGTCTCACAATGACCAGAAGGCAGGACACGCAGTCCACGCTGCTAGACGTCATCACACAGGCTCATTGTCCTATAGATGCACGTGGTCTCAATTTCAGGCACACCATTATTCACGGTCACACACGAATTCAGCTCAGTCATGGCCACCCACTGTCATGCACAGGCATGCATCATCACTCAGAGCCCTGACACAACCAGGCACCTGCTGTCACTCACAGGCATACAGCCCCAGATGGGCACCATCATACGCAAGACGCACATGGACATTCCAGTCTTCCACTCCTTGGGATGGGAAGGGACCCCAGAGGTGATGCTGTCCAATCCTCCTGCCTCCAGGTAGGAGCACTTCATGTGGCCCAGACAGAGGCAGCTTTTAACCAGCCAGGCTCCTCTATCAGAGCATTTAACAGCTCTGTGTGCTCCATGTGCACACTGTACACACACACACACACACACACTCACGCACGCTCACAATCATATATATATGGCTAGTAAGCTAAGTGTCCAACAATCTGACCAGTCGCTATGATGCGCACTGACCACCAGGGGGCAGACGCTCAATGCAGGAGCTACCAAGCTGCAGTGACTTGGCAGCGGTGGTTCTTGAGTGACGCACCCCAAAACCAGAGAAGAGAGAGCCCAATTCCTCACGGGGCTGCAGGATTCCACCTTCAGCCATGGGTCATGTTGTTGCTGGGGCACTCTCAGCCCCAAATCTGGTTACTGCTCACTGTGTTTGCGTTCCACTCCCTGTATGATAGCAACTTTGCAGAGTGCCCTCTGGCACTCTGGGACCCCTCAGGGGATGTCGGAGAGCTGGTTTCGGTCTGATCCCTGCAGGTCAGGCCGAGGGACCCCACCTGCTAGAGGGACCCCACTCACTCTGCCATGGTGCCCCCCTGCTATGGGAGATTGGCTCCAGGGTGTGTCTGGCCCGTCTCACCCAGTCCCACTCTGCTGGCCACCTTCTAATTTTCTTTCAATGTGCATGAATCTGTGCACCAGGTCACTAGTATAAATATAAAAGCTGACAACCTACCTGGTCATGGCATGAGTATCCTTACTGTACACATAAGCAGCCACAAATACTCAATATCACTCATGTATTATACTTGAATACATACTCTTACATGCATACACAATCATGCATACATACAAGCATAACTAACAGCTATAAATAAATATACAAACAGGATTCAGATGCAGTCCTACACATCATAGAATATGATGCAAACACACATGTGCACACAAGCCTGCATATACTGCTTCATGCACACACACAGAAACACACTCGGAGCAGCCCCTCCTTCCTGTGGAACCCCCGCTGAGCCTAGGTTGTTGCTGATGCTGATAGAATGGGGGAGGGAGTAGCTGAAGCCGATGACCCAAGTTCTGGTTCAGTTCCCCCGACCCGACCCATTCTCCTCTTCCCCTAGCACTGCTGTCTGCTGTGCGGATCAACGGGGATGGCCAGGAGATCCTATACCTCGCAGAAGGTGATAATGTAAGACTGGGCTGCCCCTACATCCTGGACCCTGAGGATTATGGTCCCAGTGGGCTGGACATAGAGTGGATGCAGGTCAATTCAGACCCTGCACATCGGGAGAATGTGGTGAGTCCTGGGCACATGGTGCCCCTTACCCTCACTCCATGGTCTACCTGATGGCCAGCCAACACTCTGAGGAGAGAGGGGGGCACAGATAATAAAACCAAGACCTTGAACTTCCCCCAAGGCCTCTTGTGGAATGGGGCAACAGGGACGAGAGCTCTGCAATCACTCCAAAGGGGTGGTGCCTGCCTTCAGAAGTTCCCATGCCCTGGCCGGGTGGCTCGGCTGGTTGGCGCATTGTTCTGTATACCAACAGGTTGTGGACTTGATTCCTGCTCAGGGCTCATACCTAGGTTGTGGGTTCCATCCCCAGTCAGGGCATGTACAGGAGGCAATGGATCAATATTTCTCTCTCACATCAGTGTTTCTCTCTTTCTCTCTCTCCCTTCCTCTCTTTCTAAAATCAATAAACATATCCTTAGGTGAGAGAACAAAAAAAGTTCCCAACTCGCCTTTATGTTTTCCAAAGTACTTGCTCTTACTTGGTCCCACCCATTTTGTAAGGGGTCAGTGGACCAGGCATCATTTCCCCACTTTTCAGCTGAGAAAAGCCAGTCTCAGAAAACTTGAGTGACGGGCCCACCTGGGCCTCCTGGGCTCTGCCTGCCTCACCACCCTGTTTTCCTCTCTTCCTGCAAGTTCCTCAGCTACCAGGACAAGAGAATCAACCACGGCAACCTCCCCCACCTGCAGCAGAGGGTTCGCTTTGCGGCCTCAGACCCCAGCCAGTACGACGCCTCCATCAACCTCATGAACCTGCAGGTCGCCGACACGGCCACCTACGAGTGCCGGGTGAAGAAGACCACGATGGCCACCCGGAAGGTCATTGTCACCGTTCAAGGTATGGCTCATCTCCGCTGGGCTCCCCGTCCCCAGGCTTCAGAGCCAAGGCCAGCATGTGCCTCTGGGCCGAGCCTGGCTCACAACTGCCCGCTTCCCTGCAGCTCGGCCCGCAGTGCCCATGTGCTGGTCCGAGGGCCACATGGCGTATGGCAACGACGTGGTGCTGAAGTGCTTCGCCAGTGGGGGCACCCCGCCCCTCTCCTACAAGTGGGCCAAGATCAGCGGGCAGACCCATCCCTACCGGGCGGGATCCTACCACTCGCAGCACACGTTCCAGTCGGAGCTGTCCTATCAGGAGTCCTTCCACAGCTCCATCAATCAAGGTGAGGGGGGTGGGAAGAGTGGGTGGTCAGGACTTGTGGGGCCCGCTGGGGCCTCCCTGAGCCATCAGTGGCACCAAGTCTGACCTAGAATCCCTGGAGGAGATGCTTCCTCAGAGCCTGTTTCAGAAGCTGCTATGGAGAGAAGAGGAGGCAGAGGGGCGGGGCGGGGGCAGCCCAAAGCGGTGTGGCTGGTTTGGAAAGAGCGCAGTCTGAGATTGACAGCTGAGCTGGGCTTGAGCCCTGGCTGGACTGTGGACTGCAAGAAGCAGACCAGTGGCTTACCCTTGGCTCATCCTGCAGGAAAAGGGAGTGAGAACATCTTTCCTCCAGGGGCCTGTGAGGATGACATGGGGTGAAGGGTGCAAAGCTGCCGGCATACAGAGAAACCGGCTAGCACTCAAAACCCAACAGCAGGAGGGGGCCCTAGAATTCCTCTGCTGTGACCCCAGCTTCACCGTGCAAAGGAGGAGGCCGAGGCTCAGAGAAGGGGCATGTTTCTCGAAGGCCACACAGTGCATTAGTGATGTCTCGGTCCTGTTGCTGGTGGAAGGGTTCTTTTTTTAAAATTTAAATATATTTTTTATTGATTTCTGAGAGGGAAAGAGGGATAAAAACATTAATGATGAAGAGAATCTTTGATTGGCTGCCTCCTGCACGCCCCCTACTGGGGATCGAGCCCGCAACCTTGACATGTGCCCTTGATGGGAATCCAACCCGAGATCCTTCAGTCCGCAGGCTCTATCCACTGAGCCAAACCAGCCAGGGCCGAGGGGTTCCTCCTACCTTCTCTGTTTCAGCAGGGGGAGGGTAACTCACCTGGGGTGTGGAGTGGACCCGAGTATGTGTGCCCATACTGTCCCTCCTTCCACCCCTCAGTGCCCACGCAGGGGTGAGGCGCTCAGACCCCAGGCCCCTCGCCTCACGGTGGGCCTGTGGTACCTCCAGTTTCAGGTGTGTTTAATGGCGATCTGGTGCTGAAGGACATCTCCCGGGAGGATGATGGGCTGTACCAGTGCACCGTGGCCAACCACGTGGGCTACAGCGTGTGCGTGGTGGAGATGAAGGGCTCAGGTAGGTGCCTGGCCTTGGGGGCCCCATAGCGGGCCTGGAGGGGCCGGGCCGTGTTCTGGAGCCTGAGCTGGCTCTGCCTGCCCATTGCATCCCCCGTAGGCCTCTGCCTAGGGCAGGTGGGAAGCCCTGGGAGAAATGTGCAAACAGAAGGGGTTAACTTGCATCTCTCACCCCTACCCACTCCGATCTTCCTCACTGAGTGTCCCAGGGCCCTGAGCCCCTTTCCCACAGAGCTTTCTGCCCTGGAAGAGCCTGACGGGCCTTTCCTTCTCTCCGCAGACTCCAGGCGTGCGGGCATGATTGTCGGCGCGGTGCTGGGCTCGCTGCTCCTGCTGGGCTGCCTGCTGCTGGCCATCTGGGCGCTCACCTGCTGCTGCTGCGGGGGAGCCGGCGGGGCCCGAGGCGCCTTCGGCTATGGCAACCGCAGCGGGGCCTGCGGAGGGGCCTGCGGAGACTTGTCCAATGAGATCAGGTAAAACCTGATGCATGCTGCATGCCGCTGCGGACAGGGGACGGCGCCCTGCCCCTCCTCACCCCCGCCCGCCCGCCACTCAACCTGGCCCGCCACCGCCACGGAGCGCTGGGACCGCGGCTGCCAACCTGCCCCCCGGGCCGCGGTGCTCATCTCCCGCCTCAGCCCAGACTCCAGCTCCACCCCCGCCCCCTCCGCCCGCGTGCGCCCCCCTCTGGCGCGCCCCTCTCTGCCTAGATTGTAAGCTCCTGGAGGGCAGGGCCTGCTTCCCCACGTTTCCCCTCTGGGGAGTGGTGAGAGCTCTGGTCGTGTGCTTTTAAAAATATTTCTTAAGACTAGTGCTGCTAACTTATATTAGAAACAAACTAGAAATAAAAACAGAACAAGACTTGCAGTGCTAATGATTGTAGTGCCGGGATGGGACGGAGGAAAAAGTGAAGATTGCGGGCGGGAGGTGAAAAGAGAGGGGCGCACCGGAGGGCAGGGCAGGGAGTGAGGGGAGAAGGACCAGGACAGCATCTCCCGGGTCCCCGAGGTCCCCATCTGTCCCAGCTGGTGGTTGGGGGGCAGCATCCGAAAGGGGCTGAGATCGCCTGCGGGGGAGAGGAGGCGGAGGGCAGGCGGGCGAGGGGCCGGGCCGGGAGGCGCCGCGGGAGGGGGCGCCGGGAGCCGGGGATGCTCAGTCCGGGCTCCGCGGGGCCGGCCCGCGGGGCCTCGGAGCCGGCTCCCCGCTCACCGCCCGCCCGTTGTCTCCGCAGAGAGGACGCCGTGGCGCCCGGGTGCCAGGCCCGCGGGCGCGGCAGCCGCGTCGCCCACCTGCTGGGGTACCCGCCGCAGACCCGCCGCTCCCAGCGCCGGTGCGCGCCCCCGCCCTGCGGCCCCGAGGACGTGGCGCTGGCGTCCCGCGCCGCCGCCTGCGAGGCGGGCCCCGCCCCGGTCTACGTCAAGGTCACCGGCGCCGAGGACTGCGCCCGGGGGCCGCGGCCGGGCAAGGACGGCCTGGTGGTGTGAGCGCCGCCCGCCCGGGCCCCCGGGGCTGCGGAGGCGGACGGAAGGCATTCTCCTCGGGACACGAGTGGGGAGGCAGAGCCTGCTCCCCGGAGTGGGAGGTGGGACGGGAGGTAAAGGCTCCTCGGACCTCCCACACCCCCTGGTCGCAGCGCTCTGGGAGGAAGAGGCGAGAGCGTGCCTGAGGGGTTGGGACCGAGGCCGGGAGTCCCAGGCCGAAGCCGAGGGCCCGGGGCCGGGCGGGTGGGTTCTGGACCGGATGGTTCGGGGTGAGATCCGGGCTCTGAGCGGCAGTGTTAGCGCAATAAAGACCGAGGACGACGGCGGCTGTGGCTCACCGAGGGCTGGGCAGCGCGTGCGGAGGCTGGCTTCGGGTTGTGGTTCTGCATCGTCCCGGACCCTTTCCTCCTTCGATACACAGATGGGGAAACGGAGACCCCCCCTGGCTGGATTGAAAACCCAGAATCCCACCTTCCTCGTTCTTTCTAGAAGGTCAGAAGGGGTGGAGGACAACCTCTTTGAATGTTTCCAGACCGTTCTATAGGCACTATTCTTCCTCCTGCCCACATCTACCCAATCCTGACATTCCTGTCTCTCCCAGATGTAGTCTTCCCTCTGGACAACTGGGAAGGGACTCAGTCACACTCTGGGTAGAAAGACCTTGGAGGGGGGGCTACCCCACACCCCTTAATGGAAAGGGAATCGACATGTATTGGGCACTCAGTAAGTGCCAGTTGCTTTCTGATATCTTGTCTTATTGAATCCTTACTTTAGTCCCGAGGTTGTGCATTATCCCATTACACAGATGAGGAAACTGAGGGTCAGAGGGATTAGATGTTCACCCTTTGAGAGAGAGCAAGGCAACACAGGTAATAATTTAGACAGAATTAGTTGGTCCAGGCATGTTGGATGCTAAGACGTCAGGCTGTTTCTCTAATATTTGAATTCTTCCTACAGCATTCCCAACAAAGGCCATTTCAACCTTTTCCTGAATTCTTTTCATGGCAGCACCTGTCTGCCAGTGTAGTCCATTCAGCCCATGACTATCGGAGATATGTTTCTTCTACCGAAATCATTTTGGCCCCTGTAGATCCATGGGTCCACGTTCTACCCTTAGGGAGCCCTAAACATCATGTCTCCAATTCCACCGCCTCTCGTGGAACGGCGGCTGAACTCCGTACACGGTGGCTGCCCAGGCCCACAGCAGCACCTGGGTCTGGTCCGGGGATCGAGGGTCTTCTGAAGAGCATGGGATCTCATAGTCAGGTCTGCCTGCCTCTGCCCAGCCACCTGCTTGTTGACAGCACTGAGCTTCCTTCTCTCTTTGCCTCTTTTTCTCTTGAGGCAAAACTGGGCTTTCTAATTCTCCTTTCTCCTACCCTGGGGCCACATGAGGTATGGGTATGATGGACCTCAGAATATCTGGGTTTAAAATGTTAAAAAAACAAACAAACAAAACATTTTATTGATTTCAGAGAGGAAGGGAGAGGGAGAGATAGAAGCATCACTGATGAGAGAGAATCAATGGTCGCCTGCCTCCTACATGCCCCCTACTGGGGATCAAGCCTGCAACCCCAGGCATGTGCCCTTGACAGGAATCGAACCCAGGACCCTTCATCCCGCAGGCCGATGATGCTCTACCCCCTGAGCCAAACCAGGTAGGGTGAGTTTCACATTTCTTAACTGAGCAAGCCCAGAAGCGCTGCTTAGCTGTAGGTAACGAGGAGCCCCTGCTGCTTGGCTTGCCTTGACAAACCTGTGAAGGAAAAAAGAGAGACAGTGGTGGCACAGAGGGAGTCAGGGACAAAGGTCTTGAGTTGGGAATACAGGCGGTGATAGGGTTAAACATCAGGGGAGCAGAGAACCGCAGGAACCATCCATCCCTTCGTTGATTTGCACACACTTGTACTCATACTGTGCTTTCTTTCCCGGTGAGAGCCTGGGATACCCTTGCGCTGGAGTTTCCCCTGCAGCCAGAAGATGGCTTGTTAGATAGTTAGGTCTTTGGCAGGGCACTGGGCCTGGCACACTTCTGCCCTAAGACAGAGGACTGACTAGGATGGCTCGGGGCCCTTGGGATGACGCTGAGGAGCCTCCTGTTTGGCCTCTAGCAGGGCAGTGAGGGAGGGAGGCAGCCAGCTGGCTGTAGCTACGGGCTGTGTCGAATGACATCACCTTCCCTATTCCAGGAACCAGGGAGTCATGCTCAGACTGAGCCTTCCCTTAAAGGGTGAGAACAGCGAGGCGCTGGTAAGAAAAGCTCACTAATAAGCAGTGAGAGAGATTGTAGAGACTCTGGAAAAGCTTCCTGGCAGGGTGACTCACCAGGGAAGCCAGGGAAGGTCTCCCATCCCGGCTGGACGGCAGTGATTATGTCATCGCCACTGCTGGGAGCAGCGAAGGAAGATCCTGCTCCCAGGAGATTGCTCCAGGGACCTTTTGGTCATTTGCTGTTTCTCCTACATGAAACCGCATTAGAGTGGGAGAGAAACACTTGTGGTGGAAAATGTTTAACAGCGATTTTGGGAGAAGGTGGGGGTGCATAGGAGGCAGGGAAGCCTTGGTGTATAGCTTTTGCCATTTCTGTGCTGTAAGTTCTCCCACCATGGCTGACTTAGGCTACCAATGTAATATTCCTGGCGTGGAGTCGGGAGAATGAGCAGTAGCACCCACTGTAGAGTATTTCCACTGTCCAGATACCATATGTGTCAATAACCTCAAGTAGTGAGACAAGAGGGAATCATCCTATCTAATAAAGAGGGAATATGCTAATTGACCTTCACACCATCACAAACATGGCAGCACCCACAGCTAATAAGGAGAGAATATGCTAATTGAGTGACACCCCCTCAAAGATGGTGGCACACACAGCCACAAGATGGTGGCACTCAGTCCTCTCAGCCTCACCAGGGCAGCAGGCTTGTGGCAAGGCTGGGCTCCTCCACCTGCTTGCCTCTGGAGTCCCCCAGTCCCCTCAGCTCCCCCAGCTGCCCAGGGCCAGCCCAAGGTGCAGGCAAGCTTTGGATGGTGGCTGCCCAGCCGTCCAGGGCCACCTGATGCTCAGGTATCTAGGGCGGCAGAGGCTTGCGCTGCTGGCAGCGACAGCAGCAGAGGTGTGATGGGGTGACCCCTTCCCTTGATTGCTGGGTCACCTCCTACCCCTGAGGGATTCCAGACAGTGAGAGGAGGGAGGCAGGCCAGGCTGAGGAACCACCACCTCCAGGACATGAATTTTCATGCACTGGGCCTCTAGTAGTGAAATAATTAGGAAGTGATACATTTTGAGTACTGATCTCCTTTGTTTATGTAACTGATTTAATTGTAAGTTTATGTCATTTGATTTGTAATAATGGCTGCAAAACTTAGGTGGATCATGTCACCAGGCTAGAGGTCTGCACACGTGCTGCCTCAGAAGGGGGGCCCACCAGCACAGTCCCCATTCTTCTGTTTTTCCATAGAGACACAAACAGTACTGAGTCAGTTGTCTCATTCTACTTCCCAGTTCTGCCTTTTGTGTCTCGCTTCAGCCTCGCTGGAGCTGAATGCTAGTTGCCCTGGTCCCTGAAACATTTTCTAGGTAATGTCTGTGTCCTTGGTAGCTAACAGAAACCTAGCTTCGCATCCAGCCTGGGAAATCTAGTCAAGAGACATTCTGGGTCCTTCCTGACTCGGCTCCTTCCCTGACCTCTTCCCCCGGTTTTAGAAAGTCATCCTCTAGTCATCTTCTTGTGAGCCCCAAATTCTCAGGACCGTGGGTGGGATGTAATCACAGCGAATTTCTTTCTCTGAGCTCCTGTTAGAGTAGCTGTTGGCACGCACGCTGCCCAATTACATTGCAGTTGCTCTGGGCTCAGGCAGGCTGGGAGGAGTCTGGGGAGGGAGGACTATTTTTTCTTGCCTCGCTGGAAACAAAGGAGTTCTGAGAGTTATCCATCTGTGTGGGGGCGGGCAGCAGGATCTGAACTTGAGCCCTGACCTCTGCGCGTTCTTTCCTGGTGAGGCCCTGGGACAGCCTTGCTCTGGAGTTAGCCCTGCATCAGCCAGTCTATCTGGAGCAATCATCTCACTGGTTCCTGGTGTGTATGGAAACGAAGCTGACTCCATTTGGTGCCTCGCAGTTAGATTAGGAAGGAAGTGTGAAGGGAGAGAGTGAGGACAGAGGAAGGACCCAATCAGGCAGGTGGGCGAGTTGGGAAATCTGGGGGAGCGTGGGTGGTCCCCGTGCCTGTCAGGGGCAGTGACAAGATGGCCCCTGCCACCCCTCTGCTGCCATTGCCTCAGCAGCCTTCTTGGGTGCATGTTGGAAGGATGGGAAGGGCGGGATACTGAGTGCACATGGGAGAGACCAAAACCCTTGACAAGGCAGGAGATGGAGTGACAAGGATGGGGCCAAACTGCCAAGCTCATTTCCCAGAGGCTGAGTTCGGGGTGACGGTGGGCTCTTGCGGGCGTCTTTGGGAGGAAAGAGAAAAGGAGGGGGAAGAAGACTTGTAATAACTATTTGTGAGTTAGTCACCATCACATATGCCAAGGAAAAGACCTCCATTTTGGAGTCAGAAAGACCTGAGTTTGCAGTCATTTCATAAACTCCAAAGCCTCAGTTTTTTTAATCTGAAAAATGGCAAAGTAATAGAACTTTTTTTGTGAAGTGCTTGTTCTAGAGTCTGGTACATGGCAGAGACTCCATAAATACTTGATCCCCAAGTCTCCAGTCCTCAAAAATGTAGTTTTATCTCCCACAGAATGGCAGGCATAGAGGCAAAGATCTAACACACAAAGGTTGGAGTGGAGGCTGAGGCAATTGAGATGCACAGAGAGGAGGTGGAGCAAGAACAATGAAGCTTTGGGATTGAACTTGGAGCTGGCTCGGGGTCTGGGGGAAGAGACGTGGAGCCCAGGAAGCAGCAGGTAGAGAAGCAGGAGGGGGGCGGGCCTTGCCGGAGTCCCGGACTCCACACGCATGTGCTGGATGGATGTAATCTCGTTGCTAACAGTGACATTAGTGAGGACCGGGTGCACCGGAAACACGGGTTGGGCAGGGCCCCTGAGTCAGGGGACAGGCTGCCAGGATTCTGAGGGCCCCCTCCCTGAGGCTGGGGCTGGGCCTCCCGTGCCTTCCCAGCCACCTGCTCTCGGTCCTGGCACCACGGCTCCTGCTGCTGCCCTCGGGCCCGGTGCCCACTGTGGTGCCCCCTGGATCCTGACCCTGACAGCACCTCCCAGGTGTATGGTCCCCCTGAAGGCTCCCCACACGGCTGTCCCACAGCTGAGGAGGCCCCTCCTAGCAGGGTGCACAGACACCCTGGGAGAAATATCTAGTCTTGGAAGTGAGCTCCTTCGGCTCACCACAACCCCCACTCTCTCCCTTCTCCTCCTGTCAGTCCCTACCCTGGGCTGTGCCCTCCCTTTGTCTTGCCTGGATGCTACCCTAAGCCTGGTGGCCCTTCCTGCCGCTGACTAACTGGCTCCATGGCTTTTCAAATGCTGGGTTTCGGTTTCAGCCCCGGCCCCCACCTGCTTCAGCCCCTGTGCTAAGGCTGTTGGCTTTGCCTGTTAACTCTCTCTGTCTCTCGTTCTCTGTCATCCTCCTTCTCAGGCTCACAAAGGCAGGCGTGCATGTCCTGTGTACCATCCAGGTCCCAGCCTGCTCCAGGACAAGGAGGCATGGCGCTCACTGTCACTTTTCCCTGTCCCAGGCATGTCTGTGGGCTCCTGCCTCCAGCAGACCAGACTTCCACGGAGGGCAGGGCTGGGCTACCTTCCTCCTCAACAGTCACTCCCTTGAACAGCTCTGAAAATCCCCGGAGCCGACTGTCCCTCACATTAGTGTGATGCCCACAAATTGCACTAAAGACTCCTCCCCGAACTGGGGGTGCTGACAATTACCGAAGCCGTGGTGACTCCAGGAGCACGTGATGGAAAAAGGCACACAGATCCCCCCACACCCTTCTCCAAAGTCCAGGGAAAACTGCCCTCCCTGAGAGGGCCCTCGGCCGAGGAGCAGAGTCAGGCCGGACGGGGAAAGGTGAGACTGTGCCCGGGCCCCTGGCCCAGCAGGAAGGCCATGGCAGGCAGGGCTCTGCTGGGCAGGGCCCCGTGCTCTGCTCCTTTGACACCAGGCCCCTTGGGGAGCTCTTCCCTGCTCAGCGTGCAGGCTTCCCATCAGTTTATTACGGACTCGAGGGGAGGCCATCTTTGGGATCACCACCATGAAAAAACTGAGCAGCAGGTCCTTGGTCGGGAGCCTCCCCTGCTATTATAACATTGTTCCTGCGGGGAAACCAGACTTTTCCCTTTCCACTCCATCAGCCCTTCCAGGGAGCACAGGATCAGAGAAAGTGGAGAAGAGGGCTGACACCCCCCCCCCCCAATCAATCTATAATCGGTATGTCAACAGCACCCACATTTATGCACCCAGGCCGGACCTCTCTCCTACATTCTGCAGTCACTCACTATGATGAACAGACATCTCAATGTAGCAAGCCCCAAACACTGCCCCGATCCTCCCTCAGCCTGCTCCTCCCGCCACCTCCCCCATTTCAGGTGATGGCAACTCTGTTCTTCCGGAGTCCCCTTCTTCCTCTCTCTGCTCTCCCCACCACCGCCAGCCCGCCAGCAAGTTCTGTTGGTTCTGCCTTCAGAGAAGATGCACAGTTCTGCCCTCCTCTCTTCCCCATAATTATTTCCCGGCTCCCAGCCACCATCATCTCTCTCTCTCTCTCTCTCTCTCTCTCTCTCTCTCTCTCTCTCTCTCTGTCTCTCTCTCTGTCTCTTTTAATATATTTTATTGATTTTTTTACAGAGAGGAAGGGAGAGGGATAGAGAGTTAGAAACATTGATGAGAGAGAAACATCGACCAGCTGCCTCCTGCACATCTCCCACTGGGGATGTGGCCGCAACCAAGGTACATGCCCTTGACCGGAATCGAACCTGGGACCCTTCAGTCCACAGGCCGACGCTCTATCCACGGAGCCAAACCGGTTTTGGCCCACCATCATCTCTTGCCTGGGTTCTAGCAACGGTGTCTCAGCTGATCTCCCTGTTCCTTTCCTTACCCACTACACTTTATTGTCAAAGGATAAGCCAGAGTGATACTTAAATCATTCTCTTGTTCAAAACCCTGAAGTGGCTTCCCATTTTACTCGGAGCCAGGCCGAGGTCCTTACACCGACCCTCCAGGCCTTCCATGTCCCCTTAGGGACCTAAGCTACTGTCCTTCTTCCCCTGGCTCTTCCCATTGAGCCACCCTGGCTCCTGTTTCTTCCACCTCATCAGATACTTGCTGTGGCCCTTTACTTTGCCAGAATAGCTTTATTCTGGATTTCCAAATGGCTAGCTCCTTACCCATTTCAAGACTTTGCTCAGCCGGGACTGGTTTGGCTCAATGGATAGAGTGTCGGCTTGGGGACTGAAAGGTCCCGGGTTCGATTCTGGTCAAGGACATGTACCTTGGTTGTGGGCATATCCCCAGTAGGGGGTGTGCAAGAGGCAGCTGATCGATGACTCTCTCATCGATGTTACTAACTCTCTATCTCTCTCCCTTCCTCTCTGTACAAAATCAATAAAATATATTAAAAAAAAAAAAAAAGACTTTGCTCAGCTATTCCCCTGACCCTTGTGCTGTGAGCTCCTCAAGAGCAGGGATCTCGGTTTTACTCATTCATGTACCTATGCTCCAAAACATACCAGGCATACAGTAGGTGCTCAATAAAATTGCTTCAAATAACAAAAGAAGATGGGCCGGGACCGTTTTGGCTCAGTGGATAGAGCGTCGGCCTGTGGACTGAAAGTTCCCGGGTTCGATTCCGGTCAAGGGCATGTACCTTGGTTGCGGGCACATCCCCACTGGGGGGTGTGCAAGAGGCAGCTGGTCGGTGTTTCTCTCTCATTGACGTTTCTAACTCTCTGTCCCTCTCAATTCCTCTCTGTGTAAAATCAATAAAATATATTTATAAAAAAAAAAAAAAAAAAGAAGAAGATGGGAAGAGACGAAGCATAGCAGGAGCAGGTAAGTCCTCCCCAGGCCCTGGAGGCAGGAGGACGTTAGTACGGAGAAGCCTGTTTCCTTGTGGGCGTCCGAGAGGCCCGGAAGGCTGTCGGAGCCCAGTCAACTGATTTTGCTGCTCGGAAGCGGGGTCTCCAGGTGTCAGAACCTCCCCACATGAGACTCTTGGCTTCTCGGTGGAGGGGATGTCTGAATGGTCGCTTATTGTCCACCTGTGTGCCTCCCCGACCCTGGGCATTGCCCGCTGCTGGATGAGGTGCTTACCGTGTGCCAGTGGTAAGACTGGGGTATGGAATCTGGCCCGCCCAGGCACTCCCAGCCTCACTAAGGACACTATTAACCTCATTTGGAAAAATGGAAGAATGATACATGCGACTGTTGATTCAGCTTCGTGCGAGCAGGGAGCGTGGATGCTGTGAACCCCTGAGGGCAGGTTTCAGGGAGGAGTACCTAGGGCTGGGCTGGGAAGCTTTGCCTGGAGAACAAGATGGATAAGGGCTGTGTGCTAGGCCGGGAAGGAGGGGAAGAGCCTGGACAAAGCGACAAAGGACATGAGTTTGTCAGGTGCAGGGGACAGAAAGAGCTACCATGGGCTGCTAATTGCCGGGCCATCTCCCTCCTCATGCTTCCCGAGGGCGGGGCTGGGGGAGAAGGGAGTGAAGGTGTGCCTGTGGGCTGGAATGGTCCCCAGTGAGGGGTGTGGGTGAGAGTGGAGGGGTGTTCCTTCCTCCATATTCCAAGCTGAGGGGCCTAGTTCTTCTGCTAAAGAATGCCCAGCGAGGCCTCATTCCCTGCCTTTCTCTTCACCCTTCCTTGACCCTGACCTTGACCAGTGCAGGAACACTTCTCTTCAGCACAAGGGACAGAAGGACAGGCTGACACAGCCCGCCAGGAATGAGGCCCTTCTCTGGGGGCAGCATGTGGCGATGCCGTTCCCTGAGGCTGTGTCTGAGGGCGGGATGTTCACTGGGGTCAGGGATGACATGGCCACAGCTCCCAGCAGTGGGACACAGCAGGCTGCCAGCACCCTCCTCTGCTGGCCCAGCACACTCCAGCCCGAAGACGCTGACTCCTGCTGCCCCGACTCTCTGCCTGCCCTTCCCTTCCTTAGGCAGCTCATTGAACATGGGACACAGTTAGCCCGGAGTGGCTGCGAAGCCAGAGGTTCTCTCTGCTGCAGCCCTACTCTAGCTGGGAGGCCCCCTGCCTGCAGGCACCGGTCTCCATCCCGGAAACCGGCACCTCCTCACAGTCCAGCAAGGCACCTCTCACAGCCCTTCCACCAGCCACTGTGACCTCCAGCAGACCCCAAAACTGCCCTTTAGCTACGTTCACACTAGGGGTGCACAGATAGGTAGTTTGGCAAGGGGCTTGCTCCAGATTCCCATGTGGACAGGGAATCCCATGATTCTGGATTCCTAGTGCATTACAGGCCCGGGACAGTGGCCCTCTTGCCTTGGTGGAAGGCTGGTACTGCCTGCGTTTGGCCCCCTGGGAGTAGCTGGTGAGGGGATGGGCTGACAGACATCCTATTGTGCTCATCCTTTCTGGACATAGTCCCCAGAGGAATAAACTCTCCACAAACTGCTGCCTGGGGTTCGCTGAGGCTCTAGCTGGCACCTCTGGGCTCCGGTGTGCACCCAGCCCCTCTCAGAAGTGGGTGGGAGACAGCTCCGCACCTTCTCCTTCTCCTGGGTGCTCAGGCCTCAGGGCACCTGGCAAGCCAGGAGCTCAGCCCCATCCCTGCACCTCCCCTCTTCCTGGAGTGGCCATCTGCTGTCAGGCTTGCTGTCATCTTCATCTCTCACATCCTCATGCTGAGCCACCGCCGTGCTAGGGATCTGGACTCTGGGCTCCATGCTCAGGAGGAGTTCAAAACCCCCAGTGTGAGGGGGAACGGGTAGGGATTTTCTGGGAGAGTTGGGCTGGAAGGCTGATATCAAGTTTGGGCAGGAGGGATCCCAGTGTATTTCTGAACTAGAGTTTGGAAGACTCCTGAGGGCCTGAGCAGCCCCAGGGAGTGGGTGCAGGCCTGAGGCCAAGAGGCTGGGCCAGAGGGTGGGATGGAGCATTTCAGAATCTCACTCCAGGCATCCAAGAGGGTGGCGCCAGCCCTGCCTAGAGCAGGCTGCTGCCCCTCTTTAGTGTCACCTAGAGGGAGCTCTGAAGACAACCTACCTGCCTGGGATGTCTTGGTATTTTGTGAACTCAGTCAATGAAGAAGCCCCTGATGCTGCTCTGGGAAGATGGTGCCCAGGGAGCTACCATGCCACACTGTCTTCTCTTCCCGCCAACGGAAGCTCTACTCCTAGCCAGAGCCTCCGTCCCTTCCACCACTTCCCTGTGGACCTGCCGGTGCTGTCTGGGGACAGAGGTCTCACGGGTTAGGAGACAGCTCTGAACACATGCAGGGGGCTGTGACATGGCTTACTCCTTGGAGTCACTTATTGACACACTTCTCCACTAGCACGTAACCTCTCTGAGGGCAGGGATGGTGATGCCACTACTTAGACATCTCTGTGCCCACGTGGGTACTGGTGGCCAGTAGGGGATCAGTAAACGCTCCCGGAATGAACAGACACATGCACTTGCCGCTCTATAGATTCCTGTTCAAACTTCCTGTTGTACTTTATTTTGTTAAACCAACTCCACTTGTGATAAGATATCTTGCAACTCCTCCCTATGCCCCTAAGGGGGGGATTCTTGACCCCTGCTAGGCTGATCAAGCTCAATCTGTTGGAAATTTTAATCTTCAGTGAGCAACAGGGGAACAGAAAGTATTCCTGGGGCCCTTGAGGAGACAGAAAAGCCATATGATGTCACCTGAGGCCACCGGCTTGTCCTTCCTGAGCCTGGTTGGTCAGTTTTCCTTCATCTCTGAGTGCTACAGGCTGACTCTGTGTGTGCTCCCAAAATGTATATGCTGGAGCCTACTCCCCAGCATGATAGTGTTTGAAGGTGAGCTCTTTGGGGGAGGGGGACTAGGTCTTGAGTGTGAAGCCTTCATGAGTGGGATTAGTGCCCATAGAAGAGAAACCCAGGAGCCCTCCCTCACCCTTTGTACCTTGAGAAGACACAGCAGGAAGATGGCTCTCTATGAACCAAGAAGTGGGCTCTCACCAGACACTAACTCTGCTGGTGCCTTGATCTTGGACTTCCGGCTTCCAGAACTGTGAGAAATAAATGTCTGTTGATTATAAGCCTCCTAGACTATGGCATTCTTTTACAGCAGCCTGCACTGACCAAGACATTTCTCTACCCACGCCTTTCTAATAATTCCTTCTTTTGCTTTAGTTTAAAACCAGAGTTGGCTTCTTTGCCTGCGTCCAAAGAACTCTTAACTGATACAAGTGTCCCATTATTCTGAAATATTCTAAAGAACATGATTTCTTAAATGGCGCTGTGGTCGCATTCATTTATCTGACTGCTTTTATGCTCTTCTGCTTTCGTACTACGACTCCCCATTAATCTCTCCTTTGTTTCTAGCTCTGATCTATTTCCTGATCTATATACTGAGGAGAATGGCAGAACAAAGGGAGCTAGATTAACTCTACTTTATTGTTTCCGACACCCTAGCCAGATCCCTTCAGTGGCCTCTTTTGTCCCACTGTCTCTGCACTCATTCTTTCTTTAATTTTTAATTCCTTCTCCATGTCAGAAGGATCTTGAGGGGTGTCTAGGGCAGGAATGGAAGATTGGTTTAATCTTGGCTCCCCACTTCAATGAACTGTTGAGGTTACTTGATGTACTGCATGTGGACTCAGTGGGAAGAGTGTGCCACAATTAATTTATCTACATTCAACATGGCCTTGGGAGGCAGGTTCTTTATTGAATACAACTTCCCGCCAAACTTGTGCAGGGTCTCCTCTATATAGCATTGTTCTGAGGTGATTTCTGCTTAGGCACATTCATTGAAACAGCTCACTTCCTATTCTACATTTGTTATTAAGTCCTTCCTGGGAAGGGGCTAGACTGATTTAGAAAGTTAATGCTGACTCTGACTCTGCCACTGACTTAATTATGTAACTCCAGCGAGTAACAATCTATTTGGACTTCAGTTTTCCACCTGAGAAATGAAACATGAAGTGAGTAACCACAAAGTCTCCTTCCAGCTTTGGCTATTAGTCATGAGTCAATATTTGCCTTTCAGTGTCATGTTCCCCTGGCGTCAGCTACACAACGTGGCTTGCAGGAGAGCCTTTTGACTATCTGGGGACTTGTGGCCATCCAAGCTGTTGGTTCAAGGTGAAACATGACCGGTTTCTTTAATCGTTTCTCGAATGATTAGGCTTTTAGACTTTTCACCACCGTGGTCATTCTCTTCTGGACGTTGACGTTTTCCAGTGTTTCCCTGGAAGTGAAGTGCGCCTTCCAGAACCCGACAGCCGGTTGTGCAGTGAGAGTGTCCCCACTACTCACCCCTGTGCTCCGTCTGGCCCTCCTGGCAGACGGGACCCAGGTGAGCAGTGCACAATCTGAGGGGAGGCACCTGCTGAGACTGTGCCGGATCTGGGGATGTGCTGTTTTAGAGGCCCTGTTTCAGGCTGCATGCAGAACAGAGCTGGAGGGAGATGGTGTTTCTCTGAAGACCAGTAAGTTACCAAGTGCTGATGAACCGAACAGGTGCTACTTCTAATAACAGTGGGAGGAAGATCTGCCAGCGATGTCATGAATGTTTGCAGCCATTGTTTTTAAACAAGGCACTGGGTGCTCCTGTCTCCATTGATTAAAATGATGTCTCTTACCCTTTTCTTTTCTCTAGCCCTCTCCTTTCTTTCTGACATCATGTCACATGACACCTTTGCCCCAGCAGCTCTTGTATTTGTCCTTTGCACAGAAGGACAGATACAGAGGGTCTTGCCTAAGAAAAATATAGCAAAAACAAAAGCAAAAACATATTTGGAGACGACTCTGGTCTGACCATGAGCCTACTGGAAATAATAGTACAAAGGTTGCCATGGGGCTCTCCTGGCCATCCTCACCCCAGGGAAGGGGTATTGTGAAGACCCAAGGTCCCATGTGCTATGGCCCAACACCATTACTCTGACACTCCCCTTCCACTCTCAGCCCCTTGTGTTTTAATTTATTTATTTTAATTGAGGTAACATCTACAATAATAAGATCATATATGCTAATTAGACTAGACAGCTGAACAACCTTCTGTACAAAGCCAGGGCTGCAAGGGCCGAGCCCCATGCATGAATTTCATGCATCTGGCCTCTAGTTGGTTAATAACATTAAATAATTTCAGGTGTACAATGTTATAATTCTTCACCTTTACCCATTTCACCCTTCTCGTACCCCCTTCCCCTCTGGTAACCACCATTCTGTGGTCTGTATCTGTGGGTTTATTTTTGTGTTGTTTCGTTTGTTATATTTTAATTTTAAACAAAAAGGCATCCAATTGAATGGAAAAATATTTGCAAATGATATTTATGTTCAGGGGTTAATATCCAAAAAAATATATAAAAAAACCACATATAATTCAACAACAACAAAAAACAAACAATTCAATTAAAAAATGGGCAGAGAACCTGAATAGACCTTTTTTCAAGGAATACATACAGATGGTCAATGGGCATGTAAAAAGATGCTCAACATCACAAATTATTAGAAAAATATAAATCAAAACCACAATAGGATACTACTTCACACCTGTTAGAATGGCTATTATCAATAGGACAAGTGTTGGTGAGAATGTGGAGAAAAAGGAACCCTTGTGCATTGTTGGTGGGATTGCAAATTGGTGCAGCCACTATAAAAACAATTTGGAGGTTCCTAAAAAAAATTAAGAATATAGCCTTAGCTGGTTTGGCTCAATGGATGGACCATTAGCCTGTGGACTGAAAGGTTTGCAGGTTCAATTCCTGCCAAGGGCACATGCCTGGGTTGAGGGCTTGATCCCCAGTAGGGGGCATGCAAGAGACAGCCAATCAATGATTATCACCATTGATGTTTCTGACTCTCCCTCTCCCTTCCTCAATAAAATATTTTTATATAAAAAATTAAGAACATTTATCATATGTCCCAGCAATTTCACTTCTTGGTATTTATCTGAAGAATATGAGAACACTAACTTGAAAAGATATATAAACTCCTATGTTCATTGCAGCATTATTGATAATAGGCAAGATATGGAAACAACCTAAGTGTCCATCAGTAGACAAAAGCACAAAGAAGAGGTGGTATATATATCCAATGGAATATTACTCAGCCATAAAAAATAATAAATATTTCCATTTGCAACAACAAAGGGAGCTAGATTAACTCTACTTTATTGTTTCCGACACCCTAGCCAGATCCCTTCAGTGGCCTCTTTTATGTGGGTATTATGCTAAGTAAAATAAGTCAGACAGAAAAGCCATATGATGTCACTCATATGTGGAATAAAACAAAAAAGTAAGAAACAAACAAACAAAATAAAACCTCATACTCTTGTTTTGACTCATCAGCCTTGGCCTCCATTCTAGTTTTCATAAATGCCAGCCATGCTCTCTCTTAAGGGTCTTTCTATCTTCTGGTCTTGGGGATCCCTTTTTCCCAGACGCTGCATGGCTCACTCTACTTCATTGGGTTTCTGTTCCAAGATCACCTCATCAGAAAGTGTTCTCTAATCACCGTATCCAAAGTTGGACCCCTTCTCCTCAACATATCATTCGCTAGTCTTTCACTGGGCTGATCTTTTTTAATAGAACCTATAAACACCTGGCAGACATTTATTTGCTTATTTATTATCAAGAATATAACTCTATAAAGGAAAGGCGTTGCTTTGTCCACTGCTGATTACCTAGTGTTTTGAAGTGTGTCCAGCACACACTTGACCCTCAATCAATACTTGTTCTTGTGTGACTTTTAAAGCATCAATCCAAATGCCTATTAACCCACATATTGTTCTCACAGAAGCACTTTGAGTTTTTCTCAAAGGAGGTTAATTAGTCCACTAGTTGACAAGTGAGTCATTGGGGATGAGAACATCAATTTTTTTGAACAAGATAGATCTGCTGAAAAAGGTCCTGGTGCACCTCCCTACAAAACCATTGTCTGAATGAGATCACTAGTTACCTTGTGAAGGAGAACTGTGGGCCCCACCCCATCCACAGCTGCTCTGATCTGAGATGGGACTCTGGGATGAAGGAAAGTAAGGTGGGGCGTGATGTGTGTGTGTGTGTGTGTGTGTGTGTGTGTGTGTGTGTGTATCCTTTATACAACCACCATGGCCCCTTGCTAGATCTTGGGCTTTCTCTTTCACATAAATTTAGGAACTGAAGCCAGTTTTGAATAATTCACTAGCTGGCAGGTTGGGTGGCCATGTGCATGCTCAGGTGGACTTGGGGGTGATGGGAGAGAAGTGGCTACAGGAAAGGCATGAAGACAAATAAAACCAGCGGACCAGCAGGAGACTTCTCAGCAGAGCTAACAGGCATGGAAAATCCAGGACTAAATCAATGGAGGAGTGGCAAGATGAATCTGAAGGCCAGTTGCATTGACCAGTGTTCCCAGGTGAAGTGACTGCATAGGAATTGAGGTGAAGAGGGAAGATCCTTGGACTGTACTAAGCTCCTGGGTGGAATGAACAAAGCCATCCTGGAAAATACTTCAAAACCTACTCTATTTACTCAATTCCTCCTACCTCTCTATTATCAAGAGTTGAGTGAGGCTCCAGGAAAAAAAAAATCCTGTTATATGTGGGAGGGAGTAACTGTGAACCTTATCACCTACTCATTCTAAAGTTTAGCTAGAGTTTTTTTCCCCCAGTGGCAATACCCCAGAACTATTCTAGACAGAATCACTCAGTGGCAGATAGTATTTTCCAAAGATGGCCTCAATAATTGCCAAGCTCGAACAAGCTCTTCTTTAAAATTCACCTTGACCATACTCCCTTTGAGTTGTGGGGTCTTTTCCCTCTCTCCTTGAACTTGGGTGGATCCTCTGCACTTGCATTTGAAAATTAGTGTGCCAGATGCCAGGATGCTTCAGTGCCCTTCCCCTTCAGATTTTATCTTCTGCTTAGATTTTCCTAGCTCTTTCCTTTCTCAGTCTCAGATAGAGACACTCACCTCAAACAGAGGTGCTTTTCTTTTTCTCTTTTAAATTTTATTTTTTATTATTTTATATATTTTTTATTGAGTTCAGAGAGGAAGGGAGAAGGAGAGAGAGATATAAACATCAATGATGAGAGAGAATCACTGATTAGCTGCCTCCTGCACACTCCACACTAGGGATTGAGCCCACAACCCAAGCATGTGCCCTCGACCAGAATCAAACCCGGGACCTTTAAGTCCGCAGGCCGATGCTCTATCCACTGAGTCAAACTGGCCAGGTGAGCTGCTTTTCTTGAAGTTGTGCAAAAACTTTGGCTGGGGCAAATTTAATATGGTGTTGTTTTTTTTTTTCGTTTTTTTTTTTTTTTTCTGGTCACTGAAGGCAAGAATTTCAAGTCCCACTCCCAGATCCTATAGGAGACATGATAGTTAACAGAGATGGTGAAGTTATCTAATAAAAAGGTGTTGTCTTCAAAAAGGTGTTCCTCTAAAATGGTACCCATCCCAACCATGAGATAGAAACTGCCCTTTGATGGTCTATAACTGTACATTTCCTTTGAGGGTCATGAACTCAGATGACCTGAAAGCCTTTCAGGCCAGAAAGAGAAACCTTTGTCCTTCACCTCCCACCTTCACCTATTTCTAGACCTTTTCTTATGACAATGCCTTGGTCATCAGGAAGCATGGGGATCTCAAAGTAGAGGAGCTTGGGGCTAGGGCTGGGACTGGGCTGGATGTGGGAGATTCAGAGTCACAGCTAGTTCAGAGGTCTAATGTCTCCTAAAGCCTGGGACCCAGGCTGGAGGCAATCCTTTGCTGCAGGGTAGTCTGTCAGGGCTAGCATAACAAGGTACCACTGACTGGGTGACTTACACAGCAGACATTTATCTTCTCACAGTTCTGGAGACCGAAAGTCCAAGATCACTGTATCAGTTGGTTTGATGCCTACGGAGGCCTCACTCCTTGGCTTCATTCTCTCCGTGTCATCCCATGGCTGTTTTCTCTCTGTGTGTGCATTTCTGGTGTTGCTCCTTCTTCTTATAAGGACCCCAGGCATATTAAATTAGGGCCCTATTCCACTGACTTCATTTAACCTTAACCATATCTTTAAAGGCCCTATCTCCAAATAGTCATATTTTGAGAAATTGGAGTTAGAACTTCAACCAATACAGTGGTGCGAGGTGAATCCCTGGACAGTCACTGGCAATGTGGATCCTGGAGAATGTCCAGTGTCCTTTAGGGAATGTCTTCTTAGGCCCATTTTGCCCAGACCAAAGCCAGGGCATGCAATAAGGGGAGAGGGAAGGGAGAGAGTGTAGAAAGTTGTTCCAATGTTTTCTGTCCTCCCAATGTGACAGCTGCCCAGGTGCCCCTGGAAAGTGGAACGGAGTCTCACAGGAGCTACGAGGACCATAGCTGGCACCAGCTGTGTCCTGGGCCATCATGTGCCTGGGAAGTGGGGTTCCTCATGATCCCACATCAGTTTATCTCCTCCCTCACGGCAGACCCTACACAAGGGGGTTCTCTGTCTGTAGAGTGTCTTCATCAGCACAGACATCCTTCTTTCTCCCTGCAAGGAGATCGGAAAAAAGGTTACCCCTCTAATGTTTAGAATCTTAGTAACCTTGGTTTGGCCCAAGATCACCTCAGTCAAAAAACCCCAAACCCACAACTCCATCCTCCCCCTACCCCCGTTTTATCAAGACCATGGAAAAGGAGATGCTTCAAAGACAAGTAGTTCTTCCTACTGTTTAGCCTCCCTCTGCAACTATGCCAGGCATTTAACTGTAAAAAGTATAATTAAGTGGCCAGAAGACCACATGGCAGAGCCAGAGCCAGCACTGTACTTCCTGTGAGGATGTTGGGTTCTTTCTGTCCTCCTAGGTGGCCAAAGCCACTCTTTCCTGAGCCTTGAGTGAGAGAAGGTTGATTAGGGAGGGATGGCCAAGGGGTTTGGGGGTAATGAAAATGTCCTAAAATTGATTGTGGTGATGGATAACACAACTCTGTGAATACAATAAAAGCCACTGAATTGTATGCACTTTAAATGGGTGAATTGTATGGTATGTGAATTATATTTCAATAAAGCTGTTCAAACAAAAAGCTGCTCTTTCCCCGGCTTCTACATAAATTCTGGGGACTGCCTGGGACAGACAGGGCCCCTGGATGGAGTTTGACCTCGCTGCTTTCCCCCATCCCTAGGGAAAGAACATACAAAAGCCAGTTCTCTGCTCCAGCTCTACGCTAAGTGACTCCGGTCTCATGCCTCCTTCTCCTTGCTGACTGCTCTCTCCACCGTGGGCCAGCAAGCCCACACAGCCTGGATGCACATAACCAGGGAGCCACAGGGGCAGGGCATTAGGGGCAAAGGCAGGGCTGATGGGTGTAGAGTTCAGAACCTGGCTGAACTCTGAGGTTCCCCTTTCTTCTCCTTGACAAAGAGGCACTAGCAGCTTCCAGCCAGACAAGCACTTTGCTCAGAGAATATTTCCTAGGCAACAAGGGGTTGGGATATGACTAAACTTTTGTTCAACAAACCTTTATTGATACAGCTATGTAACAGAAACTATTGCTAAATGCCCAGTGGTGACTCAGCATTTGCCTTTAAAGGGCTAAGAATTTAGTGGGAGAGTAAGTGCAATCAGTGCTGTGAATGGGGTAAACGATGGGCGTTAAAAGCAGAACATTAGCCAGCCAGTGTGGCTCAGTGTTGAGCTTCGACCTATGAACCAGAAGGTCACAGTTGAATTCCCGGTCAGGGCATGTGCCCAGGTTTTGGGATTGATCCCTATTGTGGGGAGTGCAGGGGCAGCCAATCAGTGATTCTCTTTCATGATTGATGTTTCTATCTCTTTCTCTCCCCACCCCCTCTTGAAATATAGTAAAATATAGATCTTATAGGACATAATCCAATGAAGGGGTTGAGTGGGAAATCATGGAAAGTGTGGTCCAGACAGGGAAAATGGAATATGCAAAGGCCCAAAGATGTATGTAAGAAAATAGTTCACTTGAAGAATTACAAAAGGAACTTCAATTCTGACTGGAGGCCAGAATGCAAGATGGAGAGGGCCAAGAGATGAGGTGGGAGTGGTACGGAGGGCAGACAATCCAAAGACAAATAGGAAGAGATCTAATTCTGCCCATCTTCCCAGTAGGCTTAGCTCCCCACCCACCTACAGCATGCGCATAACTCCCACCTGAGCAGGGGCCCCGGTACCAGGCAGAGAGACCAGCCAGGATCAGAAGCAGCAAGACGGGCACCGCCACCAGGAACACATCCTTGTAGGAGGCCTTCCCTGGGGCAGGACATGGAGGGGGCAGGGTCAGAAGTGGACTTGATGCTTCACTATCCCACACCAACCCTTGGCCCGTGGTGTACCTGTCTCATGATAGCAGCTCTCCCAGGGGGTGACTATGGTCGAATTCCAGCTGACGGGGTTGGAGACAATGCAGGAAAAGGCCATGCCCTTGTCTTCTGGTCCCAGCGAAACCCTCAACACCTGACCATCCGTGAAGAGGCCATCTGGCTCGATACCAAAGTCAATGGACCCCTCCAGGCGCCAGCTATAGGTTATGTCACTGATGTTGGGGACCCAGCAGGACAGGAATGCTTGGCAGGTCTTGGGGGGCTGAGATACAGCAATGAACACTTGAACCATGGGCCTGGGTACTGCATCTGAGCAAAAATAGTAGAGCAGGTCTGGGTTACCGGGGTGCTGGACAGGGCCCCCACCTTGGCTCTGGGATCCATGCCGGGGTAGATAACACCTCTGTTGAGTCCACTCTTGCTCCAATACCTTGTCTGGCTTCCCATTGACCACAGGACCAAAGCTGAATTCCTAAGTGTGGGATTCAAAATCTTCCATGAAATGGTTGATGTCCATCTCTCCTGCTGGTCCTCCCCACCGCTCCTACATCATTTCCAGCTCTCTCAAGCATGTCATGCTCTTCCATGCTTTCATGTGTCTCAGCAGTGCACACACACACCTTTATCTTCTTGGCCCCCTGGAAAACAGTGGGCCCAGTGTGGACACCTTGCCTGCTGCCCTGACCATGAAGCCTTCCCTAATACTCCAGGTGTGCGGCTGAGCTTTCCAAGCCCCCTGCCTGTCTCCTGTCATAGCACTTTCCCCATGACAGATCAACCAGAGAGACAGTGAGCATTTACCACATCAGGCAAAACACAGCACAACAGTAGCAGCAGCAACCCATCATACACATGCCTGGACTTTTTGATGTTAGAGTTTGGTGAGGAAGACAAATACTAACAAGTGGTTATAAATGGTTAAGAAAATAATTGCAATGGCGAAAATAGGGCCATGAAGGGGCTCTGTCTTGTTATCTTGGTGCTCAGCTACCTGGGCCATTGAACAAACTGGTGTCCTGACTCCCCTTTCCTACGTAGGTTGGTGAGAAAATCCCGGGTCTCCCTAGCTCTGGAGGCCAGCGGGAGAGCATTCTGGTGACAAGGAGAGGACTCCGTGTCTGACAGCGTTCCGAAGTCAAGCAGAGTAAAACCTCCTGAATGGCAGCCCCATGTGTTGGGATTTGGAATATGAAAAAAGAAAACAAAATGCTGGGCACACTAATAGTATAAACAAAGATGACAGGGGAGATATTTATTCTCCTTAGGAGGACAAGCTGCTTCCAAACACGATGAGCACATTGACACTTCTGGTAACTGATCTGCTAATTCGAATCCTTCTTTATCTATTGTCAGAGCGGAGCTCCTGAGGACGGCTGTTTGGCAGCTTGGTGCAATTAGTTCTAATCACGCTCTGCATTTGGAAGCAATAAAACAGCAATTTCCTTACAATTTGTAATTCGGATGCTGAGAACAAGGCATTCTGAGCCTGGCGGTGTGGGTGCTGCATGTGTTCTCACACTCAGTGTCCTCATTCCCCATGTGCTACAGCTGAGATTCAACAAGGGAGACGCTCCGGGGCTGCCTGTGTAGGTTACTCACTGCACAAGGGCACTGGCCAGGGGGTAACGGGGGAAGGTGGGGGTGCTGAAACCCAGCCAGCACTCTGTTTGCCGAACTGTACTCCTGGCTCAGGGCTGCATGCATTCAGAAGGACACCTGTCTAACTGCTTATCAGCACCCTGAGTGGCAGCCAGTTAGCTATCTCAGGGAGGGGAGGAGTGTCTCTGTCCCAATTTGCTACTGCCATTCTCTCCCTCATTGTTTCCCTCTTCCTAGCTGTCACCCCTACTCTCCATTCCTGAATTTGAAACTTTTCCTCCCCTCCATCTACCAACTTTCAAGGTTTTACTAAAATTGTGCTTTGGGGTCTTTCACATATCATTTCCAAGCCGCTAGGTATCTAATTGAGAGCTGGAAGGCCATTGCTTTTTCTTGACTGACCAGCAGAAATATAGTAAAGGTGGTAGAGGTGGAGGTGATAGTGGAGGTGTGGAGGTAGAGGTAGAAATAGTACTAGTGGTAGAAGTAATGGTGGAGGTAGAGGTGGCAGTGAAGACGATGGGGATAATGGAGATAGAAGTGGAGGAGATAGTGGAGTGGTGAAGGTAGAGATAGAGATAGTGATAATGATAGAAATGATGGTGGAGGTGGAGGTGGTGATAGTGGTAGGGTAATGAAGGAGGAAGATGGTGAAGGTGGAGGTAGTGATAGTGGTAGAAGTGATGGTGGAGGTGAAGGTGAAGGTGATAGTGGGGGTTGTGGAGATAGAGGTGGAGGTAGTAGTGAAAGTGGTGGAGGTGGAGGTAGAGATAGCGATAGTGGTAGAAATGATGATGGAGGTGGAGATGGTAGTGGTGGTGGAGGTATTGGAGGTAGAGATGGAGGTGGTGATAGGGTGATGAAGGAGGAAGTAGTGAAGGTGGAGGTGGTGATGGTGGAGGTACATGTGGAGGTAGAGTTAGTGGTAGAAGTGATGGTGGAGGTAGAGGCGGTGATAGTGGTAGGGTAATGAAGGAGGAAGGTGGTGATGGTGGATGTGGAGGTAGTGATAGTGGTAGAAGTTATGGTAGAAGTAGTTGTGATGGAGGTGGAGGTGAAGTTGCTGGAAAGAAAGACCCTTCCTGTCCCCAGTGAATTCAGACACCTGAGCAGAGGCGCTGAACGAGGCTGCATAAATGACCCTGCACTTGGAGCAGAGGTCTGCCTGGCTGAGCCCGGCCAACCTGCAGAATTTCGAGAAATAAAATAATTGTCTTTAGCCAATAAGGTTGGGGATGGTATGTGTTGCAGCAATGAATGACTGAAAGAACCCATGAATATTCTATATAGTAAAGATCTCTAAATGCATCTGGAATAACTTTTAAAAATAGAAAATAAAAATCCTGTACTTCTAACTTCAGTTGGATTATAAATTTTAATAAAAACATAGTGCCCTAGTTTAATTGGCAACATGTTTCCTTTTCAGGGGCACATAAATTAATGGCATGTCTTAATCGGATACCTGTGAACTGGTGAGGCACAGGCCAACTTCTGTCCCAGATGTTTTCCCAAGCGCCACTGCACCTCACTGTCCTGAGCATCTGTGTGGTAACATCGCAATGCCCGCTTGACTAACGAGACAGTGAATGTCGGAGCTAAGCCTTGTGTCCAAGACCACGGAGTCCAGAAAGTGCCTCCCTGGGGCTCAGACTAGGACCGTAGAGCGGGGCTGCTCCTGATTGGAGCTCACCTGGGCGACCCTGAGGGGTTTCCTTAGATGCGGCTGCAGGAGACTCTGAATCAGCCACGGAGTCAGAGGCCCGTGGTTTCTGAAACCCAGTTCTCCAGCTCCCAGGACTCCAAATGCCCTTCGAGGACTTTGTGAGGGAAGGTGGGCAGAGAGCCGGGCACACTCACCATACACCTTGAGCTGCAGGATCTGGGTCCAGATCCGGCCTCCAGTGTCCACGAGCAGCACTGAGAAGTTGCCGCTGTCTCCGGGCTCCAGCGGCCCGAGCTGCAGGCTCAGGTTGCGGTGCAGCTGTGTGCGGCCCAGGAAGCGGGAGTGGTACCGCGTCTCCAGGGCGCCCCGGAAAGACGTGGCCAGGAGCTCCTCCGAGGGCCAGAGGGACCGCCAGATGGCCTCTCGGACGTGGAAGCCGGGGTGGCACTCTGCCGCCAGCAGCACCGAGCCCCCCACCTGGCCCTGCACTTGGGCACCAGTAGTGGCGACAGGAAGTGGTGCTGCAGGAACAACACAGCCACGTCACTCCGCCTGCCCCAGGCTCCTCAGTCTCCCCTGCACGCAGCACGGAGCACATTGGGACTCCTCTACCCCGCTCCCTCCACTCAGGTTGAGAATGCGCGGTCCCAGGGGCTGGGAATAAAATTAAGAAAAAGAATTCATACCTGTGCTCACGGAGCTCAGAGAGGAAGCCAAGCAATTAACATGTATTAAAATACAGCAATTAACATATAGTGAGCCAAGTGCCATCATGGGAAAAGGGCCACTCTGGGAGAACACAGGCAGCCTGATAGTGTAACCTCACCTGGTCTGGAGGGGTTCAGGGAAATTGAGGCCAAAGGAGAAGTGGGATTTGCCAGGCCAAGCAGAGGGCTGCCTGGCACGGGATGGGAAGCCTCACAGGCCAAGGGGACAGCCTGTCGGAAGGCCTGGAGGGTGTGAGCATGCATGTGCACGGTGGGAGGGTGGGGAAGCAGGGGAGGGCTGAAGGTAGTTCTCTGCAGGGGGAGTAAGAACTGTGCTGCAGCCGAAACCGGTTTGGCTCAGTGGATAGAGCGTAGGCCTGCGGGACTGAAGGGTACCAGGTTCGATTCCGGTCAAGGGCATGTACATTGGTTGCAGGCACATCCCCAGTGGGGGTGGTGCAGGAGGCAGCTGGTCGATGATTCTCTCTCATCGATGTTTCTAACTCTCTATCCCTCTCTCTAAAAAAATGTATAAATAAATAAATACATAAATAAATAAATAAAATCAATAAAATATATATTAAAAAAAGAAAAAAAGAATTGTGCTCCAGGGTTGCGATGTAGAAACCCAGTGAGTTTTACAGAGAGAACCAGATTGTGCAGGGCCCTGAAAGTGACATTGACACTTGGGCTTTATTCTTCGAGCCATGAGGGCCCTAGAATAGGTTTTACTAGTCAGTAAGAATAACAGGATCGGAGGCCTGCTAGAAAGATCACTCCAGCAGTGGGCAGAGGAGGCCTGTAGGTGGGCAAACCTGAGGCGCTTCTGTGAATCCAGGGGTGGGGAACACTCGGTCCTTGGGCCCTATAAGGCCCACAAAGTCATTGGCTCTGGCCCTGCAATTGCATTAGGGTGAGTTCATTCAATGTTTGACCCATCAAGTGGCTAATTTTTAAGTTGATCATTTGTATGGCCCTCGGATGATGTTATAAATATCCAAATGGCTCTTGGCAGAGAGAGGCTACCCACCCCTGCTTAATCCAAAGGTGAGTGATGGAAGTTTGTATTGAGGGGGAGCGGGGAGAGGCGGGGAGAGGTGCAGGAAGTGAGAGATAAAGAAGCGTCATCAGCGGGATCTGGTAGTAGACTGGGTCTGTGAAGCGAAGGGGGAAGGAGGCAAGGATGGCTCCCGGGCCCTGGGAACCCACAAGGTGCCAGGTCTCTGCGGTGCAGAGCAGGAGGAGCCACAGAACGGGAGGGTGGAAGGTGCTGAGGGCTGCCGGAACGTGCTGAGTGTGAGGCACGTGGCCGGTGCCTCTGCTTGAAGTGCGCCCTGCCTCCTCCACTGGCTCATTGCTGCTCATCCTTGAAGCATCAGGGTTCCCTAATCCCCCATCCATCCCTGCAGGCTCCACACTCATTCTCCGTGTGCCCTCAGCAGCCTGGGATCCTTGCTATGAATTGGCCTCATTTCTGTGGTGATCCCCAGGCTCTGAGTCAGTGTCTCCCGCTGGCCTGTGAGTTCCTCTTTCCGTCTCTGCGCTCCCCGTGCCCACGCGGCTCAGGAGGAGGATGTAGAAACTCAGGAAGTTTTACAGAACGGATGGCAGGATCTGTGGATGTACCTCGTGCCTGGCACAGTGGTGGGCGCAGGCGGGCAGGGCAGAATGGGAGGACAGGCGGGACACACCCAGGTGCTGGGAGTGCGGTGAAGGAGGCGTGTTCTGAATGGCCACTCAACCAGCTCCTGGCCACTCCAGCCCCTCACGCGCCTCACTGCCCTCCCTGGCACAAATCCCTTCCGGCTTGGTTGGCGGTGACTTCCGGGGGATGCAGAGTAGAGACAGGACGGAGAGGAGAGATGGCAATGGTGGCAGGCAGGACTCCTGAGCCAGTGCGAGCTCCAGCAATCACGCTCCTCTCCGGGCTCCCCCTGTCCCCTCCGCAAAGCCAGGGGTGCACACATACGTTGCACTCACCTCGTTTACCATCAAGAGGCTTTTGGCAAAATGATTTTTGTCTCCCAAAAGCAAGGGTTTGAAAGATTTTTCAACCAAACAGACTTCCTTTTTTTGAGGCATTCCCTTCCCATGTTTAGAAATGGTGACATCCGTAGAGATTGGAGCTCTCTAGGTTGGAGACTCTGGAGGGACCCTGGACAAAGTCACCTCAAAGCCACTGTGAGTCTGAGGCGGACAAAGGTGTCTCTGTCTTTGCCACACCCCCGGACGCCCGTGCCCTGGCCTTGAGGTCCTGAGCTGCGTCACACTGAGCTCGTCTCATCCACAGGAGGGAAGTCGGGCACCAGACAGACTAGAGCCGTGGTCAGCAAACTGCGGCTTGAGAGCCACATGCGGCTCTTTGGCCCCTTGAGTGTGGCTCTTCCCAAAATACCACGGCCTGGGCGAGTCTATTTTGAAGAAGTGGCGTTAGAAGAAGTTGAAGTTTTAAAAAAATTTGGCTCTCTAAAGAAATGTCAATCGTTGTGCTGTTGCTAGTTGGCTCTGTTGACTAATGAGTTTGCCAACCACTGGCCTAGAGGAATTGCCTGGGGCAGAAGAGACCCAACAGGCAGGCATCCCACACCAGATGATCCGCCCTCCAGGCCCACGTGTGCTGCCTTAAACTTGCTCTCGCCTCTCATCCCTACTCAGTATCCCGTACACATGCCTCGGGACAGGCCCTGGCTTCCCACGGGCTGAGGAACTGCATCCTCAGATGGAAAGATCCTTCCTTGCCCTGCCCTGCCCTCCCCTGAGCTCCTCAGGCTGTATTTAGAATTCTCATGTGTTAACACTGCCAGACCCCCACCATTCTCACAGCCAGCTCTTTCCAAACCACTGGTGCCTCCAGCCTCCGTCTCAACAGCCCTGGGCCGCAGCGCAGCTCGAGTCTCCTGGATGTGGGTTCTCCTGGGGCCGCTGCCTCCTTCCACCCAGGACCCTGCATCTCTGCGCCTCGGCCTGGTTTTAAAGGCTGCCCCCAAACTTGCATCCGAATTCCCCACCACCTCCCGGTGCCTGAGTTCTTCCTGGGGGTTGGGGGACCCTGCGCAGACATCTGGCGAGGGGCGGCAGGAGGGGTCAGCTCTTTGAGGACAGGCCACTCGCCCGCCCCACTCACCTGCCCAGAGAAGGGGAAGCCACAGGGACCACGCCGCCATCCTCCTCCGGAAAGCCGGGGCAGCGCCCCTGGCAGCCGGCAGCCAGGACATCCTCTACCCGGGGCGGGGAGGCCTTGAATGGGGACAGGCCTCGTGGCTGCATGGAAGCACAGCTGTGATCCTTCTGGAAAGCCCCATGTGCAGAAGGAGGAATCGCCACTCAAAACAAGACGCCCCGAAAGTGAAAACATGGGAGGAAAGTGGAAGTTGGCTGTGAGCCTGGCCGGGCTCTTCCAGGGCCGCTTCTGGTAAGTCAGTGTTCTTCATGGCCTGTGGCTGGATAAGCCCCGCACAAGCCCGCATCCTATCCTCCCACCTCCCTCAGGAGGCCCGAGTGGGCACCAGGGAAGGTGAGGAGCCAGGGAAAGAATCCCTTAAGGCTGAGGTGGGTAAGGACGAGGAGGGGCCTGGGGCCACCATCCAGGGGCCTGGAATGCCGGGGTGGCATCAGACCCTTGTTCTGGAGGCCAGCGGCCTTCACCCTGTGGCACACGAGGCCGCAGAGGGAGTCCAGGGCAGCAGGGCTGCGAGGGGCGTGGGAACCGGAGGTCAAACAGGCTCCCCGCTCTGGCGGTTCTGGGGCTGGTGGTCAAGGGAAGGTTCTGAACAGCTCCTGGTGGAGGGAGGGCTGGGGCCCCTCAGCGCAGAGAGGGCAGAGCAGGGGTCCTGACAGAGCTGCCGGCTCTGGGCCGAGGCCAAAGGAAGGCAGTCATGGTGACGCCATTGCCAAGTCCGTCACCCACGCAGCAAGGATTGGCTGAGCATCGACGCTGAGCCAGGGGCTGGGGACACACAGGGGAAAGGCGCAGCTCCTGCCCTCCAGGCGCCCGCAGTTTTGATGAGAAGACAGGCTACCAGCCCAGTCATCACCACCAGCAAGATCGGCCCCTGCAAGGCTGCAGAATGGGCTCTGCATAGCCAGCACTCAAACTCTATTAACTGCTGCTACTTAAATGCCAGAGAGAGGGGAGAGAAAGGAGAGAGGGGAGAGAGGGGAGAGGGAGGAGGAAGGAGAGAGAGGTAAGAGAGGGGGGAGGGAGGATAGGAGGGGGTAGGGAGGTTGGGAGGAGAGAGGGGGAAGGGAGGGGAGGGAATGGAGGGGTGAGAAGGGACAGAGGGGAGGTGAGGGAGGGGGGGAAGGGAGGGGAGGGAATGGAGGGGTGAGAAGGGACAGAGGGGAGGTGAGGGAGGGGGGAAGGGAGGGGAGGGAATGGAGGGGTGAGAAGGGACAGAGGGGAGGTGAGGGAGGGGGGGAAGGGAGGGGAGGGAATGGAGGGGTGAGAAGGGACAGAGGGGAGGTGAGGGAGAGAGGGAAGGGAGGGGAGGGAATGGAGGGGTGAGAAGGGACAGAGGGGAGGGGAGGGAGGGAGGGAAGGGAGGAGAGGGAGGAGGGCCAGGGAGAGTCAGATAAGGCCTGTGGAGGTGGAGCAGCCCTGCTCCCAGTCTGTCCTCCCAGGCTGGGAGCTCCGTGAGGCAGGGACCAGGCCCTCTTGGCTGCTGCCCCCAGGAGCCAAGGACAGGCTTGCCCTGCGGTGGTGTCTCCGAGCTCCTGGGAAGTGGGATGAGCGAGTCTGAGTGTGGGTCGGGCCGGGAGGCTGGAAGTAAGGGATTTTTGCCAGTCACGCCCCTCCTTGCAAAACCCGCATTGAGAGGTCCATGGGAGCAGGACATAGGTGCAGTGGCTCCTGGCCTTTCCTTGAGAGGAAGGTAGGGAAACTGCCCGGGAGGCAGGAGGGGGTCAGCGAGAACTAGGAGATACCCTCCCTCCCCTTAGGGACAACCCCAGGGTGTGTGACAGCTGGGGAAATGGAGCGAGGAGGGAGGAAGGTGCAGGAAGGGCTAAGCCTGCAGTAGCAGGTCCCCCCGCGGCCACTCACTGGTCAGACCACAGTATTGACCGCTCCAGGGTGCACTGGAGTCAACTGGCTGTGAGGTCAAGGGCTCCTGCATTCCTCAGAGAGCAGCTGGCAGTGGCTGCCCCAGTCTTCCCTACCCTTCTGGAAGCCAGTGCAGGCACAGTAGCTCCATCAGCCCATCTCTGCTAGGGGCTGGGCTGGGGCTGGGGGCTGAGGGTTAGGGGCTGGAGGTTAGGAGCTTGGGGCTGGGACTGGGGGCGGGGAGCAGGTGTTGACTGTGGTCAAACAGCTGCCTGAGCTCACATAAACCTGGAGAATGGGGCAGAGACTCAGGGCCTGGGGAACTGGGTGGGTGTGTAAGGTGCTCCATGCCCATGCGATGCCCTGTCTAGCTCCTTGGACTGGCCTGAAGGCTGTGTTTCCTCCAGGCAGAGAGGGGAGGAGGGACAAAAGGGGGGGGGTGTTAGAGGAGAGGAGGGGGTGGGGCAGGGAAGGAGGCAGAGGCAGAGCCCGGATAGAAAGGAGGAGCTCTCAGCAGGCTTTTAGGAGCCAGGGGTGAGGAGGAGGGCAGAGTGGGGGAGACTTCACGGCTGTGCCCGGGATGGGGGCTGAGAGTACAGGAGGAACCCCACCTACGCTCCTTCTTCCTGTCTGTCTGCAACTGTGTGGTTTCCAGTTTCCATAGAATGGAGAAGCTGCTGCGGCAGCTGCAGGCCCACAGCAAGCCCCCGGGACCTGGCCAGCCCTGAAGGCGGCTGCCCGGGGCGGGGGCCCACGCCCTCCCACCCCCTGCCCGCGAGTGCAGGCCGCAGAGCTGGGAGGTGGCAGCATGTGTGGACTGGATGCACCTCAAATACCCTGAGCGTGCTAGCCTGGGTAACTAGATATTAATAAAGGCAGGGAGCAAAGGGAACCAGACATTATTAAGCATAATAAACTGGGAAGCAGAATCCAATATTCGAAGTGCTTCACTAAGAAGTTATAGCTGCCCCCCCCCCCCACCCCCCGGCCATCCTCCTCCACCCTCCAGGGAATAAAAACAACTGGAGAAATTACTCTGCCGGGTGCATGTGCAGCAGAAGCTAAGAAGGCAACTGCAGAGGCCTGTCTGTGTGGCCTGGGGAAAGGAGGGATTGGATAAGGGACCCAAATCCTGGGAGATGGAGGAATAGATTGGTTAGGGGTGGACACATCCCAAGCCCAGGGAAGCTTGGGGAGTTGAATGGTTAGTTTGAAGGAGTGTCTGGTTTTTCCCAAGCTCGAGATAATATAATCAGCCTGACAAAGGGCTCTCCCTCTCTCTCTCTCTCTCTCTCTCTCTCTCTCTCTCTCTCTCTCTCTCTCTCTCACTGGTCCTGTGTTTGGTCACGAATTTTGTGGTGATCATGTAAGTCTAGCCATCACCTGTGCCGGCAGCTGAGTGGACCCAGCGCGGCCACAGGGCCAGCTGAGCACAGGGGACGGGGACGGGGACACATACGAACGGGGACAGACACGAACTCTGCTTTCACATGGCACAGGACTTTCTCACCTGGGCCTTGGTATGGGGCTTGGTGAAGACAGCACTGGCCTTCGTCCACAGAGGGATGGACAGAGATGAGACCTGGGAAACTGGGGGCAGCCTTCTATCTCCACCCAAAACGAAGCTCACCACACCACCATCTCCCCTGCGATCCAGGGAAAGGACCCCGCTTCCGCCCGCAGGAAGACGGAGCGCTCACACATCCATGCCCCTGAGGGGATGCCTCCTTCAATCCGCCCCAGGCGCCTCTCCTGCCTCATCCTCGCCCTGGCCTGTTGGGTGGAGGCAGAGGGAGTGGGATCTCTGATGGGCAGTGATCTGATGCACACAACCGCAGGGGGAGACACCGAGGGGAGCAGAGAGAATTCAGAGGAATAGCCTGTAGGAGCCTGGAGGCTGGGGGGTGGGGAGGTCTGAGGCTTGGATAGGGTCTGCTTCACTAAGTGCTTCACTAAGAAGACACCCGTTCCCAGATTGCTGAAGGAAGGCTGCCTAAGACGGAACAAAGCCAGGATTGTGCTTCCGGAGAGGGGAGAGCTGGAAACCCACCCATCCCGTCCTTCACCCCTTCACCGAGCCCGCTGCTGGCTCCCCAGCCCGTGCACACGCACGCTTTACACGTTCATAGAGCACCTGGCATGTGTCATCCCTGGGAGGGCAGGAGCTCACGCCGATGATGACGGCGGCCCTGCCACTGACAATAAGAGTGACTATTCATCTGTAACCCCCGTGGGAAAGGATTCTGGAAGCAAGCACAACACAGGCTGCTCTTTCAAAGAGCTCGAGAGAGGAGCCACCTGAGCAGAGCCACGGCGAGCGATGGTGCTGAGGGAGCAGACAGCTGGCCACTCCGGGTCCTGCCAAGGGCAGCTTCTTCCAGCTGGGGGAGGGAGATGGGAAAGGTGTGCAGGGCACATTTCCCAGCGTTGGAAGAAAAAGCCTGCCCCCCCCCCCCCCCCATCAGGTCCATCCTGGCTATAGTTACTGCTATCACAGTAGATCCCAAGATGAAGGACTCAGAGCCGGTTAGCGGATGCTCATTGAAATAAAAGTGTAGAAGGTCCTATTTCCTAACCGAATTGAAGTTAAACCATTTGGAAAGGAAAGAAATCCCTCCACGTGAAAACTGCCTGGTTCAGGGAAAGAGCTGTGCTCCGTTTTCGTCATCTGTATCTAAACTGTAGAGCTGCAGACCAGGCAAGGACTGGGGAGCGAATGATCTCTTACAGGGAAGTTGTCCAACACATGGAACTGACCACAGTGCAGGCTGGCGTGGAGGTTCTTGACTACCCACGATGGCCACCAGAGAGCAGCCACGAGGCTCTCAGCTGCCCCCTGTCTCACTAAAGGGGCAGCTCCAGGCGCCCCCTCCATCCTCAACCCAGCAATGGAGTTCTTGCCTCTCTTCTTAGCCTGTAGGTGAGGGGACCCCATGGAGCCCAGGTCTCTAGAGGAGGCAAAGCCAGTCACCCCTGCTGACTGACTGGGAGAGAAAAATAACGTTTCAGAGCTCAGCGTCTTGAAGCCGTGGAAGCTGCTGTGGGCAGTCCTGTGACGGGGCACTGGGGCAGGCAGGTGTCATGGCATCCTTCCTCAGCGTCTGCAGGCTCAGTCCCCAGAGAACTTGGAAAGTCCCATTCTCCCTCGGAGATGGCTCTTATGCCCCTGCCCACGAGTGTCCTCAGGTCCTGCTTTAAGGACCTTGGGGCTGAAGACCACGGGTCTCTCTGAAAGCCTCACGTTCCCTTTGTTCTTTATGGGGATTTCCCCCCAGTTTTCTTAACAATTGTTTGTTTTGAGAAATTCCAGCTCATTCTCCTCTAAACGAAGGGAAAAGGGGGTTCTCAGTTGTGCAAATACCACTGGGCTGGGGGAAAATTCTAGGAGAAAGCAAAGTGTCTGAGAGGCCAGGCCAGTGGTGTGTGTGTGTATGTGTGTGTGTGTGTGTGTGTGTGTGTGTGTGTGTGTATGTTAGTAGAACTTGTCAAACAAAATAAAAATTAGCCTGGGGGCTTTGTTAGAAATAAAGGATAAAGGTCTATTCAAGAGTCTTAGATATGTAAATGGGAATACAGGAAGGCAAAAGTCCAGAAGTATTCCAAAGAAGATGAAAACATTAAGAGTTTTTATAGTAGAAAGTGCATTCATAAGACTAGCCAGCCCTGCATTCTTAGCGGTAGAACTGGTTCAGACGGCTATCAGCCAGATCAGTTGGTCTGGATGATGGATGCCATGTGGTCTGGATATGTGACTTCTTCAGGAGGTAGCCTGAGGGTTACCCAGGCATCCATGCTGGACCGGAAAGTTCAAAGTTTCTAGGTTGTCAACACAATAATAAAATCATTTTCTCCTGCCTCGGCCTACTTGATTTTAATAATTGAGCAGCTTGACTATAGTGACTCCATTTTGTTTCTTTACTCTATTCCTCATTCCCCCCTTTGATCAAGCTTTTCTATCAGAAAACATTATAGAGCAAAGGAAACGTTTACAAATCCCTCAGGCCATCATGGCAATGCCTTATTTGGACAGCGGACATGGGCTAGAAGCATTCTTGCCACATCAGAGTGTACAGTCAAGTCAATATTTGTGCCAACTTTTAGGTTGTAGCATTAGGGAAGGACCAGTTAAGACATTAATATATATCAGTTTCAGAATCTAGTCTGAGCCTTGTCACTAGGTCAGTTCAGTTAAACAGTTGTCTCCATTTCAGGAAGTGAAGATGCAGGGAGCTGCCAAAGTTAGGTTGTGGTACATGCTATAAGATATTTCGTAAGAGGCACCTCTGTGGAAACTAAAGAAAGACAGTTGCTAATGATGGAAGCAGACTATAATCCCAGCTTCTGGGTTCTGAAGGCAGGCAGCCAGGAAGAGTTCTAGATGTCTGGCTCGAGGCATCTGCATTCGGAGTGAAGGCAGGCAGGGACAATCTAATAGCTTTTCCTCGTCGCCATTTGAACGTCTCTGGTGATTTTTCTGCAACAGGCACAAAGGATGTCCACAGATGAGCTATTTTGGGGCAAGTTCAGTTTTAGTTCTTAATGATTCCAAGTCAAAAAGAGGGAAAGAAATATTGCAAACGTTACTTTGGAGGGAACTAGAAGATTTCAGGATTTAGTCCAGTTGGTAAGTAGGAACAAGATCTCAAAAGATAATGAACAGCACTAGAATCTAATACCCACAAAGGCATATTACTGAAACGTAATTTTCCTCTATAAAATCACCCTCAATTTTGCCAAAGATAGCCAAATTAGGAGAAATTTGTTTGCAAAAGAACTTCACTTTCAGTGAAATTGGCCTCTTATCTACACAGGAGCAGCCAGTGTAGTAATTAACCACAGAGGCTCTTGTGAATCTGCTTTGCTGAAATGTTTCTGAAAGAATCTCAGATTGAACTTTAAGAGAGCTTGCCATCAGACTTTGCCTGCCATACCTATGAATTTGGGTGAGTCCCCCCCCTTTTTTTTTTCCTTTAAGGCCCCCTAAGTATCCTGAGGTTCTGTACCTGCAAAGAAGTAACCTTCCTTATCACCTGCGAAGGCTCCTGGGAACCCTCTAAGCAAGTTACCAGGTCAATATTTCCAAGGGCATTATTGGTTTCATAAATTAATGTTAATTCCTTAAAGCTGTCTAGTCATATCTGAGTCTAAGCATCTTCTCCCAAATATGACATTTCAGTCAAAGCCTTAGTAATATAATTGAACACAGTGTTCAATTTGGAACAGGTTTTTATTGAAATTATGCAAATCACAATATTGCCATGAAAAGAAGAATACTCATTGAGAGTTTCAAAATCCTAGAACAGGTAGGGAGAAAAAGGCAAATGTTTTAATTCTGCTTACAAAGGTATAATTTACCAAATGGTTGTAAGTCATAGGTCATCTAAGAGAAAAGGTTTCTTTATATCTAGAAAAATAAAAGTTGAAAGAACCAGTAGTATTTCAAATAGAAAGTCATTAAAGTTTTAATTTGGTCCTATGTTATTAATTCTTACTGATCTTCATCCTTTGTATGCCATTTCATAAATGCAATTTTCCCCTCAGTTCTGCAAATTTTCATCCATTGTAATGGTATGATCTGAAAGTAGATCAGAAACCTATATTTTAGAGTTAGTGTCAGAGTTCTGTTTATGAATCTCTCAAAAGATGAAACATATTTGCAAAAGGTGTCAGAGTAAGACAATGACTCTCTGCAAATCCAAAGACTTAAGAGTGACAAGGTCAAAGATCTGATTACAATGCAACTGACAAAGAAATTTGCTTTTCTCTATAAAACACAACATTTTAAGATAATTAGAATTGCAAACGAAAACATATCTGGACATTGTAGATTCTTAGAAATTTTACATACTTTCTAGAACATTTATTTTAATAATTGTCTTTATCATGCATACAAAAACAACATAATAATTATTTGCCAATGTTTCCCACATAACTTTAGCATATAAAATAGGCTTAATTAGTGTAATATCCTCTATTTTTATATAAAGAGAGAAAGAGATTTCTTTTAAAATGTTTCAGGGATCCTTTTGAAAAAAATATTAAAATTATTTCCAGGTTAAGAGAAAGGCTCTAAGTTTTGAATCTTGGAAAGTTTGTCAAGCATATCCAGAGCCACTTGGTCAAATAGAAGCATAGGTCACCATGACATAATACTTAGTTATCTGTTTAATTATTGTGACAGTACAGACTTCACAGGCACATACAGAAAGTTAAATAGATGTAAGCAAAACTTAGCTCTTTAAAAATGAAGATGACTTGGTTTACTTAAGCAATCAAAGACCTGAGGGTACAGAGCACAGAAAATGTTCTTAATATAACACAAATCTTTGCTTTCCTTTTATAACCTCTTACTAAGAATATACTAATAGTACAATAAGACTGTCCTTTTAACAGAGAGAAGACCTAATATAGTTTTATAGCAGTGTACTTTTGCTATTAAAAGAAAGTTAACTTAAATAAATATATTCCAATCTTAACTTTACCCTATGTAAATTTTTTTTTAAAGATTGCTTTTCCACGAACCTTTTGCAGCTTCCATAAACCTTTTACAACTTTAATAAACATTCTACAATAATCACATACCATTAAGTTTTTGTCTTATTTTTTACTTTAGGACAGAATTACTTCTTTTTTTCTTTCAACAAAAACAACCTCATGTCCTTTTATATATTTTCTTTTCTAAAAACACACTCTGTTTTCCTTTTCCTCAACAAAAATGCATCCCTTTTTTATTCTTTCTTTTACTAAAGACATATATTAATTCCTTCTATATTAATTGGAATTCTTAACCCTTAGAAGCCTTAATTTTTAGTGAAAACTAAAAGTAAGCAATTATGAGTTATCATATCAACATTTATACATTGGCAAAGTCACAAATATACTTTATAACTTCTAGAATCTAGGCTTTTTCACTGAAAAATAAATAATTTTTAGAAACATTTAAATCCTCAACAAAGTACACAACATATTCAGTAACACATTCAAATTTATTTTTTAGTTTCTCTGTAATGTCAGAAATAGACTTATTTAACAATTAATGTTTCAGTGTTCTATCCTATTTGGAAATGATCTAAATATTCAATAAATTTAACTTGATTCATCATTTAACTTAACTTGATAAAACTCTATGGCTTCAAGTTACCAAAATATTTTGAAAAACTGTATAAGTAGACATACCATAAAACATGCATATTGTTGAAAAGTTCACCTAAAACTTTTTATCGCATTTATTTTACTTATTCTCAGTAATTATGATTAGATTACTCTGACAATTTTATCATACCATTATCTCTCTTGCAGACAAATTTTGCAACAGAGAAACATGAACTTATTTGGCTGTTACACCCACGTAGAATAAAAAGTATTGTACTTAATTCTGGTAACTCTAAAGACATGCCTAACCAACCAAACCAAATGTTAATAGCTTTACAATCAAGTGTCCCCAGATCATGTGATCCTGAAAAAGCATTGGGGTTAGTTTCTATTGTATTTTTTTAAAAAAATATATTTTATTGATTTTTTACAGAGAGGAAGGGAGAGAGATAGAGAGCTAGAAACGTCGACGAGAGAGAAACATCGACCAGCTGCCTCCTGCACACCACCTACTGGGGATGTGCCCGCAACCAATGTACATGCCCTTGACCGGAATCGAACCTGGGACCTTTCAGTCCACAGACTGATGCTCTACCACTGAGCCAAACCGGCTTAGGCAGTTTCTATTGTATTTTTGAGAATTTTTATGTAAGTGCTGAAGTTCTTTAAGCCAATTAAACAATTCTTTACAAACTAATTCTAGTAATAAACCCTGGAGATAGGCATGCATATACATATATAGACAGTCACAGCTAGAGACCTGGTAGTGTGTGTGTGTGTGTGTGTGTGTGTGTGTGTGTGTGTTTTGTAAAATTTTAGCCACGACAGGGACAATAAGGCAAACCCTCACTAAATCCAGTGCCCTCAGATATGGCAAGCCACGTGCACGCTCTGCCTGGCTTGCCAAGATGGAGGGAAGAAGTTAAGAGAAGGTGAAATGAACCATAGAGCTTTATTATAAGCATACAGTTTTTCCTGTAGAGTTCTGCACACTCCTGCCATTGCTTATAAAGCTTTCAGAGCCCTCGCTCCTCCCATAGACCTCCTGACTAAATGTGTAGCTCCTCTCGTAAATGCTTAGACATTGGGTTTTCTTAAATTTTCATCAATGACCATTAGATTTTTAAATTATTTTGGCTAAGTTGGTTCATTTTATTAAAAATAAAAGGCACAGCCAAAACCGGTTTGGCTCAGTGGTAAAGAGTTGGTCTGCGGACTGAAAAGTCCCAGGTTCAATTCTGGTCAAGGGCATGTATGTTGGTTGCGGGCACATCCCCAGAAAGGGGTGTGCAAGAGGCAGCTGGTCGATGTTTCTCTCTCATCGACATTTCTAACTCTCTATCTCTCTCCCTTCCTCTCTGTAAAAATCAATAAAATATATTTAAAAATAAAGTAAAATAAAATAAAAGGCACAGCCCAGCTCTATCAATGGATAAAGTGTGGGCCTGTGGTCTGAAGGGTCCCAGGTTTGATTCAGGTCAAGGGTATATGCCTGGGTTGCGGAATTGATCCCCAGTAGGGGGCGTGCAAGAAACATCTCTCATCACTGATGTGTCTCTCTTTCTCCCACTCCCTTCCTCTCTAAAATCAATAAAAAATACATTAAAAAAATTAAAATAAAGCACACAGCCCAGCTGGTGGTGCTCAGCAATCAAGCGTTGACCCAGGTACCAAGAGGTAACTGGTTCCATTCATGGTCAGGGCACATATCTAGGTTGTGGACTGGATGCCCAGTAGGAGGTGTGCAGGAGGCAGCCAATTCATGATGTTTCTCTCTGATCTCATCGATGTTTCTATCTCTCTATCCCCTCCCTTCCTCTCTAAAAACAGTAAAAACACATTAAAAAAAATAAAAAAAATAAAGGACACAAAAGAAGGCCAAATTTTTATATAAACAACTAGTTAGAGTTCCCAAGAAAGAAATTTTTGCAGGGTCTCATGTAAAAGATAAATCCCCCGAAAGCTGTGGTCAGACAAAAAAAATAAAATAAAATAAATAAAAACAAGAGAGATATTAAGTGTATACTTGAATCATTTAGTTTCTTAGAGGCCTCTAAATATCAATTGCAAAAAGTCTTCAATGTAGCTTGCTCAGCATTTCTAAAATCTCTAATTATTCACCTAAATATAATAATTTTGAAATCTCAAAAGATCCCCACAAAAAACTATGTAATTCTAAATTGTTCTTATCAGAAGTCCATTGAGACAAATATTTAGCAGAAGATAGACAATAATTCCAGCTGAGCTTCTAGAATGGAATTGTCCTTCTGTAACAGACTTAAAAAGAGGGCACCTCATCACAAAAACTGGTATCAGAAGACCCAAGAATAAATACTCTAAATCTTAACCGAAGGAGGGAGGCGTAGAATCAAGATATCTCATCACTGGAATCCAGAGCTGTCGAGGAGGAGACAAAGCCTCGTTTCAATTCAGCAACAGCACTGGAATTGAAGCCAAGTTTTCTTTGGATCCCATGACACCTGACACCATATATGCTGAATGAACTCAAAAAGGGCCTGGGGGCTTTGCTAGAAATAAATGATAAAAAATGTATTCAAGAGTCTTAGAATTTGCAAACTACAAAGACAAGTAGGCAAAACCCCAGAAGTATTCCAAAGAAGAAAGAAAAGTTGAGTTCCATAAAATGTGCATTCTTGAGAATAGTTAGTTCTGCATTCTTAGGTGTAGGACTGGTCTAGGAAGGGGATCTGCCAGATCAGTTGGTCTGGATGATGGATGCCCCGTGGTCTGGATATGTGAGTCCTTCCAATCCTAAAGTGCTACTTTTGTAGAATACATTAAAAGCAAACCACTAAGAAAATGAAATTAAAAAGGGTTTACAAAATACACGTTCTAATTTTTCATAATTATACTAGAGGCCCAGTGCATGAATTCATGCACGGGTGGGGTCCCTTGGCCTGGCCAGTGATCAGCCAGTCAGGGCCGGGAGGTTGGCCAGCTATGGGAGGCTGGCATTGGGAGCACACTGACCACCAGGAGGCAGCTCCTGCATTGAGTGTCTGCCCCTGGTGGTCAGTGCCCAGCATAGTAACCGGTCTACTGGTTATAACAGTCGCTTATATATATAAACAAACATAACATCACTCTGTTGGATTGCTATAAAAATTTCTAAGTTTTTTTATTTCTTGTACTGGTAAACACAAATCATAGATTGGCCGCAGTCCTCAGACCAGCTGTTGAGTGTCACTGGAATAGGGTAGGGGGTGGGGAGAGGAAAGAAAACTCAGGCAGGAGGCAGTCTTTGGGGACAGCTGGAAGGGCTGGTCCCCATCATCAGTGTTTTCTTCATGAGTTGTCTTGCCTGTTTTGACTCTTTACAAGGGGCACCTGTTTATAGAAGGCGTGGCAAGGGTGTGGGTTCTGCTGGCACTTTTTGATTGACCAGTGAGGACCTTGCATTTCTAGATGACGTGGTGTGTGTGGCTCAGTCACTCTGGCACAGTGAAAGAGGCACGGGGAATGGGGACCCGATGTATTCTGGACATGGACTGGACAGGGGATAAGAAAGATGAGGAGGAGGAAGAAGAGGATGGAGAGGAGTTAGAGTGGGAAAAGGGAAGGAGGAAAAGGGAATAAAAAGAAGTGAGAAAAAATGGGTTATCTTACTAGTTTTCTGGGCCTCTCTGTCTTATCCACTGTCTTTACTCAGAGCAGAACCTCAGGCAATTAAGTTTCCAAAGGTGAGTGGATGAATGTAGTTCGTGCTTGATGAAGTATGTATTTCGGAGGTAGACCAGGCTTTTAAAACTTTAATGTTCGTACAAATTGCCTGGAGACCAGGCTCGGATTCAGCAGTCTGGTACTGGTCTGCCTTTTTAATAAGTTCAAGGGAAAATGCTAGATGTTTGAAGCTCCTTTCATTCCAGGAGTTCTCTGAAAGTACCTACTTCTTCTTAGGAGAGGTGGGAGGGTTTGGTGTAGGCCATCATCTGTGTCAAGGACTCACTCTGTGATCCCTGAGCAGAGGCCAGAAAGGCTGGGGCCAGGGCCCACAGGAGCAAGTATAACTAATCCTTTATTGACCACTCGGACATAAGGAATGTGGTTGCTTTAAATAAACCAAACCAAACTCCAGGCCCTGCAAATGATTTACATTGGTGAATAATATGAAAGAATAGATTATATAATATTTTAAAAATAGATTCTACAACCATGCATCTCTTTTTATTTTTATTTATTTAAAATATATATTTTTATTGATTTCAGAAAGGAAGGGAGAGGGAGAAGAGAACTAACGTCAGTGATGAAAGAGAATCATTGATCGGCTGCATATCCCCCATTGGGGATCAAGTCCACAACCCAGGTATGTGCCCTTGACCAGAATCAAACCCAGGACCCTCCAGTCTGCCGGCCGACGCTCTATCCGCTGAGCCAAATCAGCTAGGGCCATGCATCTCTTTTTAAATATGTAAGGGTGAAGTGAATTTTCTCATGTACTCCTCACATGAAGGCTTTGAACTTGCTTCGGTTCCATCAACTTTGCAAACCTGGAAGGGTTTGCACGTGAAGGCAGCATTCTTGGTGCTGACCCTTGGTCTCAGTGACCCTCAGAGTCCCCTCAGCCCTGACCTCACAAGCAGCTGACAGTTGGAAATGCTTTGCAGGAGCAGCCCATGGCTAGCCCTCTGGGATATGTAGATTGATGAGCTCTCCTTATAGGGTCAGGCCAAGCACATCCAAAGGGACTAAGGACCATAATAGAAAGCACTTACATACATAGAGAGAGAAGGGACTCTGACCTTGCAGTTGTGTGGCAATAACGCATCTGTGGCTGCTGTGGCCAGTTCACTGCTTGAACCTGATGTGTGTGTGGGGACTGTCCTTCCCGCACCTTTGCCTGGTCTTCTAAGAGGGGGACTCAGAGTTCATTCAGGTACTCCATGAATTTCCTCAGAACCCTGACCAGGACAAAGGGCTCAGAGGTTGCCTGAGTGCTGGGGTTGGGAACTGGAGGACCCAAAGAATGGGCTGGGACCCCACTGGCCTCCTGGGGAGCACAGGAGGCTTGGGGGTTGTGTGTGCTTGGAGGACATCATTACTAGTAGAGGACCTCCTTAAGTACCCAAGGGGATCTTTGTGGATCCTGCTTCTTATATTCAGCCCTTTGGCTGGAACTTCACCAAGATGCAAGCAAGCATTTCATCTCAGCGCAGACGTTAGAAATGACCTGTGGGAGAGCTGGGTCGAGATGAGTAAGCATATGAAAACCAGAGGATAAGTAAAGGGCAGGGGCCCACTCACTGTTTCCCCCAAGGTTGACTCCGCAGGCCTGGCTGAGGGGAGCAGGGAAGCACTCTTTGGCCAGGGAATGGGTGCTCCCCAGCACTTTGCCTCTCACCTCCTATCTCCCTGGGGAGAGCACGGACCGGCCTAGTGAGCACTGTTCCCTCTTTAACTCATCAGGACCCCAACTTTCAATTTGTGAACAAGCAGGCTTGGGAGTCAGGAGACCTGGGTTGCCACCCAGTTAAACCACAGCAGCTGTGTGACCTTAGGCCAGTCACAGTGACCAACTGTGTGACCAATTGGCCTCTGAGTCACAGCTTCCTCAGCAGGGGTGGTGGAGGTAATAATGACCTCTCACACGGATTTTAGTGAGAACTGAGAGTGACGAACTTGTCAGAGATCCTTTAAAAATAACTACATTAGATACTTAGTGTGTACCCGGAAAGCTTTTAGGAATGAGCATATTATTAATATGCTTATTATATTAATCCCACATCAGTCCTGCAAAGTAGGGATTATCGATTCCTTCTCATATTGAGATGAGAAAACCAAGGCTTAGCGAGGTTACTCACTCTACAGTCACTTCCACAAGAAGGGGAACTGGATGCAAATACTGCATCTTTGCACACGTGGAACTTCCTCTCAATGAGAGAAGACCCGATGACTTCCCTACGCCAGGTTTCAGATCCTTTCACCCACACGCCAGGGAAAGCAACTGAGAGCGGGAGTTGAGAGCAGATCGCCCCCACCCCAAACCACGCGTTCACCTTTGCTGCCCTAATAGGAGTAAAGCAGTCACATTTCCTTACCTTGCCGATGAGAACCATGTATTCTGAGGTTGGTTTCTTCTTTACTTATGTTTAAGTCTTCATTGTTACTCTTCTTAGGAAGGACCGGGGCCACCTGTCCTTTCCCATCTGCCCTGGCAATATTTTGGGCACCAACCGGTTGTGTCCTGGGGTAACTGCCCCTGAGTCAAGAGATTCCTTGGCTGCCCACTTCCTCTACTGTCCTTTATGGGAGGAGGCAGAGACCCTAGGGTGAGGTTATTCACTTACAGTCACTCTATAGTGGTCGGCAAACTCATTAGTCAGCAGAGCCAAATATCAACAGTACAACGATTGAAATTTCTTTGGAGAGCCACATCTTTTAAACTTAAACTTCTTCTAACGCCACTTCTTCAAAATAGACTCACCCAGGCTGTGGTATTTTGTGGAAGAGCCACACTCAAGAGGCCAAAGAGCCATATGTGGCTTGAGAGCCGCAGTTTGCCGACCACGGCCCTAGGCTGATTCAAACCCATTTTACAGACCAAGAATGGAAATCTCAGAGCAGGCAAGATATGAAAAAGCTCCCTTTTCTGAACATCTACTACATACCAGGTGATCTTTAAAGGTTTCTAGAATCCAGGCTCTACTCCTATTTATAGGATGTCTTGCAAAGCAGGCATTATCTCCATTTTATGGATTAGGCTTAGGGCGGTTGAACAACTTGCCTAGTCACACAGTGAGCACATAGAGCCAGGTTGTGAACTCACTCTGCCTGACTCAGAAACCCGCATCTTCCCTCCCTCTGCTGGAGAGAGGACCTGCCTTCCTAGCTCCAGCAGCATGGCTGGAGCTGGTGGTCTTCATGACTTCCTCTGATAGCTGGGAATGTCCTGTTTCAACTTAGACGCTGGCGCAAAGACAAATTGCCTTATTCTTTTTTTAATTTTTTTTTAATTTTTATTTTTTTATTCCTCCACAGTGCTCAGAAAAGGGCAAACGTTCCCTAGTTCGGATGGTAAGAGTGGTGGTGGAGATGATGTTGAAGTGGTGATCATGGTGGTCACAGTGGTGTTTATGGTGGTAAAAAAGGAAATGGTGGTGGTGAAGGTAGTGATGGTGGTGATGGTAATTTTGGTCACAAATAGTAATGGTGGTGATAGTGGTAGGGACACCTCACCCTAGAACCTAAACTTCCCCTTTACATTAGGAAACATGTCAAGTTTGGCCCAAGATCACTCGCCTTCACTCTTCTTTGGGGTTGTATGAATCACAGGGCAGATAATGCCTTCATCTCTTTCATTCTGCGAATGAACTGAAAGAAGGAATGAGGCTGAACTAGATCCTGCCTGACTGTCCCATGTCAAGATTTAAGTAAGTGTTATAGAGATAATGATGGAGGGAAGCCAGTCAGGGGCTCTGTCATGGTAGCGGGACGTGGCCATTAATGTGGAATATCCATCTTGGCAGGAGGTTCCTGGCCCTTATAGCAGATTCTAGCAGCGACTCCAGCCCAACGCTGTTCAAACTAGAGATTGGCAAACTTTTTCAGTAAAAGAGATAGTAAGTATCTTAGGGTTGGTGGGCCATAGTCTGTGTTGCAACCACTTGGCTCTGTAGTGTGAAACCAGCCAGACACAAACCATAAACAACTTTCTTTACAAAAATGCATGTTGGCAGGGCTTGGCCTATGGCCACCATTGGTCAAACCTTAGTCTAATCACCCCCTGCTTTCTCTCCTGGAGGTCAGCTCCCTCCTTGCTTCCCTCTCCCATCTCGCTTCTCAAGAGCCACCTGCTTCCTTCCCCAGATGACAGAGTCCTGAAACTCTGCTCACAGGGCTCCCTTCATCTTCCTCCCCTTAAGAGACCCTTCCCTGCCATCATGGCAGACCATGGTCCTGCCGGGATCCTTACCGCTGGCCTACAATGGGTGCTGCTCTGTACCTGGGGCCTGGGGCAGATTCAGGGGTGAAAGGGACCCTGGGAAATGCAAAAGCAGCAATTCACCAGATGCCTTCAGAGAGTAGGCTGGTCAGCGGAGCCAGAGAGGCTAAGAGAAAAAAATGTCAGTGGAGGCTGCCTGGAGGGCTAAGGCTGGCTTGTTTATAAGGGCTAATTCACAGGTCTGGACATGGTTAATTTTTACGAGATGCTTCCTTTGAAAAATACCCTAGAGGGTAGGGTGGCACCATGGGAATCACAAACTGGTCAGAGACAGGGTCACAAATGATGGGGTACACCTTGCATGGAAAGGGCCCAGATCCACCAGTCAGGCTTCTTTTCAGAAGAAGGAAAAGCTAATAACTTTGAATGCACATTACATACCAGACACTGGGTTAGGAAGTTCAAATTCGTGCAAAGCTCCTAATCCAGTGACCAGCACATGGGTGGATGTCTAAAAAGCTTCTTTTCCTAATTATTTGGTGTCTGTTTTTCTTCCCAACCACCTGGCAAAGGTTGGTACTATTTTCTCCATTTTATAGATGAGGCAACAGGCTCAGAGAGGTAAATTCTCCAAGATCAAACAGTTAAGTGGTGGGGGCAGAATTGTAATCCAGGCTTGTATGCTTTCCTCCACTAACATGCTGCCCCATGTGGTAGCAGATGCTTCCAGGGCTTTAAACACTAGCTTTCAGGAGAGAAACTGGGTCACTGTGGATTTCAGAACGCTTGGCTCCTGTCCAGTGTCCAGGAAATATTCATTAGCTCTAACTGGGGTAAGCTCTGTGGAAATGGCGCCTCCTGAAAAATCCAGAGGACATTTATGGAGACTCAGAGAGGCCCTGATTATTAACGATCCCTAATGCTCACCTGTCAGGGCTGTTTCTGAGTCTTCACTCAATAAAGAGCTCTGTGAATTTGACAGGAGTCTGTTTTATGAGAAGTGTAACAACAGGTAGTAAAAGGAACTCTTTTAAACAAAGAAAGCAGAACATCTATGCCTCGCGAGTGCTACCGGAATGGGCCCCTTGTGTGACCACATTCTAGTTCTTGTGATACCATCAGTCTAGCAGCTAGACTCTAGCTCTAGGTCAAAATGCTTTGAAAATCGCCTTTAGAGGTGCATTCTGTTGAATATCGTTTTAAAAAAATATATATTTTATTGATTTTTTACAGAGAGGAAGGGAGAGAGATAGAGAGCCAGAAACGTCAATGAGAGAGTAACATCGACCAGCTGCCTCCTGCACACCCCCTCACGGGGATGTGCCCACAACCAAGGTACATATCCTTGACCGGAATCGAACCCGGGACCTTTCAGTCCGCAGACCGATGCTCTACCACTGAGCCAAACCGGTTTTGGATGTTGAATATCTTTAATGGCAAATGTGTTTGCTTGTTGAGGACTAAATATGCCACGTGGACACAGTTAAGGGTCTTACAGATCCAGGTGTGGAGGATAAAGCTGTTGGTCTGACCATTTTTCTTGTGTACTATGGGACTGGGCCTGAGGGCACACAAGAGCAACATTCCAGAGAAGGCTTCGAGTCCCTGAGACTCTGAAGTCAGAGGACATCACCAGGAGTCTTGTTTTCATGATAGACAGGTGCTCCCTGTGTGGGTGGGGATGGGTGGGGATGCAGAATGCTCACACAAAGAGGGATGCTCTTTACTCCCAATGAAGAGCATCTTCCTCTTGAGGATCTTCCACCAGTGACTGCTTCTCCACCGCCTTGTCTGGGCTGGTAAGGAGCCGGCAGTGCCGTGTTGCCTTGCCTTTGATGCTCTGACCCAGGGGTGAGTGAACAGAGATACCAGGCCAGGCTGGCCATTGGAAGGAGGCTTTATCATAGATGCGGGGATAGTAGAACTCACAGATCTTCAGTTCATGGCTCCATCTCCAGCTGCCTTCCCATCTAACTCTGGACCTGCCTCACCTTCCTCTGACCACACAGGGACACCTTAAAACAGTCTCACCTGCATGGAATCTAGACTCAAGACCAAAGGAAGGGAAGCCAGGAAGGGAGGTTGGACAGATAAATAGTGCTCAATGAACAAGGGCAGAGGATGTTGGAGGCTGGCCCAAGGCCTAACGGAGGTGCCTGGTGAGGGGTGACTGGTCTAGAGCTGGGGAGAGACCCTTTCAGGGATCCTGGCTGACGGTCAGGAAGGAATACTTGGGTTGCATGACTGGTGGCCTTTCTCAAGAGTAGTTTGGCCCAGCTCCTGGAGAACTCACCACAATTCCTTAATAGAGAGAGCTGCAAGCTTGAATAAATAAGTCTGGGTCTGAGGTCTATGAGAGCAATTATGTTTGGCCTTGACAAGTGGAAAATAAGTAGGTTGCCCCTGGAGTAAGTGGGTAAACATGAAACTCTGTAGGTGGGTTTGAGGGCCTAGAAATAAACTGGCACCAAATAGCTTTGGCACTGGCAGGCTAAATATGGCCTGAAGCAAGTAAGGGTTAGAATTGAAATAGTCATGTAGCCACCCAAGGTGAAAGCCAAATTTGATGCTTAATTATCATGCTCAAGACAGGAAGCAGAAGAGAGTCTAGAATATCAAAATCAATAGATTACCCAAAGTGCCATTTATCTAATCATTTTCCTTCTTTTTCTCTAAAGAATCCTCTACATGCGAATTTTAATCAAATCCACCCCCTCTCCCCCCTTTTTCCCCAGTGATTCTGACTGGAGGAATTAGAGAATGAATAATAAGAGTAAGAGCCTCTTGGGGAACTTGCCCTGTCATCTGCTTAGTCCAGGTAAGAAATCAAGAAGCCCTAACCGGTTTGGCTCAGTGGATAGAGCATCGGCCTGTGGACTCAAAGGTCCCGGGTTCAATTCCGGTCAAGGGCATGTACCTTGGTTGTGGGCACATCCCCAGTGGGGGCTGTTACAGGAGGCGGCTGATTGATGTTTCTCTCTCATTGATGTTTCTGGCTCTCTCTCCCTTCCTCTCTGTAAAAAAATCAATAAAATATATATTTAAAAAAAATCAGGAAATAGCAGTGTTGGGACCAGGTCATTGGTCAATTTTCTTCTGTTTTGTGATGAATTAACACCCACTGAACACTGACCTAGGGCACAGCACTGCCCAAGAGTGTGTGCGTGAGTATGCACACACACTGGAGTTCTCAGTTCTTCTTTCTCTTCTGCTAAGACCAGAGCTCTGCTGAGTTTAATGAGAGTGTTGGAGGTCTTGGGCTTTTTTTAGTCACCTTGTCCAAAGTATTGTCCTTTGTGGGCCTCTGTCCATGCCCTAGTGTGCAGCAGTCTGTCTGTGTGCATCTCTGGATAACTGTATGCGTGTCAGAGTTGGTAAGAGTCCCTCTATGTATGACATGTGACAAGAAGTTCCTCTCCCCACCCAATCCCCAGGAGAAGAAAGCACTGGTTCTGTCACGCTCTGGCATTCCGAAGGCTGGCCTATGTCTGGCATAGGGACTCATCAACTAAGAAATTCCCAGAGAGTTACTTACCACTTTTTCTCCAGGGTCTGAAATAACCCAGACGTGCAACAGCAATGATCATCACAATAAGCAAACTTGCAGACAGCCGAGGAACCAGACAGTTACTGCTGATTGGAGAGGACAAGGCATAAGGTCCTGGGGGATGAGGAGGCGTGACCATGGATGGTGAGGATGAGATTCAGAAATGCGCTCCAAACCAGCCCAAAAGAGGCAGATGGCTGGCATCAGGGGTAACCACATGGCCTGGCCTGCACACGCCCTGTAGATGGGAATTAGGGGTGACTCAGAGGATGCCAGCAGGGAAGGGCAATTATTATGGAGGACTATGTGGCCCTCCCCATTGTGCTGCCCATTCTCCATGACCTCATTAACCCCCCCACCCCCAGGTTCAATGAACTCCAAGCAGTGTTCATGATGAATCATGCAGTACCTGCTATGGGCTCAGTATTGTGCCCACCTGGTAGGAAGTGCATGGAGTAGTGGGATCTGATCCTGGCAGCTATGAGGCTCAGAACTGGGTGAGGGATAAGATGTACCATCCAGGAAGAGTGTCTCAGGCTGACTTGTCTCCATGGAGATCCTGTTCTCAGCCTCACAGGTGTGGTTCCCAGCCTCCTGCTCAGACATCCTGGGAAGAGAAAGGAGACAGCTTCATTGTGGGGGGCTGAGCAGTTCCCCCAAATCTCCCTCAAGGTAGAATGAGTACAGGATAGGAAGGGAGCCCCTCTGAGAGGAGCTTCACCATGTCCCCCACAGTAAGGCCAGGGGACCCGGAACTCAGGGTGAGCAGAGAACAGAACACAAGAGCTGGGGCAGCACTCCAGGTGAGAGGTCAGCTGGAACACCAGGGTTCCTGGCTCCTCCTCCCTAAGAGAACCCTCACCTTCCAGGGGGCCCCACTATCCAATGCCCAGACCCCTGAGGAGTATCTCCATCCCTCCCCCACTTACCCCACATCCTGATCTCCATCTGGGGGCTCTGTTTCAGACCATGGTGCCCTCAGGAGCTGCCTCACACCAGTAAACCCAGAATCTTACCCCCACTCCCCTGGCTGCTGGGATGCAGAGCTCGGAGTGGAAGCCCCTGTTCAGCAAGGTACAGCTCTCCTTCTACAAGGAGCCATGAAGCTGACCTCTGACGGTGGAGTTTCGTCTGGCATCTCGAAGTGAGGGGGCTTCCCCATGGGATTTGGGAGAGGGGACGATGCTCAGCATAGGAGGCAGGAAGAGTTCTGGGGAGAAGTTAGCCCACAGCTCAGGAGGAAGTCCTGCACAGTGAGGCCCCAGGAGGCTGAGGGAGATACTGTTATTGTCCTCAGGATCTGGCCTCTCATCTTCCCCAGGGGCTCTGAGGCAGCTTCTGCACAGCCCCAGCCCCTGGGTCCCCGAGCCAGAGGGCCTGAGAGGTCATCTAGTCCCCTCTGGTCTGGCCCAGGTCTCAAGGGGGGTGGGAGCGGTGAGTAGCAGAGCTGGTTCAGGACATCTTCCCACCCCTCTCCTTCCCCTGGCTCCTGATGAGTCCTAGGTGGGGGTGGGGAGGTGGGGTGGTGCCAGGGCATGTGGACAGCATCATGGACATGCTAGGGCCTGTGAATTGGCCCTGCATCAGGGGCAGCCAGAAGGAGGGGTGCTGCCCAGAGAGCTGCTGACCTCTGAGCCCAGAGCCCAGAGCAGCACCTTCCTCTCCCCCAGCTGGTGATTCCCCTTGAACTTGAACCATGGCTGTCCCTGAGGTGTGTCTGCCGATGTGTAGGAGGTGCGTCGCCTCCCTCGTGCAGCGGTACTGGCCCCTGTTCCTCACTGTGGCAGCCCCATGGTCAGAGGCTGGCTATCCTAAAGAAATGGAGGAATTTTCATCTCTGTAGACCTTCACCTGGGCCAGGACCGAGTTCTTTCTTCCCTGGTATCGCAGTCAGAATGTCTCCTTCAAACACGGGGTTTGGCCAAACACGGAGGAACAGCTGGACTGTGTGTGACACAGGAACAATGTCACCCGGAGCTGCAGGTTCCTTCAATCCATTCTCTCACTGTCTCTCAGCCGAGGGCCTCCCCCTGAGGAAGGAAGCCCAGACAGCACTCCGCAGCTGTCCCTGTCCCTCAGTCCTTCTTGCCAGGTTAGAACAGGGTGGGACCTTGATTACATTCACTCCCTTTTCCTCTTCTCTCCTCTTCTTCTCTTTATTCCTTCCCTTCCCCTCCCTAGTCTCTGTAGCTTCTGTCTGACCTTCTCCCCTCCTTTATCCCTGTCTCCCTGTCTATTCCACTTCCCTCTATCACTAGGCCAAGCTTGGCTCTGCCCCGCTCCTCCTGACCTGATGCTCGCTCCCCTTGGTTGGGTGCTTAGGCCCTGGCTACCTCAGGGCAGCTCCTCACGCCGCCTCCAGGGAGGTGCTGGAGGTGTGTGTTGCAAGGCCACAGCCTGGGCTCCCTGCCTCCTGCTTCCCTTGTCAGCCTTCCCCAGGCCCCGCTGCTATTTCCACTCCCTGCAGGGAGTTTTATTTCCATTACAGTCGTGGGAAGGGCTCTATAATTTCTGTCCTCATTCCTAAAATGCATTTTGTACCCTGAGGGGGATGAGAGAAGGGCTCCTGGGGACCCAGCATCGTCTGCAGGGCGGCCCCAGGCTGGCCATTCTTCTTTGACAAGCCAGACACTATGGGTCCCAGAGGGCCTCTGACTCCAGAATGATGGTCCTTGCATACTGATGAGGACTCAGATAGGGAAACCTACAATATCAGCTCCTCAGAGAGCCCCAGCTAACCTGCCTTTGCCTGCGTCTCCTTGGATCTCCAGGACCCCTCCCCTCGCCCTGGAAGTAGTGATGCTCCAGTGTAACTGACTGATATGCTTTGTGTCCGTGACTGCTCTTTCTAGCAGCACCAATTGCTGGTTTGCATTCTCCCTCCCTGGGGTCACAGAACATGTCCTTGAAGGTCAAAATGATTGTAGGTCAGAATCTTTTCTAACTTGACAGAAAACTCTGTGGAGGCCAGTGGAACAGGATGGACGGGAGGGCAGGGAGCTGAGGGAGAAAGTAGATTGATCTGCAGACAACACACCTGTTTATCTGACCATAAAAAAGAGAGACGGGAGACCTCGGCTTTGATGAATGGAGAACACAGGAGCTCTAGGCCACTGCAAGGAGACAGAGGCAAGACCTCTGCAGGGAGACACAGGCCAGACCACTGCAGGGAGGAGACACAGGCCAGACCACTGCAGGGAGGAGACAGGCCAGACCACTGCAGGGAGGAGACACAGGCCAGGGTTATTGCTAAGGAAACCGGATGGAGTCCCATAGCCACTCTACTGGGACCTGAATCACCCTAGAATTATCCTCAACCTGAGACCAGTGGAGTCCTGGGTTTCTCCTCTTCCTAGGTATTAGTTAAGACTCCTGAGGGAGGGGCCTAGTCTGATATTGCTCCAAATCTGTTTCTGGGAGACCTCGTCATTTAGTAACTCAACTTTTATGGTTGACTCACTGCATGGAATCCGGATTTGTCCCCATCTATTCATTTTTTGGCTCAGAAACATACTTGTAGATAGAAGAGGCATAGATAAGACTAACCAGTTTTCCCAACATAGGAAACTGCAAGAGAACAAAATGAGAAAGTTGTGTTAAATAGTAGGAAAAACTTTCTGACAAAGAGGCTCTAGAGTGGGTGCTGATGTCCATTTAATCATCCAATTTGCCAGCCTGCTAGGCACCTAATCATTCAACCACCTAACCACCAGCCACCCAGCCACCCAGATACCCAACTACCCAGCCACTTAGCCACCCAGCCATCTAAGCACCTAGATACCTAATTGCTCAGTTACTCAGCCACTTAGCCATCTAGCCACCCAGTCACCTAACCACCCAGATACCAAGTCACCCAGATACCCAGCTACCCAGCCACTTAATCACTCAATGTTTATGGTTGATCTTCTGCTGTATATCAGTTCAAATGTCACCTCCATAGACATGTCTTCCTGTGACCCCCAATCAAAAGGCTTCTCCCCAATCGCTATCACCAGGCTCTGATTGCATTATCATCAGAATACTTTTCACTATTTGAAATTACATTATTTATTAAATTTCCTACTTATTATCACTTATCTTTCAGGCTAGAATGTAAGCTCCATGAGAGCAGGGACTCTGCCTGTCTTGCTCATAGTGAGATACTACCTATGAATATATTTAAAACTCTACAATGGACCTAAAAATATAAACTTTATAATATTTGACTACAACCCTCCACACTAATGTCTCTTTCCTTCCACGAGACCATTTGTCAAAATTCTTGTCATTCTAGCTTTTGCCACAATAATACTGGCAATGGGCCAAACTGGGAACCTCACCCCTAGGGTAGCCTATCCTCCCCTTTCATATCGGTAGTCAGGCAGCTTAGACCCCTGTGTTTTCCTCCCTAAAGATAACCTCGAGGCCTCTGTTGTATTTTAGCTCCAGGCCCAGACAAGTGATGCTGGGATGGCCTCAGGACCGGATTTACCCCCCAAATCTCTCAACAGGACTGCTTTCCAGCCTTCACCAACCAGTCTCTCAGGAAATCATGCTGCTGCAACCCCTCACTCCAACTGTGAGAAATCTATAGTGTTCCAGCCAACTACAATCAAAGTCCATCCCCTTATGATCTCCATGTCCCTTTTCAACAGGAAGTAACTATTGGAGAAATGACCTCTGTCCCTATTCCATAAAACAAAAAGGCTGGAATGTTAGATCTGATCAAGTAATGGAATCATCTAATCAATACTCCACTCCCCTAGGAAACGGACTTTTAGATAATTTCACAGATGGCATTCCCTTTCTCTTAGCCCACACTCCTAAAACCGGTAACTTTCCCTTCCAGACTTGCCCAGGATCCGGACCTGCGCACAGAATTTCCCCGCCAACAGAGCCATCTAGAATCCTTTAAAATCTCCAACTCTTTGTCCCTGGGTGCTGGCGCCATTTTGGGGCCCTGCCCACCTGGTTCTCAGAGGACCTAATAAATTTATAATCCTTTACTCCTTTGGGCCTGGTGCTACCTCCTTCGGTGAACCTACCAGGGATGTGTTAGGAGGGGGATCAAAACCTCTTAATACTAAATCTCTAAAAAAAAAAAAACTAGGCCTGACAGGAAGTGGGGAGGACAATAGTGAGGATGTTCTTCCAGAAGGGACTGGAAGTCCAGGTGCCCTCATCACTCAGGTCAGCTGCAGGGGATGAGCTGTGAGGGACAATGGCTGTTGGGATGGGGAGAATCAGTTCCACTACTGAGAGGTCAGAAGAGAGAGCTGAGTAGCTGGGCTTATGGGGCCACACCTGGTATAGAGACAGAATGGCAGGCTCCAGATCCATCCACCTGAGCTTAAGCCCTCACTCACTCTGGACACTAATCTGCTGAGATTTTGGCTAAGTTCCCAACCTTTCTGCACCTGAGGTCCTTGTCTCTAATGTGGATAAATGAGTACACCTGTATCAGAAGGCTGTTATAAAAGTAAGTGAGATAAAGATATGCTATCTAATAGAACTTCTGTGATGATTAAGTGTTCTCTGGGCTGTTCAGTAGCTACTAGCCACATGGAGCTATCAAGCACTCGAAACAGCTAGTGAGATTGAGGAACTAAAATTTAATTGTTGTTAAACGTACTTACTTTAAAAAGCTGAGTGTGACAAGGGGCTGCCTTATTGGATATTGCGGGCTTTGACACTGCTGGGCAAGTAGAAAGTGCTTGATGCACCAGAGCTGTGGTTGTGAGGAAGAGTCGGAAACCTTGAGCCACCAGAGCCTTCCTCCCAACCGCAGCTCTTACTAGTAATTCCCAGAGAAGTGACATGATCTGTGCAAAGGTTCTCAGCCATAAGGCCTGCTGGGATTGGAGTCCCCTCCCTAGATGGAACTGGGGGCTCCAGGAAAGACCTGAGACCGTTTCTCTGGGTTAAGTCCAAAGGAAAGAACAAATTGGAAACTGATAAAAAATGTAGAACTTAGGACAGAAGCTGAAAAGACCAGGAGTCAGACTGGGAATGAAGTTGCGGGCCTTGCCTGCCAGGGCCAGGAAATGCTATGGGGTATCTGTTCACTTCTTCCCCCCCCCTGCCCCTCCTGCCTTTCTTTCTAGAAAACAACTGCAGGGAGCTTGAAAGAGCTGGTGCGACCCCTTGTGGCTAATGGACAACAATTGCCCTAAGGAGGTACTCTTAGGGTGATATATACTGAAATGTCATTTTCTATTTCTCTACCAACTCATCAGCCCAGCCAGCTTTATTTATTTATTTATTTATTTATTTATTTATTTATTTATTTATTTTAACTCTTTCTGAACACCCACCCCTCTTGGCCTTTAGGAGCTTAGGAAGAGATGGGCATACACTCAATATAGTCTTTGCACTTCTTAAAATATTTTTTCATGCCTCCATTATTATATTTTATCTCACTCTATTGTATGTTTTATTTTTCTTTTCTACTTCCAGCCTGTGATCTCCTCAAAGGCAAGGGCCAAGTCTAGTTAAACTCTGCATCTCCAGGCCTCGTACCATCTGAGCTCCTAGATACACCCAAGTATAATGTTAGGAGTTCTGGAGTCAGAAAGATTTGGATTTAAATCCCAGTTCGCTGCTTCCTCGTTGGAGGACTGGAGGCAGTGGCTAAATCTCACTAGTCTCAGGTTGTAAATTTGTGACGTAATAATGACATCTGATTTCTAGTATCCTGGGAAGGAGTACACTTCTTTTTCTTTTGCACACATAGTACCCTTATGTCTTCTAAGGAGCCTTATAGTACTACCAGCGTTATCCTAACCTTTCTCTCCTTTGGACTTAGTCACACCACTTTAAACGGAATCTTTCTCATAGATGCTTCTGAAGGATGCTCTAGTCTCCATGTGAAAACCAAACCAAACCTTGCCAGTAACTCTGCTCTGGACTCCACAACCCTTGTTAGCCCCGTTCGCAGACAAGCTACTTGAGAGCGGTCTCTGGTGGCCCTCACCAGTTGGTGTTCTGAGACTCACTGTTGTGTCTCAAATGGTTACAAGTGTTCTAAGATACTGATCTTAGCCCTCCGGACAGCTGGCTGGGGCCACACTTGAGGCTGGAAGCAGCTTTGCTCCAAAATCCAATGCTCCATTTCAACATAATTTTCTACATGAGCCACAAAGTGAAAGGGTTTGGAGGCACCAATGTTCGTTCTGACTCCCTGTCTCCATCTGCCCCCTCACCCCTTCCTCAACCCATTCCAATTGGCTTTAGCCTCCTTCACGCCCGTCTCCAGCGTATTTACCCAATGGGCAGGTTTGGTCCTCATTCTGTTGGATTGATGCCTACACTGTTACTGCTGATTCCCCCAGCCCCGGGACACTTCTCCTGTCTTTCCTTCCGGCTCTCTGCCATGCAGCTGCCTTCTTCTAGTGGCTTTGACGTTCGTTAGACCCTGATCCCAGGCCCTTGCCTCTTTTCACTCACTCCTACAGTCTCTCCCTAAATAATCTCACCTGTGCCCAGGGTTTAGCCCCAAAGTTGCCTTTCCAGCACAGGCCACACCGGGTGTTTCAGATAGGAAACTGCTAACCTGAGAGCTTGTGTGGATGTCTCAGAGGCGCCCTCAACCTAATGTGTCAAGACCAAGCTCAGCCTCTGCCTGCCTCCCGACCTGGTCCTCTGCGGTGTTTCCTGTGTTCGTCAGCAGCTCCCTTTTCCAGTCAGAAATCTTGCTTTCATGATTTTGATTTGTCCCAAAGTGCATGTTATCCCAACAAAGTGTTCCCATTAATAAGACCCTTTTTCATAGCAGGCATCGTGCATGTGTGTGCACCTGTGTCTGTGAGCTTTACATTCAGCTGTAGGTGACCACTCTTCCACCGGGCTTGGTGAGGGGACACACATCCTGTCTTAACACCTTGCACATACACCTGGCATTAACTCCCACACAGAATGTCAAGCTTCCCGGGGGCATGGCCCTGTATGTCATGCTCTTTGCCAAGCCTTCAACACCTGGCCCAGAGTACCAGTTTGGCTCAGTGTATAGAGCAGGGGTCTTCAAACTACGGCCCGCGGGCCACATGCAGCCCCCAGGGGAGTCTGATCCTGCCCGCTAGGTTTTTTGGGCAGTGAGCGCAGCCAAGGTGTTACAGTAGGAATTAGTAGTTCATATAGTCCGGCCCTCCAGCTCTCTGAGGGACCGTGATCTGGCCCCCACTTTAAAAAGTTTGAGGACCCCTGGTATAGAGCATCGGTCTGCGGACTGAGAGGTCCGGGGTTCGATTCCGGTCAAGGCATGTACCTTGGTTGCGGGCACATCCTCAGGAGGGGCTGTGCAAGAGGCAGCTGATCGATGATTCTCTCTTATGGATGTTTCTAACTCTCTATCCCTCTCCCTTCCTCTCTGTAAAAAAAAATCAATAAAAAATATATATATATATTTTTTTAAAGTGTGTGTGGGAGGAGCCTGAGAGGAAGCTGAGGCCCGTGGTTCTGGGGTGGCTGCTGAATTGTAATCTCATCTGCCTTCCTTGAGGCCCTCTCACCCTCCCATGTTCTTATTTAGAAATTAATGGATTTTAGGTGGATATCCTAAAACTCTGGTTAGTCTAGGATCCAAATAATTCAGTACCGTTATTTTTTCTCAGTGGCACTGGGAGATGGTCTTTGGACAATACCTTGGAGGAACTGCCATTTAACCCATGGCATTCCTTTGAATCACAATTTCACCCCCATCTTTGTTCCCTTACTTGTGATTTTTATGCATACCCATTACTTTCTTTCTTGCATGTATCATCCTATGTAGCATGTTCAAATTTTTCCCCACATCCTTGCCTAGAGGCCGGTGGTCACCAAGGCAGCCTTAGAAATTAGGGAATGGCTCCATAGAAGAGGCTGGAAATGAGTGAGGTACATTCTTCCCTCGAGATAGAGAAAGAAAAGCATGAATTATTAAAGTGATAAATTGGATTTGGGGGGGTTCTCGGTTTACTGCTGTCCAACATAATCTATTTCATGCATTTATATTGAATGCATAAAGTAGATCAGATTTAATTTTCTTTGGTTTGCTTATTTTCTCTTCCTGTTCTCTGGGTAGAAGGACCCAGGTGAAAATGGAGAGACCAAAAACCTTGTGTACTTAGAGGAGGTGATGTAAAGGACTTAGCCCAGTGGAATGGGAAATTTAGCTTATTTATTTTTATTTGCCCAGGAGCAAATAAAAACTAAAGGAGCAGTGAGATATTTGAGAAAGATCATGGCTTTTGGAATCAGACAGACCTGAGTTAGAACCCTGGTTCAGCCACAACCATTGTGTGGCTTGAGTTTCATTCTTGTTCCTCTTCTCAAAGTACTCCTTCCTGCATTCATTCCCTCCATCTCCCCAATACCAACTTTCTTCTTTTACTAGATTATTTTCATCTGCACAAATACTGTCCCAAACAAACCCTGGCCTCTGCCTTACTTGTCCCTTTCATGTTTCTCTTCCTTTCATTGTCAAGCTTCCTCAAAAGAGTCGTCCACATTTACCATTTCCTCTTCTGTAATCCCTACCCACTCCTCAATCTTAGATGGCCTGTCATTAGCCCGCATGTCACCGAGCTTCTCTGTCAAAGTCATCCTGACTCCTGTGTGTTGCCGGCTCCAACAGACCCGTCTCTGCCCTCTGGTCATTTGGTTGCTCAGCAGCCTTTTCAACAGTTGAACAGGGCTTCCTGCTATAAGGTTCTCCCTCCTTCCAACTGGTGGGCGGAGATATGACATTACTGGCACCTGTCACAGAGACATCTCCAAGACATTGAGCCATCAATCAGCGCCTGCCAAAGTGTCCTGGAGCCCACCCCTTCCTGTTCTGCCCTGGGTCCTGTTCCTCCCCTTAAAAAGACCCCCAGACCAGCCACGTGCTGCTGACCCTCCATGTCCAGGTGGCAGCCCGGCTGGGTCCATCCCCCTCCCAACTCCTTCAATTCTGATTTCTCTACCTCCGTAATGAGTCCCGCTCATTACTGGGGAATAAACTTTACTTTAAAACTCCTTGGTGGTCACTTTCCTGCGCCTCAAACCTTACACCCTCTCGAAACACTCATCTTCCTTGGCATCCATCACCTCCCCTCTCCCGACTCCTCTGACCTCTCTCCCGCTCCGCCTTAGTTGGTTTGCTGGTTCCTTCTCCTCTTCCTGGTATTGAGTGTTGGGATCCTTATAGTTCAGTTCTGGGCTACCTCTCCTACCCTCCCCTCCTTTTCTACCTCTTCTCTTTACTGTTTACACTGTCTCCTTAGTCCCAAGGAGTGTTAATGGAAAAAAAAAACAAAACAACACATTGAAACCTGTAAAGAATTTTAGTGAGTTTATTTGAGCCAAACTCTCGACATATGCCGGGAAGCAGAACCTCAACGGATTGAGATAATGCTCTGAAGAATGGCGGGTTACATTTATACATTTACACATTTACACATTTATACATTTATACATTTATACATTTATATTTATACATTGCAATCAAAGGAAGGGGATGTAGGTGAGTTACATGAAATTCATTGGTGATAGATTAGGGAGGTGGGACAGAGCGAAGGGGGGGTTAGGAAACCTCTGGGATAGGGTAAAAGGTGAAATGATGGACAGGAGCTTCTTTTACAGAGATGGATACAGGATACTTTAACATAATTAACTGTTGACAATTAATTTGATAACAATAACAATGAGGGAATGTCTAGAGGCCATTTGTTGTGCCCGAAGGGGTCTGGGATAAAAAGGAAGTTACAAGTTACCCCGACATCTCACAGATATGTTATCTTAGAGGCAGAAAAGGCAGATGGGCTCAGTAAAGAAGATCTAAATTGATCTTTGTCAGGTGAAATATCTGGGGCATGACTACCCACTATAACCTGTTTGTAGTTAGATATTTAATTTTCAAACCATCTTTTGTGGTTGTTTTAGGTCTGAGTTTGCAAGACTGCCACGCAGGCCTTTCCTGAGCTTGTTAGGTTAGCATGTGGCCCTTTTCTTTCTCAGGAGTGACCTCAAATTGTTATCTTCTGACTTGACCGAACCTTTTGAGTGGGTTTCCTACCTGAATATGTTAGGGGCAGAAGTAGAATATTGGGAACCAGCTAGAATTGTAAGAAATATGAATCATGCTCTGTTAACAGTGGTTGTTTTGTTGTGATTAAAGAAGCATATCTGCTTCAGATGTTTTCTTTTTAAGAAATAAAGGACACACTCCTTCCAGCCAACATCAAGCCATGAAACCAGGGAGTGGAACTATGAGCTGGGTCGCCTGCTGCCAACCCTAAGATGGGCTCGGGTGGCAAGTGCCCAGCCTTGAGGCTGGACTTGGGCAACTTCTCTGGGCTTGGAGTGCTGTATGTGCAAAACAAAGATTATTGATGTTGTCTACAATGCATCCAACAGCAAACTGGTCCATGCAGAGACCCTAGCAAAGAACTGCCTCATGGTCATGGACAGCATACAGTACCGACAGCACTCGAGTCCACTAGGCACTGCATCTGGGCCGCAAGAAGGGGGTCATGCTGAGGAGGAAGAGATTTTAAAGAAAAAATGATCAAAGAGCCTGGCTGGCATGGTTCAGAGGTAGAGTGTTGACCTATGAACCAGGAGGTCACGGTTCTATTCCAGTCAAGGCCATATGCCCAGGTTGGGGGCTTGATCCCCAGTGTGGGGCCTGCAGGAGGCAGCTGATCAATGATCCTCTCTCATCATTGATATTTCTATATCTCTCTTCCTCTTCCTTCCTCTCTGAAATCAATAAAAACAAACAAAACAATAACATAAAATTCAGAAGAAATATGATGAAAGGAAACAATGCTATGATCAGCAGTGTCCCAGAGGAGAAGCTCCGGCAATGGTTGCGCGTATCACCCAGCACCAGGCCAGTGTGACCAAGCAGACGGACAGCTGTGTGCCGCAGGGCAAGGAGCTGGAGCCCTAGCCCAGGATATCAAGGCCTGGAAAGGCAAATAAATCCTCTTTCCTCCTGTCTTAACTCATTTAATAAAGGTGTTTATTCTAGGGGGAAAAAAATAAACATTCTAGTTACCCTGGAAGTTCTCCCTGTTTTTTCACCAGCTCTCCTATGTGTGTGTGTGTACAACCTGATGAATATACAGTCATAGCTTATTCTTGTTGGTTGTTTTACTTCGCATTTCCCTAATTCCTTTTTGTCACCACCCCATTGACTTCCTTTGTGGTTTGTGGGTTCCCGCTATCAGATGAGCAGAAGTGGGTTGGGGTGGGTGGAGGGTCACTCTCAAGCTGTCCGGGGTGCAGCCTGACTCCTGTGTGGGCCTGGAGCTCTCCACTCATTCCTGGCCTCCTTCCCCTCCTAAAGGGTCTTGGGCACACGTGCCAGGCCAGATCCAGTGCCCACAGGACTGAGGAGCAAAATGTGGAGACACAAGGTCACCCTCCCTGCCCAGCCTCGCCTTGAGCTCTGAAGGCTTCTGTGAGGAGCAGGAGAGGGCTCCCTGGTGCCCATGTGGGCATGTTGGAGAGTGCCAGTCAGGAGAGTCTTGGGGTTCAGGGTGCTCTGGCATCTGCAGCTGCCTCAACTCCTCTGGGGATCGTGTGTGCTCTCATGGTGGGAGCTGTCTTTGGCGTCCCTGTCATGGCCCCCCCTTGGCACATACCACATGCCCTTCACTCACAGAACAGACCATCTGGTCTCTCGGGCTCCTCTGTACTTGACACATCGATGACTCCTTGGAGAGAAGAAGACAAGTTTAAAGGTAAGAGGACAGACATAATGGGAGAGAGGGATGGGGAATGGGAGTTCAACTGAGGTAGAACGATTGTAACCAGAGGGCACCTTTGGTTTTGGGGAAATAGGGAGAAATACTAAGGTGCTGGACTGAACCCAGCACCAGAGGTCATGGCCTCTGCAGACCTACGAACCGGGTCAACTGGGATATGGCAACAGCCCAGGATTCCAAATGAGAAGTGAGAGGTTCACCCGGAGCAGCGGGGATGCAGGGGGAGGGCTGGCTGCCATTGGAGGACACAGTTCCAGCGCCTGTGGATGGCCCTCACCTGAGACCCTTTCCCATTCCAAAAACATCATATTGTAAAATCTCAACCTGCAAGTCCAGAGGGCGAGCAGTCCGACTTGACCCCTTTACTGTCCTTTGCAAAACATTAAAGCCATCGACTTCCAGCAAGCAGGGAGGGCAGGGTCTCACTTAACTCTGCTCTTCTGAAAAGTCTCACCCATCAGCAGCCACGAGGCCTTGTCCTTTCGGCAGCATTACACCAGAAAGCGCCAGACTGCTGCTAAGTCAGCGGCCATTCTGCCAGAGGGTAAGTAAAGAAAAAAAACGGGTCAACAAAACAAAACAAAACAAAGCAAACAATATGGGGCCTTGTGGCCTGCCCTCTGCGCAGAGCCTGTGGGAACGCCACCCTGTTGATGGGATATGATCCTAACCTATAGTCTGAGTTTCTGCTGCCCTTTCACCCGCTCATCTCACTGTGTTTTCTGTTCTCCCAGGATGGCAAGCTCTACACCTTCACCTTCCTCTCACAGCCCCCTTCATCTTGCCCACTTCTCTCCAAGCCCCTCTGTGAACTCCGCACCTACTCTATAATAATAAAAGGGTAGTATGCTAATTAGACCGGATGTCATTCCAGATGTCCTTCCTGACAAAGCCAGGGCCAGAGGGAAGCCAGCCTGGGTCCCGGGTGCCAGAGGGGAGCAGGTGCCGGCAGCCAGGGGAAGAAGGCCCACTCTTGCACGAATTTTTGTGCATCGGGCCTCTAATACATAATATTAGTGATTTTACAGCATCCAACATTTGTGTATCCCTTAGGTGCATGGTCGGCAAACTGCGGCTTGAGAGCCACATGCAGCTCTTTGGCCCCTTGAGTGTGGCTCTTCCACAAAATACCACGGCCTGGGAGAGTCTATTTTGAAGAAGTGACGTTAGAAGAAGTTTAAGTTTAAAAAATCTGGCTCTCAAAAGAAATTTCAATTGTTGTACTGTTGATATTTGGCTCTGTGGATAAATGAGTTTGCCGACCACTGCGTTAGGCTATCTGAGCACACCCTCCACCTCTCATTGAGAGTTCAGCTTTTTTAATTGTAACAGACACACTCCTCATATCTCTTTAATCACCCTGGCATTGCTTGAGTATTTATGCATTGCATCTTTTCTAACTATATGTACCCATCTTTGCATGCAGACTTCGAGGTGTGCATGGTGTCATGTCTCCCCCACTACGTTTATTCTTTTCTTCCCATTTCTGCATCCATGTGCAGATACCCAGCTAGGTGACAGCAGGTCACATGTCAGTTGCCAAATATTTATGGAGCACCCATGTGCCAGACATTGTGCGGGTGCCATCTGTATGGGCCAGATACTTAAGATTCTAGGAGCAAAGAGAGACATTCAGCAGCTAAACGGATCATTAGAGGTGAGCAAAGAACCGGGAAGTAGAATGACAAATGCTCTGGGAATATGTGGGGTGGTGGGAGACCTTTCTCCCAGGAAATAATGTTAAACTGACATCTACGGGAGTGAGGCTGGGGGTGGGAATTGGGAGCTAGGCAACGAGTTGGAGAACAAACCATCCTGACAAAGGAGATCCTGTGCCGGACCCCTAAGTGGGGAGAGCATAGCATTTGGTCGTGTGCCGGAAAGGCTGCCCAGGCCTGTCACATGCCAAAGGCCTTTGGGACTGTCTCCTGACCACCCCCTGAGCGCTCAGAATACCCTGCCTGAAGGAAGGGTCTTTGTGCTGAGCATGTGGGCCAGGCCAGCCATCTGTGCTAACAGCATGGTGTGGTGAATGCCCACTTGGTGCGCACAGATTGCTGGTGCCCTGCTCTCTCAGTCTGGCCTCCATGGAGACTGACTAGCTAAGGTCAGCCATGTAGGTGCTGCATCCTCTGTGACTGGCCCCAGCAGAAGCCCTGGACACCAAGGCCTGGGGGAGCTTCCTGGTGGGCAAGCTTTTTTTTTTTTTTTTTTTTTTTTTAAATATACTAGAAGCCTGATGCAGGAAGATTCGTGCTAGAATAAGCTTTCCTTTCCCTGGCTGCCGGCACCACCTTCCACTTCGGCCCAGCCTCTTTCAGCTCAGGCTCAAGAGCCCCCTCTTTCTGCTCCAGCCCCACCTTCCCACGCTGCCCAGAGACCCTGAGAGACCAGGGATAGGGCAGAATGCCTGTGTCCCGCCCCTGCTGCTCAGTACCTGTGTATGCAAATTAACCGCCATCTTTGTTGGGTTAACTTGGCTATCACTCCTGATTGGCTGGTGGCATAGCGGAGGTACACTCAATTAGCATGTTTGTCTATTATTAGGTAAGATTTTTATTGATTTCAGAGAGGAGGGGAGAGAGAGAGAAACATCAGTGATGAAAGAGAATCACAGATTGGCTGCCTCCTGCACATCCCACACTGGGGATCGAGCCAGCAACCCAGGCATATGCCCTGACTGGGAATCTAACCCTGACCTCCTGGTTCATAGGTGGATGCTCAACCACTGAGCCATCCTGGCCGGGTGGCAATGCATTTTAACCGGTCACACCTTGCTGCCAGGAGAACAAAGCACTATCCATCAGCTCCCTGGAAGCTCTGCCCGGCTCCTCCTGGACTCTCTCTGCCCCGTGTGCATTTCTCCTTGGCTGATTTCAATGTGAGAACATTCACTGCAATAAACCATCGGTGAGAGTAGAACAGCTTCTCTGTGAGTTTTTCTAGCAAATCATCAAATCCAAGGGTAGACTTGGAGACCTCAGCACAGGTAGAGCCCAGAGAACAAGGCGATGGGGGGCGGGGAGGGGGGGGGGAGAGTGTGAGGCCAGGGAGGAGCTGGAGGACGGGAAGGGATTCCTCAGCTCCTTATAAGCCGTGGTCAAGAACGGCTTAGTTCTGCCTGGGGGCTCGGTCCCGGTGTGGTTACTTTATTCATTCTACACGATCCTAGGCTGCACCCGGCCCCAACTAGATCTCACAAAAGGCACCTCTAGAAAACATGCCGATCCGTACATTTCCTCGGAGTGGGGTCGGAGGAGCCCAAGGACACACAAAACCCGCGGAAGGAGGTGAGCAGGGCCACCTGGGGTGATGTCTGTACTAAGAACCTCCATACGGCCCAGCGTGGGTATGGAACAGAGCGGCTACTGAATCCATGCTGGTAAAGCCACGGTGCTGTTTATTATAAAAGCCAGGCGCAAACAGCCCCAGAACTGCTTGCCACAGACACATTGAAAACTCAGAGGTGTCCTCACCAATTTCTTCCATTATCAAATGTCCATGGCAACAGAACGCGTGAGGGAAAAAGCAGGGCGAGAGAGCGGCGGAAGCAATTTATTGCCACAAAGGGCCGAGCTATCAACGTTGAAAGTAAGTCATCAACGGCAGGCAGGGACGCACACCAAAGCGTTTCTCAGATCTCCGCTTGCCTGGACAAACACGCGGCTTCTCAGGAGTACGCCTTGGATCCGAGATAGCCGGGGAAAACGTTACAGTAATGGAAGGAGCGCTTATGCAACTCATTTTGAAATCAACAGGGGACTGTGGTTGGGACGGTGCAGGAGGCTGGAGCGCGGGCCTGATCGGGCTGATGGCCGCCGCGGCCCAACGCTGTGAGACAGAGCGTCCCTGCCGGAGGGGGGAAGCCAGGCAATCACGGGGCTCTGCTGACAGCTTGCGAGCCCGCAGCTGTGATTCCGGGGAACACAAGATGCTGTTATATATTTTCCAATTACAGCAAAGTCTTTTCTCTCTGCTCCTAAGAGGGAAGGCGGTTTATAGTCTAACAAACTCAAGTTGGAATCCTGTTCTAGCTATGTGGCTCTGGGCGTGTTTCTTAAACCCTCCGGGCCCCAGCTCACTCATCTGGTCATTATAAGAGCTTATCCTTAGGTTTCTTTTGAAGACTAAAAGAGATAATGCTTATAAACTACTGGGGATAGTGCCTGCCACGCATTAAGGACTCAAATAACAACAACAAAAGCAGAGTTTTAAATAAACCAGGAGGTATAAAATGGTATTTTGAGGGCTCGAGGCCAGCACACGGGCTTTAAGCCTGTCCTGCCAGATGAGGATAGCCACATGCTCCAAGTTAGACAATAGTGGCCCTAACAGAAGTGGCCTGAGAGCCAGCTTGATGAAGCTAAGCTTTGATGAAGGTGGACTTCCCCGTGTCACTGGAACCAGGGGCAGGTCTTTGCAGGTGGGGTGTCTGATCCAAGGAGCAGCGTGTGGAGCTACCACTCGGGTTTGCTGCCAGCTCTTTCGCACAGTGTGAGGCACCGGGCAGGCCAGCCATCTCTCTAAGTCTCAGTGCCCTCATCTACAAAGAAAAAATGCCCGACTTTCAAAAATGGTTGTGAGTATAAAATGATATAACCCAATGTATGTAAACACCTGCTCTATAGTAGGTGCCTCATAAATATGATAATTATAATCCCATCAGTAAGCAAGTGCAGTCACAACAAACTGTGAAGTGCATTAGTGGTAACGGATGTTGGTTTGTCACACAGCAATACCATGAGACTAAATTGGTTTCCTTCTCATAAAGAGTGGCAAGATACAGTTTTTGTTTTGTTTATTGTTTTAAATGTATTTTTATTGATTTCAGAGAGGGAGAGGGAGAGAAACATCAATGATGAGAGAGAACCACTGATCAGCTGCCTCCTGCATGCCCCCTACTGGGGATCAAGCCACAACTCGGGCATATGCCCTTGACCAGAATTGAACCTGGGACCCTTCAGTCCACAGGCAGAGACGCTCTATCCACTAGGCCAAACTGGCTAGGGCAGGGATGTTTTTCACATACAAGACTCCCTTCAGCAGGGAACTTGGACCACATGCCAGAGAATAAGCATGAATAAAACTTGAAAAACAGGGGGTGGGAGTCAGCGTTTACTGCAGCCAGGCCTACCCGCAACTCATTGCGAATACAGCACTGCTCCATGTGGGACGTTAAAAGTGTCCACCACCATCTTGGGAACCCAGCCTGAAAAAGGGGGTGGACTGGGGATGAGTGCAGACACTCCTCAGAAGGGTGATGGTGTTTGATTTGGCCCCTTCTTCCCTGTCCGTATGTGTATCCACAGGAGAATTCCTGGATGTGCTCCCACCTCCACTCCCACAGCAAACAGAAGCCTATGGCTGCATGTGGTCTTGCTGACCTGATGCAGTGGCTCTCACATGGGGCTGACTTTGTCCGCCAGGGACATTTGGCAATGTCTGGAGACATACTGACTGCCACTTTTTTGGAGGTGGCATTCCACTGGCGTCTAAACCAACCCGCGCCCCCCCCCCCCCCCCCCCGCCCCAACAACAAAGTGTCCAGCTGCAAACAGCAGCAGCGCCGTCCTCTCGAAGTCCTGGTCTGATGCAACGTGGAGGCTCCTTGTCTGTGGAGGGGCTTGTTCCTCACACCTGCCCTCTCAGGGCAGAAAGCGGAAGGGTTATGGCCGGCCTGTAACCCCTCGTGGGTGGCCTTATACAGAAGAGGGGGTGAGCAAAAGGCAAAGAATGTGAGTGGGAATGAGCCCAAAGGGAATCTCAGACTACCCTCCCAAAGCTGACGGGAGGATAAGGACAGTTTTTCATTCCAAGTCAACTCTTATTTAAAACCGATTTCCTTAAGCACGTAATTATGCTTATTTCCCCGAGGAACTCTTGAGGCGGAGGAGACCTGCTTGGATGATGGGGATGGAGGCCGCACAGAGGGCCTTATGGGGCTGGAAACTCTTCTGTGCCCTTTGAAGGGGCCTCGGGAGGAAGGACAGGGCAGATCCCTCTTTGTGAGCACAAGGCATGGGGAGGGCGGGCCAGGTTGGGACAGAGGACAGAGTGTGAGGACCTGTTGTACGATCTGAGGTCAGGGTCAGCGCGGACACATGAAGGCGGGGTGAAGCTTCAAGCCTCCCACCTGTCTTCACATCCTGGTAAATGGAGGGAAGGAATAACGGAAGTGGGCTGTTCACACCCTTCCTGCCTTCATGTGATCTCTCTCTCTCACACACACACAGCCCTTTGGAAGATACTCTGGGCTGCATTAAGAAACAGAATGAGCCGAAACCGGTTTGGCTCAGTGGTAGAGGGTCGGTCTGCGGACTGAAAGGTCCCGGGTTCGATTCCGGTCAAGGGCATGTACATTGGTTGCGGGCACATCCCCAGTGGGGGGTGTGCAGGAGGCAGCTGATGGATGCTTCTCTCTCATGGATGTTTCTAACTCTCTATCCCTCCCCCTTCCTCTCTGTAAAAAAAAAAAAAAAAAAAAAAAAAAAATCAATAAAAAATATTTTTAAAAAAGAAAGAAAAAAAAAAAAAAAAAAAAACCAGAATGAGCCATGCTATTGGGCAGGGCAGGTCGGAGGAAATTTTGATGAGAAGCATGTGAGCTGGACACCCCGAGGCTGGTGAGAGGCCCCCAGCCCTTGGGAGAGGAGCCCAACAATCAGGCCTTCTTTGTCCTGAGAGGGTCAAGGGCATGACCCACGTGGGGGACGTGGGCCTGGACAGAGGGCTGCATCCATGTGGGCCCCCCTGCCTGTGAGCATCGGGGACCCTGGGCTTTGGGGGTTTGTGCCCTTTTCACTGACCAGCTCTCCGGAAGACAGATCAGATAGCAGATACAGAGTTTCGGCGTCTTTAAGAGGCTGAAGGTGTGTGTTGCAGTCCTGGCCCATCCTCCCGCTTTCTAGAAGTGTAACCTTGAGACTCTGAGCGTTAGCCACCCTCGCAGGGCCATTCCGACAGCCCAGGGCTACTGTGGGGCTCACGGTAAGCTGCCGTGTGGAAGTGCTTTGTAAACTGTGAGGTGCTGGGCCACAGGAGCTGGTTCTTACAAGTTATTTATTCAAGGGAGCAGAGGAGGGACCCCCACATCAACCAGTGCAGCTCCAGACGGCCCTGCCATCGGAACCTGCCGGCAGGAAGGTCGACCGCCGTCTCTGAGCCGGCGGGGAGCTGGGGGCTTCGGGCCACTTCCCCATCGCCGGCCCCTCCGAGGCCCTGGCCAGGCAGCGGCTGGAAGAAGGGTGCTGGGCCCTACTTAGTCCGCTGGTAGAACTGGAAGACGGCTTTCTCCTGCTCGTACGTCTCGATGGAGCCGGGCCGGAGCCGCCGGATTTCGGCGATGGCGCCTTTGGGATCCAGGCCCTGCTCCTTCACCAGGTAGCAGGCCAGCATGGTGCCCGTGCGGCCGAAGCCCAGGGCGCAGTGCACTCCCACGGCCTGTGGAGGGCAGCGTGATGGGGGGAGCCTGCCGCCCTGCTCACACTCTCCTGGCCCTCGCTTAGGCCTGTCCCTCTAGCCCAGGGGGCTTCAAACTACGGCCCGCGGGCCACATGCGGCCCGCAGAGGAGTCCGATCCTGCCCGCCAGGTTTTTTGGGCAGTGAGCGGTTTTTTGGGCAGTGAGCGCAGCCGAGGTGTTACAGTAGGAATTAGTAGTTCATATAGTCTGGCCCTCCAGCTCTCTGAGGGACCGTGATCTGGCCCCCACTTTAAAAAGTTTGAAGACCCCTGCCAGGGCTTCCTCTGGTCAGGCCCAGGATCCTGCACACCTCACGGGGGCAGGAAGTGGCACTGAGTCGGGAGGGCTGCCTGGTACCTGTGGCTGGGAGGAGGGCACCAATCACCAACAGAGGGGCTGGTTGAAGGCCTGGGCTCCTGGTCTGCCTCCCCCTCCCCCCCACTACCTCCCTGCGCTCTCCAGGGTGGAAGGCACTGGCCACGTGTGCCCGCCCCCCCCCCCCCCCCCCCAGGACCTGACGTGCTGCTGGTGCAAACGGAGATGCGATGCAAAATGCACCAGGCTGAGAAGACGTGGTACCCAAAACAACGCCAGCACCTCACTAAGAATGCACTTTGTATGGATTACATGTTGCAACAGGATTTTTGACTTGCTGGGCTAAATGATATTATCAAAATGAATTTCTCCTGCTCCCTTTTTTTACCTTTTAAAACGTGGCTGCTAGAAACTTTAGGAGTACATGTGGCCCTAACCGGTTTGGCTCAGTGGAAAGAGCAATGGCCTGCAGACTGAAAGGTCCCAGGTTCAATCCCAGTCAAGGGCATGTACCTTGGTTGCAGGCACATCTCCGGTAGGGGGCGTGCAGGAGGCAGCTGATCGATGTTTCTCTCTCATCCATGTTTCTAACTCTCTCTCCCTCTCTGTAAAAAAATAAATAAAAAATATATTTTTTAAAAAGACTGCATATGGCTCCATTATATTTGGATGGAGCCCTGCTGTGGGGACTGCTCAATAGCCTCTGACTTCGGCCTTCCCCGGTCCCACGTCTGTGCACCCTTTCTCCTCCCCAACTCTCACCTGCAACCGGTTCTTCCTCTCCGCTAGCGGGTGCACCGGGCGCGGCCCTCCCCTGGGTTTCCCGGTTCAGTTTCACACGGAGCCTCCAGGCTCCGGTCTTCCCGATTTCCTCCCGGCTCCCCGTGTCCCCGACTCTGCTCCCCCAGCTCTCCCGGCTCCCAGTGACCCCGCTGCCCGCTCCCAGGGCTGCCCTCCGGCCTGACCGCCCGCTGACCTCTCCCCGGGCGTTCGCCTCGTCCACGATGTGCACGAAGCGGTCGATCTGCTCGGGGGCGGGCGGGCAGAAGTCGGCGATGCGCAGGCGGTGCAGCGTGAGGCCCGGGCAACAGTCGCCGTGCGGGGGCCCGCGCTCCGTCAGGGACACCAGGTGCCGCACGCCCTGGGCCAGCAGGAACCGGTAGTGCGCGGGCTGCCGCGGCAGCGCCAGCCCCGCCAGCCGGCCCGGGAGCACCCACGAGAAGTTGGGGGGCTGCACGCCCAGGCCTGAGGGAGGGCCCGGGACCGCGGGTCAGCGGGAGGGGCGGCCTGCACCGCTCCGCCCCCTGGCCCGTCCGATCGTCGGTCCGCCCGCCCGCCCAGGCCGGGTAGCCCCCACCTACCCTGCTCCGGCGCCTCGGAGGACCCCGCAGGCTCGGGGACACGCCCCGACGACATTCTGCTCGGCAGCCGGACTGGCCCAAGCGCACGGGGGCGGGGCCTAGGCCTGAGTGACGCAGAGGAGCACCTATCCGGCCCCGGCCCCGGCGGGACCCGAGCCAGACCCCTTGGTGATTGGTTGGATAGTCAATAAGGGGCGGGATTACGGCAGCGCGGAGATTGGAACGACGTAAATAGCCCAGAATAAAGCGAATGAAGAATTGTTTTCTGTGGATGAAGCCACCCGGGGTCGGACTCTGCTGCCCCCTGGCGGTCGGTGGGGTTGATGGCACCACAGGCAATCCTGCTGGCTTGGCCTCTTAACACCAAGGGGTTGAGAAATGGCAAATCTGCTTCCTCTTTGGAGAACGAATTTCCTCTGGAAATGGCCATGACCTTCTCTCTCAGTGAATTTCTGAACACGTCCAATAAGAAGGAATCGTTGGTGTACGGAGACTATTCTCATTTCTTTCATTGCTGGAATTATGAAAAATCCTGGGTTGCCATGGGGTGTCCTGAAATTTAAAAATTAACAAATCGAGCATTTAACTGTATGCCAGATGCGATTCCAAGCAGTCACATGTGGTAACTCATTCAATTGCCATAATAATCTAATTATGAGGCCATCTTGTGAACAAGTTATAGATGACAAACGGAGGCTTCGGAGAGGTTCCGGAGCTTGACTGAGGATGACTGATGGCTGGGGGGTTTGAAACCAAGCATCCCAGCTCCACAGTCTTTAACAACTCGGTATTGTCTCCTCAAATGGAAGGCTACTGCCTGCCTCTTCGTGCAACCATCCTCATGTCCCCACATGTCATCTGGATTAAACGTTTCAGAATTTCTTAATTTCTCATGGCTAGAGGCCCAGTGCATGAAATTCATGCATGGAGAGGGATGTGTCTCTCAGCCCAGCCTGCACCCTCTCCAATCTGGGACTCCTCCAGGGGAGTGGGACATCCCTCTCACAATCCAGAACTTCCAACTGCTTGCCTGCCTGCCTTCCTGATTGCCCCTAACCGCTTCTGCCTGGCAGCCTGATCACCCCCTAACTGCTCCCCTGCCAGCCTGTTTGCCCCCAACTTCCCTCCTCTGCCGGCCTGGTCACCCTAACTGCCCTCCCTGCAGGGCTGATCGCCTCCAACTGACCTCCCTTGCAGGCCTGGTGCCTCCCAACTGCCCTCCCCTGCTGGCCAGCTTGTGTCCATATGGGGACAGGATTTCTGACCACATGGGGGCAGCTGGATTGTGTGTTGGAGTGATGGTCAATCTGCATATCACTCTTTTATTAGATAGGATTTTCAGGCTCTATGAGCCACCCTCCCCTGGGGAGGCTAGAGTTTTTCATGTGGGCCTATGAACACAGCGTCTCAGCCCATATCCTCATTTGAACTATGTGCTTCTGGTGACACAGACTGACTATCCTTATGAAAACACCTTACTGAATTTGCTTACATACCAGGCCCCATGCCAAGTGTTTTCTGGAAGAACCACAAGGGGAAATATTTTTGTATCCCTTTTGTATCTGAGTAATCTGAGGCTTAGAGAAGCTGGTTAACTTGGCCAATGACACACAACTCGTAAGTAGCTGGGCTGGTTGAACCAAGGTCTCCTTCATTCCAAACCTGGGGCCCAGCCATGAAGATCTACTTCCCTCCCTCTGGCCCCTCCTACTCCTGTCTCACACATTTGACCATGTAAAGCTCTGGTTCTAGCAGAATGAGAAGGAATTGCTCTTCCCTCCAAGTTCAAAGCCTACTCGGACCCTATGGAAATGCACTTCCATTTACCCAGACAACGCCGAAGCATTGCCTCCACCCGCTCTCCCCAGGTTCTAGGAGCTGCAAAATCTACCTTTTCCTCGCCTTCTGTGCATTCACAGCCCTGATTAAGCCCTTCTCCTTTGCACTCTCATTTCCCACACAACTCCTGTCGATCTTTCTGCCTCTCCCAATCCATCCCTTTCTCTCCTCTGCGGTAACTCTCAGCCACCAGCCCCTCCCACACCCCCAGGGTTTCTGGTTGCACTGCCTCTGCAGACAAGTATCCACAAGACCCTGTGTCTCTTCCTCATCTCCTTGAGAACCAGCTCAAAGCCCACCTTCTCCAGAATGAAGACATTTCTGGGAGAGACATATTCTCTTCTCTTCTGAGCCCCCAACAGGGACTGTCCCCCACAGCGGATCCCTGGAGGCGTAGAAGTGCCTCCTTCCATGAACCTGGGCCTTCTGGAGAGGCCAGTGGTTCCTTTTGTAGGCATTCATCTCCCTTCTCTACTGCTCCCCCCTCCCCCTCCCCCAACCCTCTTATCAACAGACCCAGGGTCTCTGCCTTGGGCTGTGTCTCATTGTCAAGGATTGATTCCTAGTCAGAGCACATGCCTGGGTTTCGGCTCAATCCTTAGGAGGCAGCTGATTAATGGTTCTTTCTCATCATTGATGTTTCAATCTCTTTCTCTCTTTCCCTTCTTTTCTGATATCAATAAAAAAATTTTTTTTAAAAAGGAAAAACTTAATTTTGCAGTAAAACTAACATGTGCAAAATAAGTCAGTGGGGGAAAGATGAGCTTGGGTTAAAACCACCAGAAAAATCTTATAAAAACAGTGGGGTATTCCTTCCATTTTGTTCTCTGTCCATTGTAAAATATTGGAAATGACTTTCATTGAAAAGCTCAACAAAACAGTTCTAGGGCATTCTAACTGCACTTTCCCAAGCTAATAAGAATCTTTTCATCTATTTCTCTTTCATGTTTGAGGCCCAGCTTCCTGAGGGCTTGATGCCAGTGGCCGTTAGAAGTGAAGCCAGCATCAGAGGATTCCTTCCTCCAAGTAGGTCCCTGTGTCCCACTAAGGCAACAGGTTGCTTGGGTTTAGGTTCCTGTGGCCTTTGGACTGTAGTCAGAATCCTCAGGGCCTTACATATTCTGATCTTTTGTCTAAACACATTGCATACTTGGGACCCGACATTCTGGAAATTGGATTGAAGAAGGGATGTAGTGGTAGTCAACCTCTAAGATGGCCCGCAGTGGTTCATCTTATGCCCTGTCTGGTCTTTTCCACATTGGTAGTACTGGTTTTTGTAACCAGGGGGACATTGTGGAAATAAAGATGTGTGACTTCTTAGGCAGTCATAAAAGACACCTTGGCTTTTGCCTTGCTCTGTCTTGGAAGAAGCCAGCGGCCATGTTGTGAGCCTTATGAAGAGACCTATGTAGTAAGGAACAGGGCTTCCTACCAATATCATGTAAGGGAGATACCTATTTTGGATGTAGAGCCTTCAGTCCATCAAGACTTTAGATGACCTCCCCAATATCTTGACAATAACCTCATGGATTCTCTGAGCCAGATCTACCAGCTAGGCCTCTCCTGAGTTTCTTACCCTCAGAAACTGAGATAATAAATATTTATTGTTTTGAGCCATCAAGTTTTGGGATAATTTTAAATGCAGCCACAAGTAACTAATAGAGATGGGAATATAAATGAAAGAAGAGAAACAATTTCTAATAAATTCAAGAAGTAAAAGAAAATTAAGTTTACATTTTGAAAGAAAAAATTATACTATGAACAATTGTGTTGTGAGTGTGTGTGTGTTTGCTGGGAATGGGGTGTTGTGAAAGGTCAGTGCAAATTGTCCACATTTAGAGAAACTTGCCTTGTAGGAGAACCAGCAGAACAGTTTGGGTGTGGTTTGTGTGTGCATGGTGTTGGAAGTATGGAGGTTTTATGTGGTATTCATATAAATAGGGATGATATATAAATTATTCAATAACTGGCCCTGGAACTGGAAGCAAACAATGGACCCTCCTCCAGTCAGCACCATTGCCTATAAACAATTAGTGGAGCTATCCTGTTGTCTACGGGATGCACTCCAGTGTGGACTGTAGAGGCTTTGACATGGTCTTGGGTGTGGCTAGATTACCTTGGAGATTTTGATTAAAGTCCTTCCACAAGATGGCACTGATAGCTTTTCCTTGTTTATATTTCTCTTGTCTTTTTGAAAAATGTGTAATTTGTGTACTGTTAGAGACCATACAGTGACTGAAATCTCATAACTCACTGGTTGATTTCTTTTTTTTTTTTTTTTTTTTTTTTTTTTTTTTTTTTAATAAGTTTTTATTTTTCATATTACAAATGTTCCTTCCTCCCCCCCCCCCACCATTGCTCTCCTCCACCAGGTTCCCACCCCACCCTCTGCCCTTTCCCCTCTCCCCATTGTCCTCATCCATAGGTGCACAGTTTATGTTCAGTCTCTTCCCACGCCCCCCTCTCCCCTTTTCCCCAAGAATCATCAGTTCACTCCCCTTCCATACCTCTGATTCTATTATATTCAACAGTTAATATTGTTCATCAGATTTTTTTAATTTCCTTGGTTTTTAGATTCACTTGTTGATAATTACGTATTTGTTGTTCATAATTTTTATCTTTGTTTACTTTCTCTTCTGAAAGAACCCCCTTCAGCAATTCATATAATTCTGGTTTGGTGGTGATGAACTCCTTTAGCTTTTTTTTATTAGTGAAGCTCTTTATCTGGCCTTCGATTCTGAGTGATAGCTTTGCTGGGTAGCTTATTTTTGGCTGTAGGTTCTTGCTATTCATCACCTTGAATATTTCTTGCCATTCCCTTCTGGCCTGCATGGTTTCTGTTGAGAAGTCAGCTGACAATCGTATAGGTGCTCCTTTATAAGTCACTACCTTCTTTGCTCTTGCTTCTTTTAATATTCTCTCTTTATCTTTTGCTCTTGGAATTTTAATAATGATGTGTCTCGGTGTGGTCCTCTTTGGATTCCTTTTGTTTGGAGTTCTGTGCGCTTCCTGGACTTGTAAGTCAAATTCTTTCACCAGGTGGGGGAAGTTTTCTGTCACTATTTCTTTCAGTATGTTTTCGATATCTTGCTCTCTCTCATCTTCTGGAACCCCCATAATTCTGATGTTGGTTCGCTTGAAGTTGTCCCAGAGGTTTCTTACATTATCTTCAATTTTCTGGATTCTCTTGCCTTCTAGCTTCTGGGGAGGAGTGTCTTCTGGCTCTTTATGTTCCAAATCTTTGACTTGATTCTTGCGATCTTCCCTTCTGTTTTTAGGACTCTGTAGAATATTTTTTATTTCAGACAATGTATTCTTTATTTCTTGTTGATCCCTTATCATTTCTTGTTGACTCCTTATTAATTCTAGTTGATCTCTTTTCATATCCTCATAGGCCTTATCCATCTTTTCTAGGAAATTCTTGAAAAACCTTATAAGCGTAGATTTGAACTCTATATCCAGACGCTTTTTGTCCTCCATTTCTTTCGTTTGTGATCTATTTTGTTGTCGCATTTCGCAGTTACAGATGGGACGGGGTTTCAGGGTGGAGCCTGCAGCTTTGGCTTCCGTCAGCCCCGCCCTATGCGGGTCCTTCAGTGCTCGCTGCCCGCGCCTCTGAGAGAAAGGTGCCCTCGATTTTCGCCTGCTGCCAAACAGTCTATGCTCTCCCCCAATGAGCCCGGTATTGGGGTTCAGTTCAGTTGGAAGTGGAGTTGGAGGTGGCGTTCACAGCAGTCTGGAGCCCCAGTCTCCTTCCCGTCAGGGCAATCCCGCGGCACAGCCGACCGTCCCTTCTCTGGGGGCAGTGTGCGCGCCTCCGGGACCTCCTTTCTCCGCTACCCCGGGGTTCCGACTTACAGCCCAGCTCCCTATGGCTGAGCCTGAGTCCCTGGGGTCTGGCCCAGAACTGGGGTTCAGAGCAGTCAGGGGCCCAGCACAGTCGGAGTTTTATCTCCTTTCCGCTAGGGAACGCCCGCCAGGCACTCGGCCTCCCTCCTCTCCGGCTCCGTCCTCTCCGCGTGCGCCGCGTGTCTCCGTACCTTAGGCTTTTACAGCTCCTCCGCGCTTCCTTCTGGTTTTCTCCTTGCTTCTCGTTGTAGGATTTCCAGTCAGTCGACTTTCCTGTAGTTCTGGGTAATGTCCATTTTATATTTTAGTTGTATTTTATTAAAATTGTTGTGTGCGGCTGCGGCTAGTTGCCTACCCGAGCAGCCATCTTGGATTCCCCCTCCCGAACCCCCTGGTTGATTTCTTGTACATCTGACAATTCTATCGCCTTCGTGGCACTTAGAATTATGTTGTTCCTTTAGAACATTCAGGGAGCACATTGAGACTTTATGCAGGGATATTGTGAGGTTGGTGCCTTATCACAGAAGCTAGGATGAGGGGATTTGGAGATAGAGCAGAAGCTGGGGGCTGGGCTTTAGTTTCTGCAAAGCCACCCGACAAAGACAGGTGAGAGAAGAGAAGCAGAGGAGAGGGAGCACTCAGTTAGATAAGAGTCGCCGGTGTGATGCAAACCATTTGAAACACTCCCTTACTTCTATTGTTCATGATGCTACAAACTTTGATTTGCCTTGGATCTGAAAGAAAGAGATTACTGGAAATCTTTGCATTGCTGTTTTCACAGTATAAATGTCCAAAAGAAACCTCAAGAGATCTGGTTTTAGTCCTCCATTTCTAGGTGAGGAAACTAATGGTCACTCAGTTGGCCCAGACCGGGACTCAATCCATTCTATCAAACATCACTGGGTCACAAAACTGTGTGACCTAAACCAAGTTAAACTTTCTAAGCGTTAGCTTCCTCATCTTCAAACTATAGATGTCTAAAATGACATGAAATCTCATAGTTCTCTAGTTGATTGCTTGTACGTCTGACAATCCTATCACCTTCATGGCACTTAAAATTTTTTCTTTAGACCATTCAAGAAGCACATTGAGACTTTATGCGGGGATGTTGATTATTAAGGATTATTGATAGAGTTAAATAAGCTAGGGATATGTAAAGTACCTAGCAAAGTGCTGGCACATAATGGGTGCTCAAAAGATGGGAGCTACTGCTACTGCTACTACCACCATCTTCATGAGATGATTTAGAGCTCCTGAGAATAAATGAAGAAATTACACTGATGTTGAAACATCGTTAATGCCAAGGGTGCAACCATAGGATGCTGTGCTTGGCAGAATTCTAAAGTGGTCTCAAATCCCTTTGAGGAGAAGATATCACTCCCATGATTGTTAAGTTACAAAAGGGGGCCAGGTAGCAAGATAGCCTTCATGCCTCGAGTGGTTCCCAGCTGACAGCTACTAAGGAAGCGGGACTCCAGTCCTACAATGGAAGGAAGTGAATTCTGCCAGTCTGAATGAGCTTGTGAGGAAGGGTAGTAAGGAGACAGGGAAATTCCTTGTCAAGTGGAATAAGGGAAACTGAGACAAAATAATTAAACGAGGCCAAACCATTTGAGAAATTTACAGTCAGACAATGAGTTACAGGTTCTAGGTCATCCTTGGGACAGAACAGCCTTAGTCCCAGTCCCCCTTCAGTGACATTCTTGATGATGTTCCTTAAAAATGAAACTAACCAGAAAACAAGCCCTGACCCCTCTATATGCACATTTTGATAAATCAACATATTAAAGGACATACCTGAAAAACTAATGAATAGTTTGTTAAGACCCTCCCTGAGACCTCCCCTAGGATCCCAGCTGGCCAAAGAGAGACAAAAAGCCTCAAGACAAAGGAGCCGCCACCTGCTCTCACCAGAGCATGCCCAAACCTTTCGTCTTTGCTGTTTTCCTTCTAAACTCTAAGGAACTCTGTGAGATTTACAACTGGAGGAGCTGAGGGCGGTGACAGCTGGACCCTGAACCTGTTTACCCCCTGAACTTGTCTCCGAGGCCCCCTTTTCTCTGACTTTCTCTCTCCTCTTGCTTCTTTTACCTTAAGCCCTTCCTTATTTCATTGTCCCCAGCTTTAGTAAACATGCTCGCAAAAACACCTTGGACTCATGTTGTGAAATCTTTCCTACATGAAGTCAAGAACTCACACACAATGGGTGGTCCCTAGGCAGACCTGCCCGGGGCCCAGACCCCGTTTGATGGAGACCCTGGGCAGAGGATCCGGCTAACTAGAAATTGCATTACAGAACTGTGAGATAATAAATGGGTATTTTTTTTTTTTTAGCCATGGGTAAGTTTTTGGCAATTCATAAGTTATATAAATGTCTATTTACCATGCTAGATACTTGAAATTAATATAATATTAAATATCAACTGTAATTGAAAAAAATAAAGAAAACAGATACAGATCCCCTATTCATTTTCTTATCTTTAATATGCTGGTTTCAATACTAGACCTTTAAGGTTATTAAATTATCTTATTTCTTGTCTCTTTCCCTTTGCTGCAAGCCTTCCAATCTACAAAACTATAGGTCACATAGGTCCATCTTTCAGTGCAGATGCAATAAATATAATCAATCATTGGGGCTCAGGGACTGTCGATATCTGATTTCGTCCAAGCACCTTTCCGGCTCCTGGCTGTTCCTCCAGCCATCATTGGACTAGTGCTTCTCCGTGTGCGAGCCTCAGTTGAGCAGCATTGATATCCTCTGAGAGCTTGTGAGAAATGCAGACTCTCAGGCTCTGCCTACGACCTATGCCTGAGAAGCCCTGTTTTAAAATCAGCTTGCACTGCAGCTCTGTTTTCTGCTTGACCAGCATTGGTAGCACCTAAAATATGGCCTGGCCACAAGACGCCTTGGGCATCTCTAGGCATCTCTTCTCCGGCGCTGAGAAACCGGCTGAGCTGGCCGCGGGCAGAGCATCCAGTCAGCACGGAGTGAGGTCTACAGAGGCCTGATGGGCGTGGGAGAAATCCGAGGTCAATTAGAAACAGCCAACCGACTCTGATTGGAACCATCTATTGTTTTATCTACAGGGTAGGAGCATGTCCAAGAAAAATACACTTAGATGTATGTTGTGACTTTCCTGTTTTGCTCAAAGGAAGGGCTTGGTTCCCAGATTTCCTTTCTGGAGGAAACCTTGTCACATCACTTTTCACTTTCCCCACCTTTAAAGTGCATTCTAGGCATAGCAGAAATTGTCTGACTTATCATCCTTCCCTGCAATTTTGAGGGAAAGGTAAAGGAGCCATGGACCACTTCCTATCACACCACTCCAACCACCCAGCAGACTTTCTTTCTTTTTATCTTTAGTAATTTGAGGGAGGGAGAGAAAGGGGTGGGGGTGGGGAGAGAGAAACATCAATTTGCTGTTCCATTCACTTATGCATTCATTGGTTGATTCTTGTATGTGCCCTGACTGGGGATTAAACCGACAACGTTGGTGTATTGGGAAGACGCTAACAACTGAGCCATCTGACTAGAGCCCCGCAGACTTTCTTACTTAAAAAAAATTTATTTATTGTTGAAAGTATTACATAGTTCCTCCTTTCCCCCCATTGACTTCCCTCCAGCCACCTACCCCCTGCCCCAGGCCTTTAGCACCCTATTGTCCATGGCCATGGGTGATGCATATATGCATACAAGGTCTTTGGTTGATTACCTCCCACACATCCACCCTTCCCCACCTTCCCTCTGGGATTCTGCACTCTGTTCCATGCTTCCATGTCTCTGTATCTACTCTGTTCTTCAGTTTATTTTGTTAGTTAGATTTCACATATGAGTGTGATCACGTGACACATGCCTTTTTCTGACTGGCTTATTTCACTTAGCATGATACTCTCCAGGTCCTGCCATGCTGTTTCCAAGGGTAAGAGGTCTTTCTGTTTTTACTGCTGCACAGTATTCCCCCGTGTAAATGTTCCACAGCTTTCTTATCCATTCATCTGCTGATGGCCCTTGGGCTGTTTCCGGACCTTATCTATTGCAAATCGTGCTGCCTAGAAGACTTTCTTTCCACCCAGATCCCATCTTACTGGAATCTCCTTGGAGCCTCTCACCTCCAGGGCTCTCTGGATTGGCCTCTACACATTCTCCTCTGAGTGGCTACAGTGACTTTCATAGAGCACAATCTTACTTTTCCAGTTTTTCAGTAGCTCCTATCGCCTTCAAGAAAAAAGACCCGCCTGACCATCGTGGCTCAGTGGTGGAGTGTCGACGTATGAACCAAGAGATCATGGTTCGACTCTCAGTCAGAGCACAGGCCCAGGTTGTGGGCTTGATCCCCAGAGGGATGCGTGTAGGAGGCAGCCAATCAATGATTTTCCCTCATCATTGATGTTTCTAACTCTATCCCTATCCCTTCCTCTCTGAAATCAATAAAAATATATTAAAAAAAAGAAAAAAAGTCCCGACATTTCTAGACTGGCAGAGATAGCCCCTCCACGAGGAAGCCTCTTGCTTCTCTCTGCAGCCTCATCTCATTACTCTGCAAATGGAGCTCACACTCTGTCAATATCCGATTCCCTCTGGGCACCTCCCCAGCTCCTGGCTGTCGCTCTGACCTTTAGACCAGCGCTTCTGAGTCCCTGTCACATTAGACAAGTGCTGGTCCTCAGCGAGCAGAGCTCTGTCACGTGCCTTTGCACCTGCAGCTCTCTTTACAGTCCTGCTTCTGCCTTCCTCACCTCCCTCAAGACTCAGTTTGGAACACTCCACTCTACACAGGAAGCCTTCCCTGCACCCTTATAATTCAGGTATTGTATCTCCCTTCTGAGCTTTTCAGTATCTCCAGCAAAATATTTATTACACTATGTATTTAAGACATTTAAAATATTCATTCCTTTTTATGAAAATAAATTTTTATTGTTAAAATATTAGGATTATATATATATATATCTATTAGGATTCATATATATGTATATATACATCTACATCTACATCTATATGTGTATATACATCTACATCTACATATATATATGAAAAGAAAGAAATGATTACCTAGTGCCTATTTCTATTAATTGGTATTTAAAGAGACACCACTCTGTTTTTCCAGATATGAAGGAAAACGATACAAGGAGCTAGAGGTTTACATACCTGCTGCATGGGCTGTGGTAGCCACAGTCCCAGGTGATCTTAGCCTGTGACATTTAAGTGAGAGGCTCTCAGAACCTTGCCCGGAAGGAAGCCACTCCAAGATAAAGCTCAAGAACTTCTGGGAGTCTGGCAGGCATGGCTCAGTGGTTGAACATCAATCTACAAACCAGGAGGTCATGGTTTGATTCCTGGTTAGAGCATACACCCAGGTTGCAGGCTTGATTCCCAGTGTAGGGTGTGCAGGGGGCAGCTGGTCAGTGATTCTCTCTCATCATTGATATTTCTATCTCTCTCCCTCTCTGAAATCAAGAAAATAAAAGAAAAAAAAATAACTTCTGGGAATTCCCACCAATTATCTCCGTCCTTAGCACTAATGAGGGGAGTCTCAAGAGACTCATCTGGACTGGGTTTGAAGCTTCTCCTCTGACTGTGCACTTGACCACCTCTGGAAAGTAATGGCCTTTTCTCGCTTTTGGAAATGTTGCTCTTAGCATCTTTTTGTGGCTCAGTGGCCTTCATAATGAGGGACATTGATGCTAAGTTTATAAGAGATGATTCACTTAAAGATAACCACAGTTTGGCGCACCACTGTTTATGTGTATTTGTGTGTGTGTGTATATAAATGAGTAATATACATATAAAATGTCTCTTCACTGGGATCTCTCTATCTGAATGTCTAGAAACATTTCTCCCCTCTGGCTCCTGGGAGGTTTGCTTCTCTGCTCTTCAGAATACGGCACTGGTTTGATGACACCCTGGAGTGTCTTCATTTACTTCAGGGAATACCTTGAAATTTACAAAACAAGGTTAATTGAAATTCATTTTTATTTTAAAAATTAAACAGACATTATATCGTAACCAGAGGCCCAGTGCACAACATTTGTGCATGGAGTGGGGGTTGGGGTCCCTCAGCCCTGCCTGCACCCTCTCTCAATCCAGGACCTTTCAGACATCCCTCTCGAGATCCTGGACTGCTGGCTCCTAACTGCTCACCTGCCTGCCTGATGGCCTCTAAAACTCAAGCTTCTTCTTTTTTTTAATGTTTAATATTAATATTTCTTCTTTATTTTCCATTTTAAAATTCAAGCTTCTGGAGAACACGAGGCATTTAACATTACCCCATATTACTAACAGAGAGCAAAGCATGGTAAACACAGCAAATACTTAGTACTTTTGGGCTTCTGTACACACACTTTCCAACCAGGCATGTTTACATAGGCAGTCTCCAAAAACTTGAACTGGAAAAGCTAAAAGTAGGGTGCTCAGATTTCAGGCATCAGGTGCTATTAGCAGAATTTCTATCCCGATTAAACTAATTCTGAGCTCTCAACAGTCTGGACCAGTGGTTGGCAAACTCCTTAGTCAACAGAGCCAAATATCAACAGCCATTGAACTTTCTTTTGAGAGCCGAAAACCGACTTCTGCGCATGGGCCATGAGGTTTCAATTGCACTGTATGTGAGTGCCTACACTCAAGGGACCAAAGAGCCACATGTGGCTCTCGAGCCGCAGTTTGCCGACCACTGGCCTAGGGGCGTCCCTAACCGCTCCCTCAGGATCAGGGCCAGCCTGAGCAAGGGGCCATGGTGTTCTGGTCTCTGGTCGTTCTGGCTGTTCCACCATTTCAGTTGCTGTGCTTTTATTATATAGGATTACAGTACAGGCGTGTGCTGAAATCAGACTAATAAATGCCCGCTTTAGAGAAAAATGAAGAGGATGGTGGTGAGGTTAGAAGGGACCACAAAGGTGGGTTAGTCTGACTTTTTCTGAAACATTTCCTTCTAATTACCGGTAGTTCCAGGTTGGTATTTCCCCAAATTAATCATGTTCTTAAATTGGGAGTAAGGATTAGGGGGGCTGAAAGTGCTCAATATTCAGGTCTATCTTCTGTGTTTACCACAGGGCCTGGCACAAAGAGGGTGCACAGGAAACCATTTGATTGACCTTGTGTTGGGGCGGGGCATAGTGGTGGTGGCTGAGGAGGGTGCACAGCACATGGGAGTCCAGCTCTGTGAGACTGGAGGCCATGAGATATCTGCAGAGATGGTGGCAATGCCATTCAAGTTCCATGAGAATGTACATGTCTAGAATGTCAAAGAGGAAGAACCATGCATTGATCTTATGTGAACGTCCTGAGGTCTGCAATTGTCTTTTCGTTAACTATTTGTGCACATCATCAGAACAAAGTTAGATGGATCAGTTAACATTGTCAGTGTGTAAATATTAGTGACTTACTGCTGAGGGCACAGTCCAAGGTCATAGTTGCAGGAAGGGAAATTTGAATTTTGCACGAGGCCCATATATTTGAGGCAGTAGAGCTATTGTTGGGTTCAAATCCCGCCTCTGCCATTTAAAGCAATATAACCCTACTCAATTGCTTCATATCTCAGTGACCTCTTCTATAAAGTGGAGGAAATCAGGGGGTTGTCAGATTAAATGAGTTACTCCATGTAAAGTGCTTTGAATAATGCTTGGCACGATGAGAGATCAATAAATGCTAGTTCTTGTCATCATCAACCTCACAACAGAATCTGCATACTTATTAGGCACCTCATTTAGGTTATTCATTCACCTTGGCCCTCATCTTGGAGCACTTTAGTGGCCTGTCTGGTCTCAAAGGATAGGTTCAGAAACTCCTGTTGCCTCCTAGAGTGGAGTAGGAACATCATTTTCAGCGCTGGACTTGAGACTCAGGCAAAGGGCTAATCATATAACAAAGCAAGAAACAAGCAGAAAACCACCACATGCAAATTGAGTTGTTAGTGAATCCCTTAGCACACTTTGGTGAGGGATGCTGCTTTATGGAGAAAGATAGTGCAAACGTACCTCGATTCTTAGAATCACAACTGGTAGCAAGGGAAAAACGTGTCCTTTAGCAGTTTTATAGTCTATCGGTCCTTGAAGGCAAGACATTACATTAACCAAGAGACAGTTTCAAAATGTGTTCATTATTTCCCACTCCCGTTGATAAAAATCAAACCTCTTCCAGAGAAAATGGTTGATGGGAAGAGAACCTTTGAGGCCATTAAAAGACATTCTTGATTCTCTTTATTTCAGTGAAAAATGAAATGTGCCTATGTCCTCAGATGAGAAAGACAGATCAGTCCCACATCTAATATTAGCAAAATTTAAATACAGGGTCTGAATGCCAGTAATTCTGTCCAGTTCCTTTTTTTTTTCTTGTGCAAATACTGAGGAATATACCTTATATGATTATTCAGATGTTCAAATAGTTTTGTAGGATCTGAAAAATTTCAATTCATACATAATTTATTTCTAGGAAACAAAGTTAATGAGTTAGAGTGATTTATTTGAAATTCATTATACCCTAAAGACCACTTTTGGCCAGAAAAGATATTTGATTTATAAGAGGATGGTGGGATAAAAGTTTTTTAATGGTTAGTTTTGTTTTATAGTATATGGATCTCTAAGACTATCATAGTCTAAGCCTTTCTAACTCCTGCATTTCAAAATTCCTCAATAAAACAAATATATACCAAATGTACCTCAGTAAACAAGTTATCAGGTTAGGTGCTTGGATGGGGATACAGAGAAAAGCACATTTGCATTTTACTTCTGTAGTAGATTGCTATAGTCACAATCCCAGTGAATCACACCTACCAAGATCCATATCCTGGTATATTCCTCCACCACATCGACACTGCGCTCAGCTGTGCAACTTGCTTTAGCAATGGGACATAAACAAATGGAATTGAAGGAAAGGTTTGATGAGCACTTGCACATGGAGACTTATCCTTCTGGAACCTGAGATCACAACACCTTGGAGAAGCCCAGAATGAATTCCCATGTAGCTGGAGAGGCCAGTTTAGTCCAGTCCCCCAGGCTGCCCTGACTGAGTGCAGCTTCATGAGTGACCCACGACAGGAGCAGTAGAAAAGTAATCCAGCAAAAATGCACAGAACTGTGAAAAGTACTAAGTTGTTATAGAATCAAGTTTTGGGTGGTTTGCTACACAGAAATGGAAAACTGATGTAAAAATTAACACCCGGAAGTGGTATGTTGCTGTAACAGAAACCTAAACTGTGTGGCATTGGCTCTGGGACTGAGGGGCTGGCAGAAGTTATAGGGGCACCATGGAGCACATTAGCGGAGCCTAGGAGACCTGAGAGGAAACTGTTCTTGGAGGCTGTAAAAGGGCAACCTGTGTGATGCAGCAGTGGAACCACTGGCAGCACTGCCACTTCAGTAACTTGGAAGACAGAAAACGTACTCGATGACTGTGGATTTAGAGAAAGATTCACATTTAACTTCTTTAGAAGTTATCTATAACAGGGTATGAGAAGAGAGAGATGAAAGAAAGAAAGAACTGATCTGTTTGCAAGCAGAATTTAAAGCACTAGTAAATATGGAGGGCCCAGGATATGCTGGATTGGGGAATAAAACTGTAAGGTTTAAGCTGCAAGAAACTGACCACCAAGACATGTTAAAGTTAAGTTTATTAAAGTAAAGTTTATTCCCCAGTAACGAGCAGGACTCATTACGGAGGTAGAGAAATCAGAATTGAAGGAGTGGGGAGGGGTTTTGAAAGGACCCAGCCCGCTGCCTTCACAGATGTAGATGGAGAGAAGCAACACGTGACTTAAGGGGAGGAACAGGAAAGGGTTGGACCCAGGGCGGAACAGGAAGGGATGGGCTCCAGGGCACTTTGGCACACACTGATTGGTGGTTCAATGTCTTGGGGATGTCTGTGTGGCAGATGCCAGTAATGTCATAACTCAGCCCACCAGTTGGGAGGAGGGAGGATCTCACAAAAACCATTCCACATTTCCAGTCTCTATAACTGGCAAACATTTCTCAAAGTACCAAATGGCCTCAGGACACAGACAAAATCAAGAGTGTGGATTTAAGACTTTGTTAAAACCACAGAAAAATTTAACATGGATAACAAACACTCTCAGCTCGACAAAAACTGTTTCTATGAGTTTTAAGGGCATTTTCCCAGAGCACTTTTACATGCTGACCTGCTGACCAAAGTAGAGGCCTGTCTAAAAAAAATGATGATAAAGTTTTGTATAATTAAATGGACTATAATATGGTATGGTACATAGAACGCCCACAAAGTTTAAGAGGAAACTTTAGACCAGTTTAGACTAAATGGTACAAAGCAGTTCAAAAATAAAAGCGTCAAGAAACCAGCTGAGAAAATTACTCAGCTGCCAATATGGGTTGTTGCTTATTGAAAAGGAAAACCATCTCACAGGCCAAAGCCAGTCGCTCCCAAGCTCTATTCAAGAATGATCTCCAATACCCGGAGTAGGAGGCCCTGACGCTTGCCTGGCTGGATTTCAGAATTGCTATGGACCGGTGACTGCTATGTAGCTCCCTGTTCCTTTGCCTTTTATTTTATTTATTTTTTGATATTTTACTTTTTAAAAAAATATATATTTTATTGATTTTTTACAGAGAGGAAGAGAGAGGGATAGAGAGTTAGAAACATCGATGAGAGAGAATCATCGATCAGCTGCCTCTTGCACACCCCCTACTGGGGATGTGCCCGCAACCAAGGTACATTCCCTTGACTGGAATCGAACCTGGGACCTTTCAGTCCGCAGACAGACACTCTACCACTGAGCCAAACCAGTTCCGGCTCTTTGGCCTTTTAAATGGGAGTGCCTATTGGATGTTCCATTCTCACTAGAAGGTTTTATATATAAGATGAAGTTCTGATGATGAAGTGAGAATAATGTGCTATAGGGTCTCATAGCTGTATATAAAGATGCTGGATAATAGATGAAGTGTTAATGGACTTAAGGAGAATAGAATGATACAGTTGTAGTTAGGCAACTTAACTTTGGGGCTCTAGTACTACCTTCTCAGAATCTTTGTTTCTGTACCTGTGAAATAGAGATTGCATTGCCTATTTGATCAGATTACTATTGGGTATCTGCACAGATTATACGCTTTGCAATTCCTGGCACATGGCAGATGCTCACCATATGTTCATCTCTTTCTATTTGATTTTGCTTTGTTCACTGGGAAACGTTGCATTGAAGAGTCCATGGGATCTTGGCCTTGAGAATTATGGAACAGCAACTTCAAGATCAGAAAAACCAGAGAAACTGGGTCCATGGTTGCAGGGTTAGGAATCTCTAAACCAACACCAAGGTTTAGAGAATTTCTGAATTGGTATTACTTTTTATGTGCTTTCATTGGTTTTCTCTATACATTATGTAGTGTCTCGGTCTTTGGCATATTCTTCCTCTCTCACTTGTCAATAACACTCTATCCTCCTTTCTACTTTCTTAGCACTCTACTTGTCTTATAAATTGCTCTTCAAATACGAATTCCATCCAGAAGTGGAGTCAGTAACATGTCTGTGATAGAATCCAAGAGAAAACAATGATTTTGCTTCTGAGCTCTGGGTGTGGTCAACCCAGAAAAAGGCATTGTTTCATCACTCAGGTTGGAGGGTCTCAAAAAACCAAGCAGAGGACCCAGAAGTCACTGCATTCATGATATTTTGGAACAAAATGCCAGAGGAACTGCTGGCTGACTGGAAGGGCACCATAGCCATCAATGAGTTGCCTGCATCAGTCTAGTATCAATTTGACTCTGTTGGTGTCCAAAACAGTTTGTGCTAGCAAGAAATGATCACCGTGGTGCATTGGGAAAGCGTTAATTACACTTAAAATGTAAAATGGGAGAAGGAGAAAAAAAGTTGAAGCTCTGCCAGGGCAGGAAATGAGAACATTTCCTTACAACCCCTTTGAGAATTCACTCATTATGAAGTTCCCTAAAATGTACATGACCCACAGGAGACTAGACTGGGGCCACTTTATCAACTTATTCCTTCCCACCCCTTTCTCCTGATTTATTTGCTGATTTTCAGGCTGATCTTGGGGGATACGCCTTTGATTCCTGTTTGTTGATTTTATTTTTGAATTTTCATTTATTGAACAACTTTAATGCTAGGTTTTAGACATGGTGCTAGGTATTTTATATGTATTTTTATATTTACCTTGGAGATATTATTTTTCCCAATTTATAAAATATTTTGACTTGGAAATATTTGAACACCAGCCTGCCTGACTGGGGGTTTTGTTCATTCATTGCACCATGTGATGGTGGGTAGGGCAGCTGTGTGGAGCTCAGTTTAAGAACCACGGCACCAGTCTTTGGGAGAGTGATCCTCTTCACTGATTGAGTTCTAGTTTTACTTCCGCATGTGGTGTAGTCATTTGCACAGTGCCTTCCGAAGACTTCACACCACCGAGAGCGCTCCAATTCTGTTCCCTCTTATTAATTTTATCTGGTTGAAAGTCTTTCTTCTCCCCCTTTTTCTGAAGGACAATATTACTCTATCAAATCATAGAGCCATTATTTATCTATTTATTTATTTATTTTTTAAATCAATCTTTATTGTTCATATTATTACAAAGGTTCCTCATTTCTTCCCCCCTCCACCAGGTTCCCACCCCACCCTCCGCCCCCTTCCCCTCCCCCATTGTCCTCATCCATAGGTGCACAGTTTATATTCAGTCTCTTCCTCCCTCCCTTTTCCCGATAGTAAATCCCTTTTCAGATAGTAAATCAGTTACTTAGCATTTTCTCATATCAATAATACCTCCACATGCCCAAAGATACACTTCACACAAAAGACATTTCCAAATATGTCAACCAACCTCATCTAGGCCCCGCACAAGGCACTCACAGATCAACACCCCAGCGCTATACTAACTCAACATATCCAGATCTAAGCCTTCATCACTTGATTCAGCAGACCCTCAAGTTCCCGCAAAAGTTTCCAGCCATGTCTGAGAGGCAGCCGTGGGGCAGGGGCAGGCGAGGAGTGAGCTGTTCTGGGCCTGGCTGCTCCGGGCCTGGCCTCTGTTGCTCTGGTCTGTTCCACAACCAGCTGCTCCGGGCCTGGCCACACCCAACCCGGCCGCTCCGGGCCTGTCCGCTCCCAGCCTGGCAGCTGCTGCTCCAGGCCTGGCCGCACCCGACCCGGCTGCATAGAGCCATTATTTTGATGGAATTTTCATTTAAGAGTTGTGCTGGTTTTGTCTCATAAATTGTAGTTCTGAATTTTTTTTCCTCACTTATATTTTCTAAGAAGAACAGGTATACTATTCCATCATCAACTATGTTACACTATTATGTGGTGAAAAATTCTGTCGGGAATAGCTTTCAGATTGCTTATACATGTAATTGTGCTTTGGTCTTTGTGCATAAAAACTAGTCATGAACTAGTTTCTGAGTCAGGGCTTGTCGGCAAACAGCCTTCACAAACTGAATAATGGGAGAAAGGTTAAGAAAAGAAACTATTACAAAGGTAGAGGTTGAGGAAAACCTACAAAGGTTATCGGTATGGCACCTTGGGAGCCATAGCCACTCACAGGCCTGGACAATCAAAGGAAGTGAGGAGTTACTGGAATTTGAAGGGTGCAGCTATCTGGAACAGGCTGACTGAAAATGAGCCTTTGCTTAGGGAATGTACCCAGCCCTTAGTGATCTAACAGGAAAGTGAGTTGGGGGCAGGGGGCGTGCGTTGCCAGGGAGTGGAGGGTGGGGGTAGATGCTGAGTCTAACCTTTCTATCTTCCCAGTCTCTAATCTACTGCTAGCAGCTCCCATTGGCTCAAGTCCTCCAGAAGCCAGAGGGCAAGGGAGCCTGTTCATGCAGCCCATGCAGGTCATCCTCCTGGGGCACAGAACAGTGGGGAGAAGGATGGGGAAAGGACAAGGAAGGCACTCAGCACAGTTGGGATAAAAGATCTGGTAACTATTCTTTTGTTCGACCTGAGTTTTTGACCATAGCAGCCATTCAAGGGAATGGTCTCCTAACAGATCAGGTGATAATTTCAGTCTTTAAAAAGTGAGACTGTTCTGCCTCTGCTCCCTTCAACCCTTGCTTTTAATTTGTTTCTTAATGTTTTGAAACAATTTATGCATGATCTAGCTATGTGTACCCCTATTGTAAAAAGTATAAAAGCAACTATTCTCTAGGCCGGTGATTTAAATTATTGCCACTAACCAGAATTGGACTCTCTATCTTACTGGAAAAAAGAGTGGCTTGAATTCAACTTTTCTAAATCCCAAGTCATCGTTTTTGGCAGACAGTACTTTCAGTTCAGTTGGGTTATATCTAATAATATTAGATAGCAGCTAATTCATACACTTAGGGGTCATTTTCCAACCATTTGTCTGGTGGTTTCACTAGAAAATTATGCTACTTACAAGTAGGTATTTCTTGGGTGCATGATGAACATTTGTTTATTTCTGAGGCATTGGAAATTGGCAAAATCTATTTTGAAAATGTTTTCAGGTACAAAGCATAGCATCCACGTGGCCTCAGTAAATGTTGGTTGAATGAACTTTCTGTGGCTTTGATTTTAACTTTCCCCCAATTGCTTTCAGAAAACAGCTTTTAGAAGCCATATTTTTTTAATAGTATGTTTTTATTGATATCAGAGAGTAAGGGAGAGGGAGAGAGAGATAGAAACATCAATGAGAGAGAATCATTGATTGGTTGCCTCCTGCACACCCCCTCCTGGGTATTGAGCCTACAACCCAAGCCTATCCCCTTGACCAGATCGAACCTGGGACCCTTTAGTCTGCAGGCCAATGCTCTATCCACTGAGCCAAACCAGCTAGAGTTTTAATTAATTTAAATAGCCATTTATGTCAGTGGCTACTGTATTGGGCAGCACAACTCTAAATATTCTAGATTTTATCTCTGGATCAAATCAGAGTCTCTCTTCTTTGGCTTTCAAAAGAATAGCCTTTATTGAATCAAAATTTTCTGTCAAAATACTATGGAGACTAGTTCCCCTTCCCTTGAATGTGGTTGGCCTCAGTGATTTGCTTCTGGCAAATCGAACGAGGAAGAAGTGAAGCCGTGTGAGTTGAGGTGATCCAGCCTGCCGGGCTCCCTTGCTCTCAGTCTGCACTTTCCGGCTGCTCTAAAGCTCCATGTTAAAGAGTCTTGTGGAGAGAGCACCTTCAGATGTCTGAAGAGCACCAGCTGTTCTAGCCCCACCTTCAGCTCCAGATAATTCCGACCCCCGTCCCACCTGACTTCAGCCTTTTTAAAAAATATATATTTTTATTGATTTTTTACAGAGAGGAAGAGAGAGGGATAGAGAGTTAGAAACATGGATGAGAGAGAATCATCAATCAGCTGCCTCCTGCACACCCCCTACTGGGGATGTACCCGCAACCAAGGTACATGCCCTTGACCTGAATCGAACCTGGGACCTTTCAGTCCACAGGCTGACGCTCTATCCGCTGAGCCAAACCAGTTTCGGCCTGACACCAGCTTTTTAAGAGACCTTGAGTGAGAATGGCCTAGCTGGACCCAGTGGCTCTCAGTGAGATAACAGTAGATGGTGCTATGGTTTTAAGCCCATACTTTGGGGTTGCTGCATAGCACTAGATAAATGGGGCACTCTCCTATGAAAAGACGCAGCAGAAAAGCAGTTCTGCTAGACTCCCTGCCGTATGCATTTTTGGCTTGTTCAGCGGACAAAGTCTGCGTATCAATTTATCTCAGACCTTAATATCAGGAAAAACCGCAACTTTCTTGAGCAACGAACGCCATACTTTTACTTTAATACCTTTTAGCTTTTGTTGCCAGGAAGCTCAAAGCTGAATTTATGCCCCACCTTTGAAACTTGATAGGACTAGAAAATTCATTTCTGTGTGTTTACTTGTTCTTTGGCCTTATCTTACTATTCTCTTTACCTTTTTGTTGGTTCTTTTTCAGAAACAGCGAATGCATTATTAAACCGCTTTAAAAAATGAATGCGTCTAATGTTGGACCTTTGCTGAACCAGTGGGAGCAGGAATATCAGCCTGTGGGTGAGTAACGATGGCTGGGAGCACTCTGGCATTTTATAACTCTCCACTGGCCTTGTTTCATAGAAATAAAACAAGTAACTTCTGAGGGGTACAGAGCTAGTGAATAGCAAGACCTCAGCCCACGTGATACTGTGTCTTCCCATCCACTCACCCATGTGGCACCACTGGTCAGCTATTGGTTCTTTACTAAGGGCCAGCTCTGGGGATGGAACTGTGCTAGGAAAATAAATAAGAGCTTATTGAGGGGTTGACTCCTAGGATTCCACCTGCTGGAGAATAGCTCATGTGTTTAAACATAAAGTAAAACATCGAAAGGGATACAGATGACCATTCAGAGGAATGAGAGAACACTTCCAAGTGGGGGACCATGGAAGGCATCACAGAAGAGCGGCAGTGAGTAGGCCTGGGAGGCAGATAAGATTCTCATAGGTAGCCAGGGGGAGAGAGGATGGGGGAAGGATGAGAAGATCAGCAGCAGTGAGTTTACGCTGACATTCTGGACACTGGCATGGGGCGGAGAAGATACTTGGTCAGTAGAGATTGTAACACATCTCATTATACTATGTGAGCACCTGTTTACTCTTTGTATATATGTACACACACACACACACATACACACACACACACATATTTCAGAGGGGAAGGGAGAGGAAGAGAGATATAGAAGCATCAATGATGAAAATCATTGATCGGCTGCTTCCTGCACACCCCCTACTGGGGATCAAGCCTGGGCATGTGCCCTTGACTGGAATCGAACCTGTAACCCTTTGGTCCACAGGCCGATGCTCTATCCACTGAGCAAAACCATCCAGGGCTGTTTACTCTCCTGTTTATGGCATCAGGACTGTGGGCAAGGGCATGTGACCTGCACATGTGGGTGGACGAAGCAGAGACAGAGACACACGCTGATGAAAGCTCTCACATAGCTGAGAGCTAAGAAAACCCAACACTTGGAACTATGTCCTGAGGTGACTGCTGAAAGCTTTTATGAACAAATAGCTTCTGGGTGTTGGTCCGGAGGAGAAAATGCTGGAAGAGATTCTAGGGCCTTGGGATCGGGCCATTTCCTGGCTCATCTGGGGAAACCAGTGGCGCGCTCGGCTGCTTCTCAGACTTTTCTCGCCGCCCCGCTGTGACCGCGGGGGCCAGGTGTTCCGTGGCAGTAAGCCTGGCAAAGCTTAAGCGTGGGTCTCTGTAGGGACAATCTGCCGTTCTTCCCAGTGCCTGACTGATTTGTTACAGTCAATAATTAGGCAGCTCTCCTAAAATTCCACAATTGTCTCTTGGAATAGAAAAAACCCAGGCCACATGGGGGTGCTGATCGCGTGAAAACTTTTCCGGGCTATTACCACTTGCTTGTAGGTAAAGTGTAAACAAACCTCCTTATTTTGGCCAAAGTCAGTATCTGATGGCAGCAAAATTCAATGCCATCCTGTTGGATTCTTTGGGGCACACAAAACCCCAAAAGGGCAGCAGCCCAGGTGGATGACCAACGAGTGGACTGACTCAGAATCCAACTTCTTGGTGCACTTTCTGTAGAGTGTTTACAAGGTGTTAAACCAACAGTCCTCACAGCTGCTATGTTAACTTTATACAACGCCGTACAGCCTACTGATCCTTTTCATGTACAGTATCTCATCTAATCCTCATAAAAACGCAGTATGGTGAACATAACTCTTATACTTTTGCAGAGTAGAAAACAGGGAACCAGACAATTATTGTAGATCTGAGAGTGAACGTGGATCATTGGAGGGTGTACATGTGGTCTTAGGAATCTAACTGTGTTGGTGGCTGGAGCAGGGCCTGAAGGGGAAGTTGGGGAGCGGGGTGCTGGGACTGTAGGTGGAGGTGAGTGCAGAGAAACATGGACATCTGATTATGTAGGGATATGCCATGCCCAGATGGGGACAGACTTTTACCAGCCTTCTCTTTGCTTGGAAGGGTAATCAGTCAGTGGCATAGGCCCCCATAGTTGGAAGTGACCAAAGTTATTATGTGGTTCAGATCCCTCATTTTTCAGAGGAGAAATCTGAGGCCCAGAGATGTGAAATGTCTTGCAAAGGCTCATACAGCTAAGCTGGTGATGAAGCTGGGGTTGGTACCTAGTTTTCCGGATCTTACTGGTACACAATAATTTCTACTGCTACACTCAATGTGCTTCCTACTACACTGTCTCCTTTTGACTGGCAGACGCGTTTACAATGAAAGATGCTTGGGCATTTGCTTAGATGAGTGAGCTGATATTAGCCATTGCTACTACTCACCAAACACCTGCAATGTACAAGAATTCCGCAAAGTGTCTATTATCTCTGTGAGTACTTGTTTACGCTTCTCTGTGGGGAGGCTGAGACAGGGATGGGGGAGACTTGTCAAGACAGCCCTGACGTCATGTTCTTCCCACTGTGCAGTGCAGCCTCTGCCATTCTTTTCCCTTATCCCAGGAAACAGGAATGTCTGATTTTCTTATATGGTTAAGGATCATTTTTGGAAAAAAATCATAAAAATTCAAATTGTTTGTGTTTATTCCTGCAACTACATCTGATTAAAAAGGGAGATAAGGGAGATGAATCAGTTATCTCTCATAAACAGAATCCCCAGAAATCTTGGTTAATAAGTATTTTTTATTGTGAAGGAAAACCAACCATTTTTTAAAAAACTACAAATCTTATGTGCTTAATTTTTTAGAAGAGAAAAGGTATTTTTTAAGCCCTAGAGTGGTGTGGCAGACAGAGCTCTGGAGGGTCTGTTGTGTTAGTTCTTCCCTTCAGATTCTAATACCTTTACAAACACTAAGCACATCCCTCATTTCTGTATTAGAGTTACATGGATGCATCTGCCTTCCTCTTAGCATCTGTGATATGCCTTACAAATAAAACAATATTTTTTCCCCTTTTAAACTTGGAAAACATTGAGAAATAGAGATATCTGAATGCCATACCTAAAGGGAACGACCTGAACCACAGATGGACAGCGTGGAATGGCTTGGAATTTGAGAATCAGCAGAGAAGGATGTCAGAAGGAGGGGAAAATGAAACTGATAGGAAGTTGGGAAAGTGTCTAAGTCAGATTTCTTAACTTCCATTTCCCCCCTAATAATTAATCTTGGCCAGTGTGCCCCCCAGTCCTTATACAGCATAGATGGTATAAAGTTCTGATGACCAGACACTACTTAGAGGCATAGTGATGTGTCTTTCAGTATAATTTCAAACACTATACCTCTGTCATTTGACTCCATCATTTGTTACATAAATCCTCTGTTTTCACCTGTACAACCCAAAATGGGTACATCCTGGATTGTTCCCATAGAACTGGGGTAAAAACCTTCTTTCCTAAAATAGCAGATACCTCCGCATCAAGGACATCACGGCGACCTCTTAGTCTGCAAATACCCCTGCATCAAGGCTACCTCTTAGTCTGCTATCATGAACTTTTACTCAGTTTCGGGCCCTTTGTCTTGCATTGCCTGACTCTGGTCCCTGTGGGTCTCTGGTTCCTATCTGCTGACTTGGTTTGAACCCACACACTTCATCTTGGCTCCTGATATGCATCTGACTTCTGACTTCTCATTTGGCTTCTGAGCAATAGTGGCCTATCTAGTTCCCAGCCCCTTCCTGTGAAACTTAGGTTTGTTTTATCTTTCAGTCTGGCTTCCTATCCTGGTCCTGGAATGTCTCATCAGCTCCAGTCCTGACCCAGTTGAGATATTCGATATTATTAAGTAGCCAGGACTGTAGACTGTGGACTAAACAAGAGGACTGTGGAAGGAGTTGACCATCTCACATCATCTAGCATCTGGCAAAATTCTCATGGTCTTCTTGATCATGGAGTTTCTTTTATAGTAAACTAGAGGCCCAGTGCATGAAATCTGTCCATTGCGGGGAGGGTTTCTCTCAGCCCAACCTGCACCCTCCCCAATCCAGGAGCCCTCAGGGAATGTCCAACTGATGGCTTAGGGCTGCTGCCCATAGTTCTCTGCTCTCTGCGGGGCCTGCCTGCTCCACACCACAGTGATGGGTGCTGCCTGCGGGCTGAACTTGCTTGCTCTCGGGTCACTGTGGCTATGGCTAAACAGACCCTGTTGTCTGCTGTCAAGCTATGCTGCCACTCTCACCTCCTAGGACTGGCAATTGTCCTGGAGCCTGTGGGCATGGCTTGGCGTGGCTACCCTCATCTCCTGGGGCCAGCGACGGTCCTGGGAGGTTGCAGGCTTGGTGCCTGTCCCAAGGACCCAGGCCACTTGGTACCACATAGCCTCTGGCCACTTGGTGCCTATGTATGCAAATTAACCCTCAAGCTTTGTTGGGTTAATTTGCATACTCCTGATTGGCTGGTGGGTGTATCCAAGTCTTTGTGACCACAGAGGTATGGTCAATTTGCATTTTTCTCTTTGTTAGTGTAGATAATAAGAGTCCAAAGAATGTTTGAACAGAAGAAATCTTTTGTAATCAAGGGACAATGATTTTTATTATTTCAAGTTGTTGAGCTAGTTATGCTTGTATAAATTGTACCATAGTGTTCTAAATTTATATTGAGTTCCTATGATGCCCTGAAGCTGGGCTCAGTCTATCTTTCAGGAGGCCAGACATGTTCTTATGGTGTTGGATATTTGAAAGAGAGTTCATGGGTGATAATTTCTAATGCTTCTTCCTTATTCTAAAAAAGGAACAAAAGTCAGTTTCTCACAGAACCTAGTAACTTTACCTGTTTGAAATCCCAATTTATCTCATTAGGGTATTATTAAAGGAAGGAGAATATCCCATCCAAGATAACTAACCCAAATCAATATTCTTGGTTGGGAAGACAAAACTCAATACCTGATCCCAGCAAAGCTCTGGCACTTGATCTTGTAGGTTTGGGGAGAGCATATAACCATGGGTAATTTCTTGGGCCATAAACCCTAGATTAATTTTTCACAATTTTTTTGGGATACATTGAAGCATCTGCAGGTTAAGATAGGGTGGGCTCTCAAATAGCAGTTCTCTCAGACCACTGCTCTTAAGAATTCACATTGAGTTTATTTCTAAATTATACTGATTATGACAGATAAGTCAATGAGTCAATATCATCTCATAGAGCTCATGATGTCTTAAAGGCATGTTGTCAACCACATTTCTAACTAAAATCAAGCACTTTTAGGTGTGGCTCTTAAAGTAGTTGATTTCCACAATGTCACACTTTACACTGCATTTGTAGCTGCTTTTGGGGATTCAGGATTTGGTGGGGTTGGGGATGCTGACCTCAGGAAGGATTTGGGACAGTGCTTGGCAACCCCATACACATCAGTTGTTCTTTCCCATCATCAACTTGGCATTGCCTGGGCCAACAACAGAGCAATGTTTCCGGTTTATGATGAGTTTCTATGTTGTTCTTTGAAATCTTAAGTAAAGATTTCCTCCCATTGTATAACTCAAGAAGCCTAATAAAATATGTTTGGTATTCTGTTTCTGGAAATTTCTTTTATGTGTTCTAGTGTTGTATGAGTGACAGTTAGTGCTGGATGTTGCAATAGAGGCCACAGACCAAGTCTTTGTGACCACAAAACACATCCTATAGGAACAGAGGCAAAGATAAGCAAAGGCAAATCTCCGACAGATGCAGCAACAACTCTAAGGATCTATCACTCAGACAACCAAGGTCATGGAGAGCAGAATAGAAACACCAAGAAAATGGTCCCTGATAAACCAGTGCAGTAACTGGAAGCGTATCTGGCCATGTGAAGGGCTTGGGAAGCCTCCAGGTGAGATAAGGCAAGTAATCAACATGTCCAGGTGATTTGTTAGCAGTTCTGCCTTTGGGCTGGGATTTGGAAACCTGTCTGCTGTGATGTATGAAGCCAGCTACCCTGAGGGAATTGGGCCAGAGAAGCCAATAGCAAAGTGGAGCCCAATTGGAACTGACAAGAGTGGCCACCTGTGCCTGTGAAGGTAACATCTTTCTCAGTGAAGGCAGACCTTGGCTAAAAACCGCTTGTATAAAGGGTAGTCAAGGCCTCCAGATAGGACAGCAGGGTATTTCCTACCTTCTCTCGGTCTTGCTGAGTAGTTCTTACAGAGAGATGCTCTCAAAATGCTGCAAAATGGGTATAAAGGCTTTAGTGAGGCTTCATCAATATAGGCCAGACAGACATTGACTAACTCTCTGAACCCACTCCACCATCTCACTTGCCCACACAGACTATATATCACTCACCACATTATTCATCTCACTCTCACTCTGTACATTTCTTACAGTGTGAGCACATACCCTTCACCATCTCAATGGTTTCACATACACTTAATACTGAGCTCAGTTGAAATCACACACCCCAGCTTATTGACCTCACACAGATATGTATTACAGTGAAAACACTTGCTTTTCAGTCACTCGATATTTATTTCTCCATATTTTTAGAAACAAACCCTGGTTTTATTCAAGGTAGTGCTATTTGCAGGTAAGAGACTACCTTTTTCAGCCTCCCCTACAGTTACATTTGATTATGTAATGAAGCCTAGCCAATAAGATTTATTGATTTATTTTAGGAAGAGAGAGAGAGAGAGAGAGAGAGAGAGAGAGAGAGAGAGAGAGAGAGAGAGGGAGAGGAAGGGTGAGGGGAAAAGAGAAAGAGGAATTAGGAGATAGGCTTGATTCCCAGTCAAGGGTACATACCCAGGTTACAGGTTTGATCTCTGGTCCTGGTTGGGATGCTTGTAGCAGGCTAAGGATCAATGTGTCTCTCTCACATTGATGTTTTTCTCCCTCCCTCTCTCTCTCCTCTCTAAAATCAATGGAAAAATTATCCTCAGCTGAGGATTAACAAAAATAAAATAATGCCCAGCCACCGTGGCTCCGTGGTTGAACTTTGACCTATGAACCAGGAAGTCACAGTTCGATTCCTGGTCAGGACATGCCCGGGTTGTGGGCTCGATCCCTAGTAGGGGGCATGCAGGAGGCAGCTGATAGGTGATTCTCATCATTGATGTTTCCATTTCTATCTCCCTTTCCTTTCCTCTCCGAAATCAATAAAAATATATTTAAAAAATAAAATAAAAGTTGTGGGATGGGACTTCTGGGAAGTTTCCTTGAAAGGGGAGAGGATGCTGAGATGTAATCTTTTGCCCCTAGTCTTTATATCCTCCCTGCCTCACTGTTTTCAAAACAGATTTGATGGTTTCAATTATCTTATGACTTTCAGAAGTCACCTAATAAGAATAGTTCATTCATTATTTAGAAGGGAAACACTCATTATACTTCCCAAAAGGCTGCATTCAAAGAAAAACACACCAAAACCACAATCTTGCCTTGCATCTTTCTCTCTAAAAATCCAGAAGAAAGGAAAACTCAAAACAGGAGGATTGCAACTGGAAAGCAGGAGGTGGGAAGATGGGAATATACTGTTCAGGACAGAAATATGTGAATGGTGCCCCATAAAGAGGCGCAGAGCAGTGGTCCTGGCTTATTCTCACCTTCACCATCTCGGATGCAGCCCGAGTCTTTGGGGAATGCCTCTGATGAAACTCTTCCAGTCTCTCTTTGTCCCTTTGGAAAAAGCCCCTTCCTTAGGCTTTAGCATGATGGAGCAGGAGGACAAGTATCCAGGTAAATGATTTCTTTACCAAAGACTCTTTAAAAAATATTTTTATTGATTTCAGAGAGGAAGAGAGAGGCAGAGAGAGATAGAAACATCAGTGATGACGGAGGGTGATCGGCTGCCTCCTGCACACCCTACCCTGGGGATTGAGCTCACGACCTGGGCATGTGTCCTGATGGGGAATCGAACTGTGACCTCGTGGTTTATAGGTCGATGCTCAACCACTGAGCCATGGTGGCCAGGATACCAAAGACTCTTCAATCTGTAAAAAGTAAGATTGAAAAGGGTGTGATTGAAATCTCTGGATAGAAAGTGGTTACCTAGACATCAAAATTACTGTTTTCTCTCCATCAGAATGAGGAGGCATGACTTAAAACTCTCATGTGGTTAATTTAGGATAAAAAGGAAAAGAAATTATTTTAAAACAATGAGTTCTTGGTTGTCTAGATTTATGCTTCTAAAGGCCTCTGATTTTCTTAAATAGTTGACTACCCAGAAGAACTACAGGATATATTTACATAACTGCTTTCGTGAGAGTCTTGATGATCAGCTGTGACCGTCAGGCAGCCTATGACTTTTTTGCAGCTTCAAGATTGTCCCTCAGATTTGGGGATTAGAGGAGTCATATGTGTGTCATGGCCACCCCCTCACTGAAGTGTTCATAGAGCCACTGGGACTGGCAATCTCACAGTTATCTCTGTAAATAATCTACATTGATTTCTCAGGGATGGATCTCCTGCCTCATAATAAAGAACCTGTTGCTTCAGGTCTTCATTCTTTCCAAACTGTCCCATGTTGTTCCTTGCTGGTAGGTACAGCTCCCTTACTGCATTTGTGCCAGTTTCACCATGTGTAAGATGAAAGCAAAGCATTCCCCGAGGACAAGCCACTCGCTTGAATCACAAGCTAGTCGGTGGCAGAATCCAGGTCTGCATGCGGGGTCTCCTGACCCGCTCCTCACATCTCTCCCTGGGACTCCAATACCTCACAGCGTGTTGTGAACAACTGCTTAGGTAATACGCTGAAAGGCATGAGTGCTCTAAAAAGTGACATGAAGACCTTTGTGATTGTGGCAAGGGATTCATGCTCCCCAAAAGAGTGAGGAGTCCACTCTTAGAAAAAGTGAGTTTTCTCCACTGTTTTGTTTCTGTAACAAACCTCAGGGGGAATGAATGGCTTTTAGACTTTTTAAAGAGTCTATTAATGAGGGTTTAAATTGCTTCTGTTGGACTGTGCCAGTGTCTGAGCCTTCGCTGATCTCACTGTTAGCTAGAATTAGTTCTCTGCCCCCAGGGACCACGCTGACACTGTCATCCTCTTTAGATATGCACCTCTTGTGTCTGTGTGTGTCCCTGTCGAGAGTCATGGAATTCCTGTGTTCTTATTTTATATCTAGCTGGCTCAGAGCCATGCTCAGATATCCTTGTGCTGCAAACAGGTGGGAACCATCTAGTAAGGAAGATCCTGAAGAAAGAATATTTTGAGGAGACAGAGGTGAAGATGACTTTAGAGCAGATGCAGGGTTTCTTGCGTAGGGACTTTGTTCAGAACCAGTCTTTGGAGGGAGTTAAAGGAGAAGCAAATGTGTGAGACCTGTCGTCCTACTATCCTGGCCTGATGGGTGCTGCTGTGTTAGGTGCACAGTGTATTCCCCATGCCCCAGCTGTGGTCCTGTTAGAGGGCACAGTCCTCCTGGTGCCTCCTGGAACCTGCTTCTCCCACTTCTGTCTCAGCTTCTGATGCCATAGTACAGGCGTCCACACTGAGTGGCTTGCTCTCCCTTCCCTCCATGCGACCCAAGGACACTTGAGAAAATCTAAGAGAGTTCTTGAAAGAAATAAGTTTCTATAAGATGATTTGGTTACCAGAAATAATAGAATTATAGGATCTTAAATATTTAAGATGGCCTAAGAAACCTTATAGATCAAATTTTTTATTTTATATATGAGGACACTGGGGCCCAGAGAGATTAAGTAATTTATCCAAATGTTTGTAGTACAATAGTATCTGTGTTAGGAAAATCATGCAGGTTTTTAGATTTATCATTAAGTGCTCTTTTCTACAGAATCTTTTTGTAATCAGGAAGAAGACTATTTTGATGAACACCTGTAGGATGGTTAAGGAAGATTCAAGAATTACCTGGTTTATTATCTGGCTCTAAGAAAAAAATGGCTCTGAGTCAGTTTTCAGAAATGACCAGGGTCTCAAAAGCGCACAAATACATTGCAGTGTCCTTGCTCACATTTCCCAGTGCTTTTCATTTCTCTTTCTGTTTATGGTCCCAACTGCTAGTGTCTTCTTTCCTAATAAGTAAAGAATCCAAGGAGGCGCTCATAGGAACCTCCATGTCTAGTTTCTCTTCCTTCTCTTCTTCCCCTCTCTCCTCTCTCCTCCACCACCTCCTCCTCTTTTATTATTCACAAACATGAGTTCTTATGAAAGTCCAGAAAGGAAGAGAATAGAAAGGGCACATTTCCTTCATCTTGATCTCTGCTGGTTGTTTTCCTTTGCAATTGGGCAATGTGCTACTGGGCTTATTTCCAAGGCTATATGTTACCAAGAGCTGCAGATGAAAATCTTAGCAATAAAATTTATTTAAGAATGGAACTTCAATAAATTCAACTAGCAGGTATTATACCCAGTGTCATGCTCTGGCTCACAAGAATGGATTATTACTCAGAAATTATTGTGATGCTGTTAAGACATTGGTAGTTTGGAGAACTCTAAAGATCCCACCAAAAAACTACTACAACTAATATATAAATTCAGAAAAATAGCAGGTTACAAAATAAATATCCAGAAATCAGTTGCATTTCTATACACCAATAATGAACTATCAGAAAGGGAAACTAAAAAAACAATCCCATTTACAATTCCATAAAAAATAAATATCTAGGAATAAATTTAACCAAGAAGGTAAAACACCTGTTTTCAGAAAATATGACACTGAAGAAAGAAATTGAAGAAGATCCAAATAGGTGGAAACATATACCATGTTCATTGATAGAATGAATTAACATCATTAAAAAGTCCATACTGCCCAAAGCAATCTAAAGATTCAACACAATTCGTATCAAGATGCCAATCGCATATTTCATAGAACTAGAACAAATATTCCAAAAATTTATATGGAACCACAGCAATCTTGATAAAGAAGGACAAAGTTGTAGGAATCACACTACCTGATATAAACCTATACTACAAGGCCATAATGATCAAAGCAGCATGGTATTGGCATAAAAATAAATATATAGATCAATGGAACAGAATAGAGAGCCTAGAAATAAATCCACACCTTTATGGTCAATTAATATTTGACAAAGGAGGCAAGAACATACAATGGACTGTAAAGACAGTCCATTCAATATTTGGTATTGGGAAAATTTTTTTCTGATATATCTTCTCTGGCAAAAGAAACAAAAGAAAAGATAAACAAATGGGACTACATCAAACTAAAATGTTTTTGCACAGCAAAGGAAACCATCAACAAAACAAAACGACTACTCACTGAGTGGAGAACATATTCATCAATGGCAGATTTGACAAGGTGCTAATAGCAAACATTTATAAACAAGTTATAAAACTCAACATCATAAACATAACAATCCAATTCAAAAATGGGCAAAGAGCCTGAAAAGACACCTCTCCAAAGAGGACACACAGATGGCCACTAGTCATATGAAAAGATGCTCAGCATCACTAATCACCAGAGAAATGCAAATTAAAACCTCAATGAGATTTCACCTCACACCTGTCAGAATGGCTGTCACCAATAAATCAACACACAACAGGCGTTGGTGAGGATGTGGAGAAAAGGGAGCCCTGTGCACTGTTGGTGGGAATGCAGTCTGGTGCAGCCACTGTGGAAAGTAGTATGGAAGTTCCTCAAAAAATTAAAAATGGAACTGCCGTATGACCTAGCAATTCCACTTCTAGTTATTTATTCCAAGAAACCCAAAGCACTAATTTGAAAGAATATATACATCTCTATGTTCATTGAAGTATTATTTATAATAGCCAAGCTATGGAAGTGACCCAAGTGCCCATCGCCCATCAGTAGTGGATAAAAAAGCTGTGTTACATATACCCAATGGAATACTATGCAGCAGGAAAACAGAAGTATATCTTACCCGAGGCAGCACGGAAGGACCCGGAGAGTAGTATACTTAGTGAAATAAGCCAGTCAGAGAAAGACAAGTCCAGATGCTTTCTTTTATATGTGAAATCTAATGAACAAAATAAACTTCCAAACAAAATAGGAAGAGACACATAGAAACAGAGGACAGACTGACAATTATGAGAGGGGAGGGGGTTGAGGGACTGGGTGAAAAAAGTGAAGGGATTAAGCAAAAACAAAACAAAACAAAACAAAACAAAACGCACACAGAGATTCATAGACACAGACAACATGTTGGTGATTATCAGAGGGAAAGAACAGTGAGGGAGGTAGAAGAGGGTAAAGGGGAGAATACATTTTGATGGAAGGAGACTTGTCTTGGGGTGGTGAATACACAATACAATACACAGATGCTGTCTTATAGAATTGTACACCTGAAACCTATGTACTGATCAATGCCACCCTAATAAATGCAATAAATAAAATTCAATAGATAACAACTGAATAGAGACTTGGAGATTACCCACTTGAATTTTCAAGTTAAAAGTAAGGACTCTATTTTGAATATTTATTAATCTCTTTCAGGTTGAACTTTCTCCCTAAAATGACTTAAATACTTTTGGTCCAGTTTTTTTTTTTTTTTTTAATATATTTTATTGATTTTTTACAGAGAGGAAGGGAGAGAGATAGAGAGTTAGAAACATCGGTGAGAGAGAGTCATCGATCAGCTGCCTCTTGCACACCCCCTACTGGGGATATGCCCGCAACCAAGGTACATGCCCTTGACTGGAATCGAACCCGTGACTCTTCAGTCCCCAAGCCGACGCTCTATCCATTGAGCCAAACCGGTCTCGGCTTTGTTCCAGTTTTTTCAAAGGAAATAATACTTCTGGTCCAGTGTATCAAAAAGAAATAAATATAGTGCTTATTTTAAAAGGTTGTTATGAGGATGAAATAAGTCACTATGTAAAAACAGGCCTCAACCTGGCCAGCATGGCTCAGTTGCTGAGCATCAACCGATGAACCAGGAGGACACGGTTTGATTCAGGGCACCTGCCTGGGTTGTGAGCTTGATCCCCAGTGTAGGGCGTGCAGAAGGCAGCCGATCAATGATTCTGTCTCATCATTGATGTTTCTATCTTTCTCTCCTTCTCCCTTCCTCTCAGAAATCAATAAAAATATATTTAAAAAATAAATAAAGACCGCCTTCAAATGTGGATCTGACTTACAACAGCTCTGCTTGCCATGTTGTTTCTGTATGGATATGCTAACATTTGTTTTGGGTTTTCTTCTAGTAGACATTTTGGTGCTTTATGCTCTTTGTAAATTTGAAAAATACAGATAAGTAATTTCTGAATTAAAACTTCACATTTACTTAAAAAAAAAAAAAAAGACATTGATAACTTGAAATCAGTCAGACAACCTGGAAGTATTTATACCGTGGAGATCAGCAAATGCTACAAATCAGATTTATTTTTTTAAATCAGCGCACCAGTTTGTCAGTGTAGCAATATCTTTGCCACATGAGAAATACCAAAACCCAGAGGTAATCATTGTTAACTTTCTTATGTAAACATCCAGAAAAATGATTGTTTAATTACTAGGACATATGCATACAGGGAGAGGTAAAAGTAGGCTTATAGCTGTAGTACAAATAATACAATAATTAATAAATAATAATACAAGACTGAACTCTGTGTTTCGTGTACTCACAACTATAAATCTACTTTTGCCCACCCCTGTATATTAAGTTAATTCACTTCTAGAGAGAGGATCATATTTTATGAAAGTTTCTTGAGGTGTTTCTATCAACACAAATGGACCTCACACCTCACTGTTTTAAATTATTCTGTAGTAGGCTATTACATAGCTATCCCACAGTTTATGTAACCAGTCTCTTCGTGATGGGTGTCCTTGTTTGGGCTTCTCCAAAAGTAAACCTGGTTTGGGTGTGGTAGTTTGTTAGGCAGGCACATGAGGAAACCCACGTAAGACAGTGAGCAACATGGGAGGGGGAAGCTGTCGTATTAAATAAGAATCCAAATAAGGCCCTCACACTTGATTGGCTTCCTCCTGTGTTAACTCTCTTTAAATTCATAGTCTCTTCCTTTGTCACCTTTTCCCCTTGCAATTCACTGAAGAAACGACCATTTTGCTGAGTGGATCTCAATGGCACAATTTAACACATTCCTTTACATGCTGTACTTTCTGTAAATAATTGTTGGATATAAAGATAGAAATTTGTCCCAGTTTAATAATGATAACAAAATAATGAGAGGTATTTTGATTAAGCTCCATTTATTTTTAGTATCACTATTTTTATAATAAGCTTTATGTTTTAGATCAGTTTTATATTTCGGAAAATTTGAAATGATAATACAAAGAGTTCCTCATATACTGCCCCCACTCCTGACAATTTCTCATTATGAATATCTTAATATGGTACATTTAGTAAATAAATAATTAATAAATCCACATTGGTGCATTATTATTAACACAGTTTATTTAGATTTTCTTAGTTTTAACCTAATGTCTTTTTTTCTGTTCCAAAATTGCATCCAAGATACCAATTACCTTTGCCACATGAGAAATTCCACAACCTAGAGGTAATCACTGTTAATTTTCTTATGTAAACACCCAGGAAAACGATTATTTAAGGACTAGCACATATGCATACAGGGATGGGCAAAAATAGCTTTATTTATTTATTTATCAATTTTTGTTAATCTTTACCAAAGGATATTTTTTTCATTGATTTTTAGAGAAAGTGGAGGGGAGAGGGAGAGACAGAAACATTGATGTGAGAGAGACACATTGATTGGTTGCCTCCTGCACACATCCCAATCAGGACCAGGAATTGAGCTTGAAACTGAGGTACATGCCCTTGACTGGAATCGAACCCAGGATCTTCAGTCCTCGGGCCAACACTGTCCACTGAGCCAAACTAGCCAGGACAATACCACATGACATTTAGTTGCCAAGTCTCTTTAGGGTTTCCTGGGCTGTGACAGTTTCTCATACCTTCCTGGGTTATGATGATCTTGGCAGTTTTGAGGAGAGCTGGGCAGGTATATTTTAGGAGGCTCACCTGTTGGAATGTGTCTGATGTTTCTCTCATCTTATACTGTGGTATGGGTTTTTGGGAAAAAAGAGATAAAGTGCCATTTTAATCACATTATATCGAGAACAAACTATCAACATGATTGGTGATTATTGATGCTAGCTTTGACCACCTGGCAGAGGTGGTGTCTGCCAGCTTCCTCCACTAGAAAGTCACTCTCCTCGCCCACCTCCACTCTTCCACACTCTTTGGGAGGCAGTTACTATGCTCAGCTCACACTTAGGTGGTGGAGAATTACACTGCCCCTTCTTGAGGAGGGAGTGTGTATATAAAATTATTTGGAATTCGTTTTCACATTTGTCTCTTCTCCCATATATTTATTTACCCAATCACTTATTTATATAAGTATGAACTCATATTTATTTTATACTTTGAGCCAATGCTACTTTATGTTGTTGTTCAAATTCTTTCAGCATTGGCCATGAGAGCTCTTCCATTGGCTGCTGAGCTCCTTGGCACACCCTTATCATTGTGGGCCATTATTTATTTATTTATGAGCATGTTCTTAGTTCTTGGGCTCCATTGGCTTTTATAAAATAGAAACTCACTCCAGTTACCTCAAGTTTTGAGTGTGGGGATTACATTTTTATGGTAGAAGTACATAGAGATATAGTATCCTTTTCTCATCTAATGAAATGTGATGGCTAGCTTTGTTTGACTTCTTCCTTTCAAAGAATATTTTTATTGATTTCAGAGAGGAAGGGAGAGAGAGAGAGGGAGAGAAAATCAATGATGAGAAAGAATCATTGATTGGCTGCCTCCTGTGCACACTACAGTGGGGATCGAGCCTGCAACCCAGGCCTTTGCCTTTGACCAGAATGAACCCAGGACCCTTCAGTCTGCAGAGCTTGATTTCTAAAACCACTGGGGTTAACGACCTCACCCCCTACCCCCATTCCCTATCCACGCTTAGTTCTTTGAACTCCTTCAAAGCTACATGTCCAAATTATAATTCTCTGTGATAAAACTATGTGTAACACTCTCTCAGCTGGTTAGGTTCTTAATGAAAACAAAGGAAAAAAATAACCCACCTGAAAAACAAACCCTACCTGACTTGCAAAAGGATTTGTTTCTCGATTAATTTTTATGAATTATACCTTAAAGACTTTATCGAGACTTATCAAATGACCCTTACTTTTATCTATTGTCTTTCAGAAGTATCTGTTTAACCTGATATATTTAGAAGGGTTTAGAAAAATTAAAATATTAATTTTAATGCATCATTGTTAATAACATATTTGATAACGTGCATTTATTATATGCTTTTAAAATATATTTTAATTGAGTTCATAAAGGAAGGGAGAATGACAGAGAGAAACATCAACGATGAGAGAGAATCATTGATCGGTTGCCTCCTGTACACCCCCTACTGGAGATTGAACCTGCAACCCGGGCATGTGCTCTGGCTGAGAATCAAACGGTGACCTTCTGGTTCGTAGGTCACACTGGCCAGACTTTACTTTTTTGGGAAAGAGTCAAAAAATCTTAGCTCTGGCCATTTAACTCAACTTATGTAAATTATCCACCATATAATTAATGACTATCAGTTATTAAGTATTATGCCAGGACAACAGCAAACCGAGACATATGTTTACCTTCTCTAATGAACAAAGCTACTTTTCATTGTCAGACCAATCAGCCAAATCAACTTCTTTTCTGTCAGAAAGAGTCTGACTTCATATTCAGTTCAAATAAACATGCTGTTATGCATTTCTATGACAACCAGCTCGCTCTGAACACACTGACTAGCGAGGGATGAGATGATCCCGTTCTCTCACACACCCGATTAAACAGATGCAAATTTAACTCCCTTGATTTCACGGTATTTACAATTTAAATGGCAGCATCCAAGATTCCCTGTAAGTCAGAACGCCACCTTTTACAACTAAGGCTTGTTTATCAATGAAATCCTATTCCCAAGCTAAAGTAAGTTTTAATGCACAGATAAAAGAAATGGAAGCTAATTTCTGCAAAGTCATTGTCACAATCAGGACTGGTGACACAGTTTCCAGGGTCTAGTACGAAATTAAAGTGCGGGGCCCCCTGTCAAACATGAAGTGTTTCAAGATGGCAATGGCAGCGGCTTACAGTCAGTGTGGGCCCTGCTCAGAGCAGAGTCCTGTGTGAGTGAGCAGGTCACGTCCATGAAGCTGGCCGGGACAAGACTTTGGTTTTTATTTTATTAAAAAAAAAATTATTGATTTTTTACAGAGAGGAAGTGAGAGAGATAGAGAGTTAGAAACATCGATCAGCTGCCTCCTGCACACCCCCTACTGGGGATGTGCCCGCAACCAAGCTACATGCCCTTGATCGGAATCTAGCCTGAGACCTTTCAGTCAGCAGGCTGATGCTCTCTCCACTGAGCCAAACCGGTTTTGGCAACAGCTTTGTTTTTAGAAAAACTTAGGTTCCATTCTTAGAATAAGCCAAATCAATAAGGTTTTTCACAATTTAAAAACAACATCACTCTTTTGAAGCATTTTCTTCCCTATAGATATGGGCGTGTCTGTGGATTTTCCTATCTGTAAGGCATAGGACATCTCTCTATCCACCACAAACTCAAACATAATCTCGTGAACAGCTCCTCATGCCTGTCTCCTCACCTGCCCTGAACTCTAAGAACTAACTGGGTTCATATGAAAATGCCCTTCGCACAGTGTCTGGTATTTAATAAGTGCTATATCATTGTTTGCTGTTACCATTATTATTATCCTTACTATTATTATTCAGGCATTTCACTTACTGTGCAAACTGCAATACTGTCAGAATAGGGAACTGATTTGATGGCAGTGACAGACTTAGCATATAAAACCCATGTTCAGTAATCTTTCAGGTTTTCTTTTTTATTACATTTGGAAATGCTCTAGATACTTAATGAATATCCATTATTTAACTTAACTTGGCAAAACTCAAAGGCTTCAAGTTACCAAAAAGATTTGGGAAAATAATTATTGCTGTAAAGTTTATCTCTAACTTTTATCTTACATCCATTTAAATAATTTACTCTCGACAATTGTGTTTAGACTATGGCCCAAAATTTTATGAGACAGGAGACAAAGTCAGCCATTATTGTAAGCCATTTTCGTTATTGAAAACTTTTATAAGAGATAACATGGACTTATTTGACTAGTAAACCCAAGTAGAATAAAAGCTGTATGTCTGCATTATATTGAATGCTAATAACTCAAGCTTTTATCAGAAGTCTAGAGTAATTACTCTTTATAAGTTTTCTAATAACCAGTAAACTTTAACTTTTATTTACCTAAGATTATTCCAGATCATATGAACTCAAAAAACATTTAGGTTAGAATCTGTAATTCTGAGTTTTAGCAATACTTAATTCACAAGTGTTTATTTTTAAGCCAATTAAATAAAGCTCTTTTACAAATTCATTTTGGCAATACCATCTGAAAGTAGAAGAATACCATATCTATAATATAAATATCCAGACATACATAAACATACAGACAGATCCAAACAGAGATCATGTTGCTTTCATTCTAAAATGTTAGCCATGGATCAGGTACAACAACATAAAACTCACTAGTTTTTAAGTAAAATTTGAATTTTAAAAATGGTATGTATGTCAGACAGAACATGTTAAAGTTAACTGCTCAAATGGCTAAAACTTTTTAATAATGTTTGTGGAGAACACTTTTAAGATTTATATTTGTATTTAACAAGTAATCTTATGGAGACTGTGCACTAGAATTTGGGAAAGGGAGGTTTAATAGTTTATATTTTAAAAAGCCTCTTTACCCTTTTTCTTTTAGTCTTATGTGATTATAGGCTGTATCCTGGGGTGTATACAGTTTACAGACATTGTAGGATTTTTATCTTCAAAAGGAAAAGAAAGAAATGTAAATTTTCTCCTAGGTGTTTTGGAGCATATTTGTTTATTATCAGAAGTCTTTTAAAAAGTTTTCTTGTTTTTCTTAAGTGTAGGACAATTTTAGTTCCAATGTCTTGACTTTTAAATTTTCCATTATCTGCAAATAAAGAGTCTGAGTGGACTTTGAGTTGCTCTCAGAGTAATGCTTTTGTTTCGCTAAAGTTTCAAGTTACAAATAAAGAATTACTTATTTTAATTTCTTTTTTTTTCATTTCTGCAAACTATTTTTAAAGAATTGGTTAGCCGCTTCCATTATAATGCTTGGAATTGACTAGTACATCCAACCACATTACTTTGAATTTATCTTTTTGCTAGAGGCCTGGTGCACGAATTCGTGTACCAGTGGGGTACCTTGACCTGGCCTGTGTGATCGGTCTTAAACTGGCTCTCCGACATCCCCCGAGGGGTCCCAGATTGTGAGAGGGTGCAGGCCAGGCCAAGGAACCCCACTGGTGCACGATGGGGGCTGGGAGGGATATGGAAGGTTGGCCCTTCCTTGGCTGCTCTAATAATTAAATTAATGTAAGACAGGTCAACAGGAGAAAAACACATTTAATTTTGTATGTACAGGAGCCCATAAAAAGATGAGACTTAAAGAAGTGATCAAAGCAGGCAACTTTTTTTCTATTTCTAGACTTTATTCTGTTCCATTTGGATTCTTTTCTATCAGCAATTAAACATGGCTAAATCACCCCCTGCCTGAAAACCTCCAATCCTTTTGATTAAAAAAAATAATTCTTTATTGTTGAAAGTATCGCATATGTCCACCCCCCTCCCTGTTGGCCCCTTCCAGCCCACCCCTGCCCCGCTCCTCCTCACCATAGGCCCTTACCTTCATCCTATTGTCTGTGTCCATGGGCCATACATATATGCATGCAAGGTTCTTGGTTGATTACTTCCCACCCACCCACCCTCCCTGCCTTCCCTCCAAGATTCCGCACTCTGTTCCATGCTTCCATGTCTTTGCATTTAACCCATTCATCAGTTTATTTTGTTACTTAGATTCCACATGTGAGTGAGATCATGTGATACTTGTCTTTCTCTGACTGGCTTATTTCACTTAGCATGATACTCTCCAGGTGCTTCCAAGCTGTCTCAAAAGGTAAGAGATCCTTCTTTTTACTGCTGCATAGTATTCCATGATGTAAGTGTACTACAGCTTTTTATCCACTCATCTACTGATGGGCACTTGGGCTGTTTCCAGATCTTAGCTATTGTAAATTGAAATCAGGCAACTTTTATACCTTTTAGACAAGTAAGCAATACATTTGTGAAGAATTGACAAGCAAAGAAGTGAGTGAGGACTTGGAGTAGCAAATTAGTAAAGAAGTAGCAGGTTTGCTTATACAGCCTTCTCAGCCTTCCTTGCTCTATCTCAGGTAAAAAGATGCCTTCTACTCTCATGACAGGAGGGAGGGCACCTTTTACATGGGAGATTTATTTCCTGCTTTCAGGCAGACAAAGGAGGTCAGAGTGTCCTTTATGCACTGGCTGCTTTTTTAAGTAACTTTAATTCAAAATAATCAATATGCCAAAATGGAATATTTTGGGGAGGCATATTCTGCTCCCCTTCAATAGTAATGAGCTCACAAGGTTGTTGTAAATGTCAGTAAGGTCATGCATATAGGACACTTAGTGTAGTGTTTGGCACATGGCAAGCTCCCCAAACAATTTCCTGCTATTATTAAGCTGTTTTGTATTATATCCCTAAACACGGGTCTATTATATACTGTCAAAGTACAATTTGGTGAAATTGGTCTGGGTTGACAACAATTGACTTGCTAAAAACTAAGTTCAGGATTTTAAAAGGATAAACAGCAGATCTTTGATGTTATTTATTTATTCTCCTAATTGGATTTTAATAACCATTCAGAAGCATGGAAGTTAAGGATATAATCTTGGGTAAAAATGTGAGTGCAAAAATTCTCTGTTGTCCTATGAGAGCAGATCCATATGCCTGTCATTCTGCTAAGTAGAAGAGATAGTTGACACCTTTCCTAGTTAAATAATCCAGTCAGGAGATCTGTCTTAATCACAGAAGGCCATTCCCAACTCCCCAAGGATGTGAGTTGAGGTGATATTTTCCTCAAAATGTAATTACTGGAACCTTATTAAGCATAGTTTCATGGACAGCCTCTGGCCCTAATAATTGTAGCCAGGACATTACAGCTGGTACTCTTGTTCAGTGAACATTAAAAAAATGTCAATAAAACATTCCTAGGATGTTTAAATTTAAGCATTTTAGCTTACTGGTAGTTACTTTAATGTAATTTTGTTAGAAAATATATCCCAAGGTAACTGGTGTATTGTACAATATAGAGTTGTAAGATATAATCCAATTAAATGTTAGATGACATCTGCCAAAGAGGGTGATTTTGATTTGGGCCAGTTGGTTCTAAGCGATTTTATTTTCATAATAAATGAAGAGTAAGAGCAATCTTCCATGAGGCCACTTCTCGCTGATGTTTATAAAGCCATGTCATCAGAATTGGTTGTCCTTTATAGCAGGAATTATACAGCCAGTTTGCTCAGAAGTAGAGTCAAGCATTAAGTCTTAAGGTAAAAAAACAAAAAAAAACCAAAAAAACACAAAGGGCCAAATGATGTATAAAACTTACAATTAAAACTACTGTATAGAGCTTCCTTGAGAAGTAAACTATATACAAAGGGCACACACAGAGCAGCCAATAAAGATTTCTTTCCTTCAAAGAGGATAATAAGAATGGAGGTATCTATTGATACTTCTGCCAATGAAATAAAGCTTAGGTGGCAGGGACAGTGGCCCAGCACCTAAAGAGATCCCGTAGTTCATTTACAGGCCAAGTAAGAAGGGGAGACTAATTGAACGTGCCAGAGATTTTAAACGTAAAATCACGGGGCGATACTGGAGGCTGCTGCCTGACAGGACACCTCCTTTGTGGATAAAAAATAGCTAACTATGCTGGTCCAAGATTAAGGGCCAGGCCTTCAGGGCCAGGTCTGACCCAAGTGTGAGCATCTGAGCATGGGATGCTCCACGGTAATGTGCAATGCATATCAGATACCTAAAATCTCCCTGTGTCAGGCAGAAATAGTGGCTTATTGGCAATGGTGACAAGCCTTATAGGGTCTGCAACTAGATACATGAGTGAATTCCCATTTGTGTAGTCTATGCAGGCCCTCGAAGAGAAACTACAGGCTGCCTCAGAAATAAAGTTGGGGCCTGATGGGAATGGATTTGGAGTCTCACTTACAAAGTAGGCAGGATAGTAAGTCTGTGATTTTTCCTCCGTTCTTTTTCACTCTCCCAAAATCTGATATGGCCCATGGAAGCAAGAATTGACAAATAAACAAACAAAAACAACAAAAACCCCCATAAATACTCAAATTGAGTTTCCAAAGTGTATGCCCAAGCTGGGTAGTTCAGTTGGTTAGAGTGTTGTCAGGTTCGATCTCTGGTCCGAGCACATACAAGAAGCAACAAGGAATGCATAAATAAGTGGAACAACAAATTGATCTCTCTCTCTCTCTCTCTCTCTCTCTCTCTCTCTCTCTCTCTCTCTCTCTCTCACACACACACACACACACACACATTCAATCAATTTAAAAAATTTAAAAATACTTGAAAAGTTTCCAAAGATTTCTGATCCTTAGAGTCCCAGAGAACAGAAAGAAGTGCTGCTTTGATTTCTAAATAGCTTTATCCTCAGATAACCAACTTCTGGTCTCAGATGGATTGGCATAGCTTGCCTGGATTCCTTCCCTGAAGTTCTCTGACTCTATCTTCTCTGCATCTTTTTATATTTTCTGTACCAGAAAGTGGGTTAAGTGAGCTCATCAACGTTCTTCTTCAGAAAATTCAGATTCCTAGCTCCGATTTCCTGATTGCCTGGCCTGCTGAATCTTGAATTGTGAGTTGCTGATTACAGGCATCGTTATCCCTTGGGGTATTTATTGTGAATGTGGATTCATTGAAAACAGACCCACTAGATTAGACATTTCTGGAGTTAGAGCCAAGGAATCTGCAACTCACAAGCTCTTTTGCCCAATATGCTTTTAGAACCACCACTTTGGTGTATTCCTGGCAGGTCAGACGTCTTATCTGGGGACACGCTTGTCTTCCAAGAAGCTCAAAAGCAGGTGGTCATCCTCATAGAGGGATTTAGTATACGCAGGTGATCCTCTTGCCCTACCGCGCGGGCATTTTTTGAGGGTTCATTTAGTGTGCTTTTCTTTATCCCATGTCATTTCATAAACATAGATGTACGACTGCATAAGATTCCAATTCTGGGATGGTAATTGCTCGATCATGCAGGGCAGATTATAACCTTAAGTACCTCCTATGTACTCAGCTCTTACCATGCCCCAGGCATTTTCTAGATCTTTTACATATATTTATTTGTTTAATAGCAACTCTTTGAGGTAAGTACTAATTTACAGTCCTCATTTTACTGATAAAGAAGCTGAGATCCAGCGAGGTTAATTAACTTGTCGGGAACTGGGTCTGAACCTAGGCAGTGTGGTTATAGGGCCCTCTGCTTCTCCCCACTGTGTGCTAGTGCCACATGCAACAAAAGCTTGTATCCCAGGGGAGGAGGGAGAGTATGTTTTCTCAGGGGAATCCATACCAGGATGTCATATATCTAGACTGTTTACGATTTCTAGGGCACTTGGATTTCCCAAATTTTCATTTTGTTATTTTATGTTTAGGAAGATGGGAAGCACATAAAAGTCCCGCCGAGCCTCAGGCAGACTATGCCCTTGACACACTGTCAAAGTTCTTCCTTGACTTAGAACTACCCATTGACATGTATGTTCTTAGGTATAATTTCATACTTTAGCAAATATTCCTCAAGGGCATGAACTCATAAGAGAAGTTCACTAGGCCAGAGATTCTCAGTTTAAGATACTCATAATTTAGTTGCCCAGGCCATGCCCCAGATCATTACAACAGATTCTTTGGTGGTGAGACCCAGGCATTAGCATTTAAAAAAATATATTTTTATTGATTTCAGAGAGGAAGTGGGGGAGAGAGACAGAGAGACAGAGAGACACATCCATGATGAGAGAGAATCATTGATTGGCTGCCTCCTGAACGCTCCACACTCTAGATCGAGCCCACAATCCTTGTGCCAACCAGGAATCAAACCATGACCTTCTGGTTCCAAAGGTAGACACTCTACCACTGAGCCACGCCTGCTGGGAGGATGGCATTAGCATTTTTAAAGCTCTTTGGGTGATTAAAATGTACAACCAAGTCTTTAACAGTGGAGGCTGGGAAACCACTGTTCTAGGCTGAGTAATAGCTTTGAAAAAACTGTGTTGTCTGACTGGCTGTGTGGTTGTGTCCGACTGGGATGCACTCCTTGCTTCCCCCCTTCCTCCTGTTATAGTGGTTTCAGTTTTAAATGGGGAAGAACACCAAGCTCTACTCGAGTCCAGGAGTCTAAACTTGTAGCTGTGCTGGGATTTCACCAAGTCATGGCCCTCTATTGACTAAGTTCTTATTTATTCAATAAAGCTGCACTGTGATAACAAACATTCTGTTTGTCTTACAATGCCTTTCTTCCTCCCCCAGTGGATGCTTTGGATCTTGGCAGTGAGAGGTGTTTGTCTGATCCCCTGGGGTTTAAATCAGGAAGAAACCAAATGCCAGGATGTCTTGAAAAGCTGATTTTTATTGGAGCATCTTGAGCTGCAAGAGAAAGAGAGAGGCCTCTCAAGTACACATACTAGTAGCTAAGGCAAGGAAGAACTAGAGCCCAGTCCTCTCCATATGCTTTACTCATGTTCATGGTTAAAGAGGGACTGTTGAAGGTCTAATCTCTACATTTGTGTGGGGGAGGAAGAAACTTTATTCTACTCTTCAATGGTTTCTTAGCTGGTCTAACAATTAAATGAACATGAGACAGATTAACAACAGAAAATGAACAAATTTAATTATATGTGTGTATGAGAATCCCACATATATAAGAATCAGAAACCCAGCATACATAAAAAGTTGAGCCAGGAAGATAAAATGAGGCATCTCTAGCATTCTGAGCTGAGGATGATAAGGTAAGGCTCCTTGGGAGCTTCAGAGGGTCATTGCAGAACAATAAAGAGCATATCCTCAGCTTTATGCAACGCATTGTTTATTTCTTCGTGTGTGTGTGTGTCTGTGTGTGTGTGTGTGTGTGTGTGTGTTTGTTAATCCTCACCCGAAGATATTTTTCCTTTGATTTTTAGAGCGTGGAAGGGAAAGGGGGAGGAGGCAGACACACACAGAAAAACATCTATGAAGAGACACATTGATTGGTTGCCTCCTGCATGTGCCCCTGAATGGCTAAGAACTATGCCTACAACCGAGATACATGCCCTTGACTGGAATTGAACCCTGGGCCCTTCAGCCTGAGGGCAACACTCTATCCACTGCGTCAAACTGGCTAGGGCCCAGTATATTCTTTATTTCAGATAGTGTAGTCTTCATTTCTGACTGTTTTTAAAAAAAATCATTTCTGTGTCCTTTTTCATGCTGTTAAGCATCCTTATAACCATTGCTTTGAATTCTATATCTGATAAAATGCTTGCCTCCATTTTATTTAGCTTTTTTTTCTCTCTCTAGAGATTTATTTTGTTCTTTTATTTGGGGTCTGTTTCTTTGGTCCCCCTCCCACCTCCCCATGTTGGCTGCCTCTTCATGTTAGTTTCTTGTTAGATAGATCTGCCACGACTCTGCTTCTTCACGGGAGTTGTCTCATAGTAGGTGCCCTGTGTCATCCAATGGTTCAGTTTCCTTGATCGTCTGAGCTGGGTGCTCCAGGAGTGCCCCTTTCGTTGGTTATGTATACCCTTCTGTTGTGATTTAGTCCTGATTGTATGGGATCAACCCTAAGGGTGGCTGAATGTGAGGCTCAACCCTGACCATGTCATGCTTTGCAGGTGCTGACCACATAAGTGGAAATTTGCCTCAGCAGGTCTTGGTGCCTATCAAGATCCCCCTGCCTTGAATATGTTGCTCATGAGGCTTATTGAATCCTGCTCTATGTTGTCTGAAGCTGGCCCCTGGGTGTGTTGATTCTGGGCCTCTTGAGAGAGACGCTGGTGAGGCCAACCTAAGACACTGCCTGTGACCAGTACTCGGCAACCTGTTAGGATCCACAGCTTGTGGGTGCCCCTACGGGACCTCAGTGTGTGTAAGAAGGACTAAGGTGCACCACAAGAATGGGTTTTACAAGCACTGCGCCCAGGGGCAGGTCAGCAAAAGTCCTAAAATACCCCAAGATCTGCCTCTGCCTGTAAGGCTCAATCATTGAAAGAGCCGCTGGCTGTACTCCTCAGCAGGGAGAAAGGCCTGTAGGGTGGGGTGAGAGGGAGTCTAGAGGGTCAGCCATCGTACTTTCCCCCAGGCTGATGCCCCATGGAGGGGAGTGCCCCACCCAAGAAAAATTGTGACTTAAGTGTGAGAGAATGACTCAGCGCAGGTAGCTGTCCCTTCAGCTCCCCCATGACAGCCACAAACCCCAGACGCTCTTCATGCTGCTCTAGTGTGCTTCTCCGTCCGACCCTCCACCAGAGCCCAGGGTTAACGGCTGTGAATAATTTTTTTTTGTGTTGGCCCTTTAAGAAGTGCCTGAGTCTTTAGTGGATTTCCAGAGTTTGATCTCTCCATGGTGGGCAGAAACCTCACTGCTTTATACAGCCATGTGTTTGTCATGTGGGAGCCTCTTCCCAGCCCCTGTGCTCTGGGTTGGGGAGCCCCGCTTGTAGTTTAGATCCCAGCTTCTCAGGCAGAACCTCCCACAGCTGAGCTAGCCCTGTGGAGCCTCAACCACCTCTGTGAGTGGGGGGGGGGGGGCAGGGGAGGCGGGAGATGTGAGAGGGGGGGTGTCCTTGTGGTGTTTCCACCCTTCCTACCAGTCTTCGATGGGGTTCTTCTGTAAATCCTTGGTTAAGGACTTCTCTTCAGCTAGTCTTCAGTTGGTTATTCAGGTTGATTGTTCTATATTTTAGTTGTATTTCCAGTTTGGTCCCGGGAGGAGGTGAGTGTAGGTGCCATGGACTCTGCCACAATCTTGGATCTGCATTTCTTCTAATGGACAAATGGTTAGAGTGAAAAGCAAAAGGTTTTGAGGCAGTTATTTTAAGCCGGTTTTATATTTTAAAAATAAGATGTAAAGAGTTTGGGAAAAGGTAACTGAAAATAAAACTAAACCATTAAAATAAACCTTCCTAAAAATTTGCAATACTCATTTTTTTCTTCTTTGTTTAGAATATGCTGTCCACATTTGAGTTGGTTCTTTGCAATTGAGAAATAATCTCTATTATAAATTTTTCATTGAACACACACACACACACACACACACACACTTTATTTGAGAAGTGATATAAGCACATTATGGAGATGATGTTAATTAGGGGGAAAAAATCCTCCAAGTTTAATTACCACATAAGAACCCTTTGTGTGTGTGTGTGTGTGTGTGTGTGTATGTGTGTGTGTGGTATTTCTTATAGAGTTTTCTAAGCTAGTTACTTAAAAAATTTATGATTAAAAATTTTTTTTTAATTATATAGTATCATAAGCATTTTCACATGTAGCATAAATTTCACAACCAACATTATAAATGGCTATTCTGTTTAGTGGATACAGATATATACAATTTACTTAAAATGGCCCAATTTTCTGAATTTTCGCTCTCTTAAATACTGCTCTCATTGTTTCTGTGAATATGGCCCCCCTCCCGTCATGCATATTGTACAGCCTTTTCCTAGAATGGATTCTCAGAATGTGGCTGCTTGAATTCACCAGGCGCTGTCACACGGAGCTGCGGGAGCACAGTGGGCTCCATGGAGTCTCCAACGAATAACCTGCATTGATTTCTCAATTTGTGACTTATCTTGGCTTATTTGCTCCTAGAATTTGATTTATGGCTCCAGGGGACACTTTAAAAAATCATTTACCCATCAGCTGAGACACTCTAATTATTACTCAAAAGGTCAAGATGCAGCAGACCAGAGACAGGCATCTTAGACATCTAATCCCTGCATCTCCGCTGCTCTCTCCAGGCGAGTAACCAGATTCTGGCAAAGTGACAGCAGAACAGGAACAAGGAGAAGCTGTTATTATGCATCCTTGGCCTTCACTAGTCTCCCCAGGGCTTGTTTAAAAAAATCCTCACCTGAGGATACTCTTTTTCCATTGCTTTTTCAGAGAGAGTAGAAAGAGGAGGAGGAGAAGAGAGAGAGAAACACTGATGTGAAAGATCCACATTGACTGGTTACCTCCCACCTGCATCCCGACAAGGGGTGGGGCGGGAATCTGAAACCCAGGTACATGCCTTTGACTGGATATTAAACCCTCAACCCTTTGGTGTGCAGGCAGATGCTCTAACTACTAAGCAATACTGGCCAGGACTCCCCTGTGTTTTTTCCCTACAGGTAGGCACTGCTTCAGGTGGTAGCTGAGTTCTTGTGTCAGGGTTAGACTGTCCAAAGCCAGGTTAGGAAGAATGGCCAGCACAAGAGAGGGATTGTGGTCTGGGGAAGGGGGGAGTTTGTGGTTTCTAAATCAAATCTCTCTATACATAGTAAGACAATACATCTTTTTTGAAAAAATATATTTTATTGATTTTTTACAGAGAGGAAGGAAGAGGGATAGAGAGCCAGAAGCATCGATGAGAGAGAAATATCGACCAGTTGCCTCCTGCACACCCCCTCACTGTGCCCTCAACCAATGTACATGCCCCTTACCGGAATTGAACCTGGGACCCTTGAGTCCACAGACCGATGCTCTATCCACTGAGCCAGACCGGTTTCGGCAAGACAATACATCTTATGGCCTAACAAGTTGTTGAAAAAGAGACAACAGGCCCCAAATGGAGTCACTGGTGTTAAGCCCCACATCAGCAAATTAAGACAGTATCTAACCTAACCGCAGTTTCAGGCTCTCCCAGGAATGTGACCCTTAACCAGTCAATCCGAAATTACGAGGTCAGCACTAGTAGGGTAACCTGCCTGATTAGATCTCCTTTCTTTCCCCTTAGGAAGGTGAGCTTATCTGAAAGTATCCACTCTGCTAGAAACTTTCTCTTCCTGCCTGCTTCTGCCTCTAAAATTCTTTAATGTTATACATTTCTTTGGACTCCTTTCTACATACTGGACAGGATGTTACCCATTCATGAATTGTTAAAGATTTTTTAAATGTACTCAGTTAAAGTTTTTTTTTAGCCCTCACCCAAGGATCTTTTTCCATTGATTTTAGAGAGACTGGAAGGGAGAGCGAGAGACACATGGAGAGACACATCAATTGGTTGCCTCCTGCACGCACCAAGCCTGAACCTGGGACCCTTCAGTCTGTGGGCTGACACTCTATCCACTGAGCTAAGCCGGGTAGGGCTTACATTTTGTTTTTTAACAAAGCTCAACTGCTGACATTTTCACTCTGTTTTCTGTCCTGTACAGAAGGGCATTTGTGTTCCTTAAATTGCCAAGTGAGTTATTTGTGACTCTGATCACACAAGTAAACAAGCCGTACAAGGCCTTCCCCGTGTCTGGGAACTCACACTGACCGACCTTGACTGCAGCCTCTCCTCTTACTCCCCAGAGACAGTGAATGAGCTCCTCCTCTTCAGGGCAGAGCCAGGAGCACACAGCGTACCTGCAGGTGGAACTGGCGTTTCCTTCAAGCCTCCTGCGGGTTCTTCTGGGTCACAGGCTCTGTGTGACCCGGGGGTCCGGCTCAGGGAGCACAGAGCTCTGGGCGATGGGAAGGAAGCCCATGTGAGGAGGGTCTCCAGGAAGGGATGCTCTGGGACAGGGACAAACATCATCCTGGGGCGGGAGCAGGATTTACTCGCTGGGGACCTTGGGGAGACCTCTCTTTAGAGATGTGGACATGTGAGACTGTGCTGTCAACAGATGAGATTGGCACTGTCTCTGCTGCTGGGACTATGACCGGACAAACAGTGGGTCCGTGCTGCCTGTCACTGCTCGAGCCAGTTAAGTAGGACAGAATTGGATTTTTAGGAGCATTTAAAAACCTCCAGTACAAGGGGGGGTTGGGGGGGGGTGCGCGGGGGGGGGGGGGAGTGAGGGAGGGGAATGTTAAAATATGTACACAGATAATAATTTAATTTAAAAAAATGAAAAAAAGGATTAAAAAAATATGTACAACACTGCAAAAAATAAAATAAAATAAAAATAAAATAAAATAACTCCCAGTACTGCTGGCAGGATGGGAGAGCAGCAGGTCATCCACAAAAATCTGCTCTGCACCCAACTATAAACCGGCTGCTCCTATAGAGTAGATGACATGAGAAAGTAGGCAAAAGGGCAAATTGGCAGTTTACAGATCTATAAAAGGCTTAGTGATGTGGCAGGGCTGGGGTTATACGGGGAAATAGCCACAGGGCATGCCAAATGGGCAGTTAACAGGCAAGCAGAAGGCTGGGAATCTTCAAAGGGCTGGCCATCCTGGTTCCTGCTGCAAAGTTGCTCATCTTCCCATGATAACGGGCAGCTCCACTTGGGGAGGGTGGGCTGCACTTCCAGGTGAGCTCCCAGGTCCCGAGTGCAGCTGCCCGCCAGTTGAGAATGTGTCTTCTTTAATCAGAATAAAGCAATCCCAGTTAACAGAGCAGGGTTAATATTTCTTACAATCCTAGCTGGTTTCCCAACATTCTTTTCCTGCCCCTAACAGGACTTCAGTGCTAACCTCCTGGGCTGGCGGAAGCTGAGGAAGTAGCAGGGGTGAATCCGCCACCAAGCTCTGGCTGCGGCCTTGAAGCCCTGCTATAAGCCCTCAAGCTGCCCCTTGGGAATGACACCTTACATTTTTGTTGTTGTTTCTGGTTCTGTGTTTGTTTGTCCTACATACAATGGCTCTCATGCTGTTTCATTCAATTTTTCCAGCACTCTGCTGTATTTTCCTCTTCCTTCTCTACTTCTTTAATTAGCATAAGAAACAAGTGTAGAGCAGAGGGTCTTATTCATGGCTGCCCAACAGAATTACCAGGCTACCCTCTGTTCTAGAAGACCAAAGAAATCTAGGAAATGCTTAGAGAAATAGAGTCACACAGTTTTATTACGCCAGTGATCTCAGAGGAGTTGCTTCTCAAAGTCTGAGTAAACCAATATGGTGGGAGTTCTTCTTTATACCCTTTGGTGTCTTTGTCCCCCACATATGGAATGGGACTTCCAGATCTTTCGTGGGCTTTGCAAAAAGCCCCAGTTGTTGGGATGGGGTCTTGAGACCACACCTATGGGCCTGGCCTGGCATCAGCACTGATAATCCCCTTCAGGAGCTGTGTATTGTTCAGTTTATGGCCTCAGGTCTTACAAGACCAGATTCTGGGAAAGGGGCAGTGACTTAATTATAGGCTATCAAGAATGTACATTAGGGTACTGGCACAAATTCAGATTGCTAGCCCTCCTCCCCAAATTTCTTATTTTCCTCATCAACTCCAGGCCAATTAAATCTGATTATTATTTTATTTTTTGGAGGGTGGAACCGAAGCGTCAATGTATTTTAAAATTTTCTAAGAGATTCTAATGTTAAGCCAAGGTTGAGAGCCACTGAATTTTCAGTGTCTGTTTAAGAGCAAGTGAGCCAAAAATTTTTTTCTCCTATAAGTCTGCATGTGTTTAATTGTAATCCTGCTGATGTTTTCATTCCCTTTAGTAGGCACATCTACCCATTTTATTGTGCTTTATTGAATTATATAATGAATATAGAAGTAGAATTTTCCTAGCATTCTGCTCCCATCAGGATGTGGTGATTATACGTTAACATTATCTTCAGCTCTGGCCAGTGTGGCTCAGCTGGTTGGCATCACAGGGTTGCTGGTTGGATTCCCAGTCAGGGCACAGGCCCAGGTTTCTGGATCAATCCCTAGTGGGGAACAAGAAGGAGATAGTCTGTCTTTGTTTCACTCTCATATCAATGTTTCTCTCTCTCTCTTGCCCCTCCTCTTTTTCTAAAATAATTAAAATATGTTAAAAATCTTTAAAAATTTATCTTTAATTTTTAATTCATTGTACACCTTAAATGTGCTGATGTGTACAATGTGTTGATACCACTATTGCTTTAGGACAGTTCATTTTATTGCCTTTTGTCTCTATTTTTCTTTCCTCTCACACACAATTTTTTATAGTTCATTTCAAGCTCCTGCCACAGTTTCATTCAATAAAAATCTTGCCTATAGCTGTAGTTAGCTTGTTAGTTTCAATAACACAAAACTTCATTTTTGAATTTCCCTGTCTTATTTTCATTATTCATTTTCCTCTTTAAATTGTGAACATTTATAGATTGTACTTTAGAGCGAGAAAATGGCTCAATTATCTAGTGAAGACAGGTTGCAATGTAAGCTTGAAGTCACTGAAAAAGGCAGGGTCATCAGGGAAATTCAGAAAAGCAGTGGCCAGTGAAGGGTGTAGCAGATATGATTTTGTCCCTCAAGAAGTAAACAGAGAAAGCAACAAAATTACCCCTTGCCATAATAAATACACTGGCCCTAACCAGCAGTTTCAAATTAAAATTTTTAATATGCCCAGCTGGTGTGGCTCAGTGGTTGAGCATCAACCTATGAACCAGGAGTTCAGGGTTCAATTCCTGGGCAGGGCACAGGCCAGGGTTTGGGGCTTGATCCCTAGTAGGGGGCATGCAGGAGGCAGCTGATCAATGATTCTCTTTCATCACTGATGTTTCTCTCTCTTTCTTCCTCTCTGAAATTAAAAAAAAAAGTTAAAAATAAAATATTTTGTATGCTCTTGAAAGCCCATTTAAATATAGATTTTATTATGTTTAAATGTGAATGAGAGTAAAATGTTTATCTTTATATGACAACATCTACATACTTAGCATAAATTGGAGGAGGACAGGAATGTGTCAGGATATTCCCTGGCTCTTGCCTTGGGGCATCCCTTGAGTTGGAAGAGAAGTAGGCTGAGGCCCTGTAAGGAGAATGAGCCAGAATCCATGGGCTTTGAGAAAAGTCGCATCCTCCTGGATAGATCCGAGTTTCACTTGGAGCTATTTTTTGTGATCTCAGAATTTAGTAATATTTTTCTACATTTGGGCTTAGTTGTGTTATAGGGCATTGAGGGAAGGATTTATGTCCATTTTTGAGGTTCAGTCAAAAGGCAGGGAGAGGAATCTCTGAAACAGAAAGGGGCAGCAGTAGAATTTGGGAGCCAGCTAGAATTGGAAGAAATATGAATCATGCTCTGTGAACCATGACTGTTTTATTCTGATCAAAGAAGGCACATTCCGCCCTGGCTGGAGCCGACCTGGAGACGCAGCCCTCCCTTCCCATTAGGAGCTGCCTGTTACCATGGAAAGATGAACAACTTCGCTGCAGAAACCAGAGTCGCCAGCCCTTTTTGCACACCCCCAGGCAGGCCTTTGCAGACCTCCAGCCTGCTCACCTGTTCATTGCCCACCTGGCACTGCCGCTGGCTAATTCCCCCTGTAACCCCAGCCCTTGCATATTACACAGCCCTTTGGAGACCCCTAGCTCTTTTGCATATCTGTACCCTGCTCTTTTGCCTAGTTTTCTCTGTATTGTTTTGCTATAGAAGCAGCTGGTTTATGGTGGGCTGAGAGCAGATTTCTGTGGCTGACCTGCTGCTCTCCCACACTGCTGGCAATATTGGCATAAATGCTCAGATGTGATTCAGTCCTGTCTCTGCTTCACCGGCTGGAGTAGTGACAGGCAGCCCGGACCCATTGTTTGTCTGGTTACAAACCCACGGGGCAGTGATGATAGGGAGCTTCTTGGGGATGTGATTTGAGGAGACCAGAGTTGGAGCTTCCAAATCCACTTATCCTTTCATATAAAGAGATTTTTCTGGTAGTGTTTACAAGAATTATAGACTGGCAGAAGAACTTGATGAGTCATGGCAGAAATACTAGAAAGAAGCAACCAAAGAATGGAAGATTGCTTTTTGGAAGTTCTGGGCAATTATTTCTTAATTGAGTCTAAGACAAAACTAGTCTTTATATATATATATTGTTATTGATTTCAGAGAAGAAGGGAGAGGGTGAGATAGAAACATCAATGATGAGAAAGAATTATTGATCAGCTGCCTCCTGCACGCCCTACACAGGGGATGAAGTTTATAACCCAGGCATGTGCCCTGACTGGGAATTGAACCATGACCTCCTCATTCATAGGTCAATGCTCAACCACTGAGCCACACTGGCTGGGCAAAATTAGTCTTTTAATGTTTGGTGAGATAAACACCTGATATCATCTAGGGCAGAGAGAAACAAAGTATTTATTGAATAAATAAATTAGTACCGAATGAATGAAGATGACACAGCCTCAGTTCTTATAGCTCACAAACAACTATATTCTAATAAGATGTGTTGTAATAGATTAATGAATAATAAGCTAATGGTGTAAAAACTAGCAAAGTGACTTATTTTTTCTTTGAAACAAGGGAGGGGAAGAGTGTGGGAAGAATACAGGTCAAGGAAGTATTCAAGAGTGGTGAGATTTTGAATGGAACTTAAGGACAGGTACGTTTTGTTCTGGTGGGAAATTTCTGAGAAAATATTAAAATGGGTAGGACATGGCTTTGTAAAATAAGAGGTTTGATATTTTGTGATCAATTTATAAGAAGTCTTGAGGCTCTGAGGTATAATTTTAAATCATTTCACTTTGTCTAATTGTTTCAGAGGATGATACAAAAGAAAAGATTGTATGACAGCTTTATAATTTTTTACTGGAGGGTTAGAAGATAAAAAGCCATACATACTCTGCAAATCTTAAAGCTTTATGAAAATCTTAGGGGATCCTGGCTGTCAGAAAAAGAAATCTCACTTTTGTGTTTGTGGCTTATAAATAGTCCGGGATAGATAGTTGAGTCCAGGGAAATAAAAACCAGTAATCTATAATAATAAAAGCAGAACATGCTAATTTGAGCAGATGTCCTTCTGCTCATCCTTCCGGATGACCTTCCGGACAAAGCCAGGGCTGAGAGGGCTGAGGCAGAGATGGCCGCCAAGGCAGAGTCCCCAGGCCTTGGTGGTGGCAAAGGCCGAGCTCCTTGCATGAATTTCGTGCATCAGGCCTCTGGTCTACTATAAATTAGAGCAAGTTATAGCTTTCCTATATAGCAGGGATCATAAAATAGAATTAGGACATGTCTTAAAAAACAGGCATGGAACTAGGAAGAGTTAATTTGCCCAAGGACTTTTTGCCCTGTATGGGAGAGATAGTATTTGCGACATTTGGTGAAAAACTAGAGATGGGAGAACAGTTCAGTGTGTATCTCAGATTATTTTGTTGTTGTTGTGGGGCCCCATGGATCCATTCTTGGATATTGTGGAGATTTGGCATGTTGGGTAAAAACCCTTTTGACTTGGCACTCCATTGAGTTGGGGAGAGATCAATTTCCTCTACTTCATGGAGAAACATTGCGAACTCTGCTGCCTTGCGGACTGAAGAGAGAGCAGCCAGTCTTGGCACCTGGGGAGGGCCGCTTCGGAAGCCCCTAAGGAAAGAATCCCTGGAATAAACACCAGGATTTTCACCGTGGGCGGTAGTGACAGCAAGAGGAACAGGAGTGTTGTAGACTTCAGGAAAGGAGATGGCAGTTCAAGTTCCAGAGGGGATCACCAGGGACACTCAGAAATAACGGAGTGTGACTCTAGGGTTAGGCAAGGACCATTAAGCTCTCAGCTAATGTAATTCAGTTCTCCTTTGCAGGTCGGTAAGGCTGGGAAAAGCCAGATGTTTTAGAAAAATCAATAGAGACTGAGTAATCCAGGGCTTTACGTTGAGCAGGTGCATAAGCACATGCTGAGACTCGATAATTAAGTTGTCAAAACAAAGAAATAGATAAAATTGCATGGGATTTTGAAATATCAAGGGACTCAGAAAAGAACATCTAGATGCAACCAGAACAGAGACCTGTTTATTTAGCTTAGAGGGATTAAAAATTCTTCCTTTCTTCAGAGAGCTGAAACAGAAGGAGCAAATACACACGGTCTAACAGGAAAGGCCAAGTAATTATAACGGCATAGGTAAATAAACATGCTGTTCTCATTATAGAATGTGAGTTCTATAGAATGTGAGTTCTATGTCACTCTCCATGGATCCGTTTGCTATTTTCTGAAGTATTTTGATAAAGTTATTCCAGGTATTCTTGTGTTGAGAGAGTTTGACCAGATGGATTGAGATTTTTAGGTTAAAATAATGGTGTCCCGAGAGAATAAAACCAGGTAATAAACACAATTCATAGAACTTTGTGATCGTGAAACTTATTTCTCTCTAGGTATGCCACCGTTAGTTGAATGACTAGGTATTATTTCACCCAGAACATGTATGTACCATAAATCACTAAGCTGTCCACGTATGTAGTAAATATAAATCTTATTCGAGAAACTCAGGTGAGCAAGAAAGGTCACATTTCTATTTGCTTTAAATCAAATCAAGTACGTCTCTGTTCTCTGGCCCATAGAATTGCTGAACATTCTAACTTAGTAATTATTGGGGTTCCATTTCCAATGACTCGAGGTCATGTAGAGGGTCAGGAGTTTTGTATTAATACCCAAATGTCAGGAATGTCCCCTGGGTGTTGTTGAAAAGACCATTGTTCCAGCCCTTCCGGGCCCTTAAGGTCTGTGGCACTACTGCTCCTTCCAAACAGACCACAGGCGTCCTTATTCTCGAACTAATGTTCTCTGATTTCTTTTTATACAAACGTACTCGGAATTAGCCATGGTACATGTTAACAAGTAGAAGTGTCACTCCTATCTCTAAGCGTTGGTTGTGATGTGTGAGCATATGCAGCGGTGAGAATGTTTACTTGGTCACTGGTCAAAACTCAGTGACATTCTGTAAAACAGCAGAATGAGCTTGTGTCCCAGACTCGGTACAGCGTCTGAGGCTTCCGTGTAAGAGAGCACCAGCACTTCCCGCCTGGCGGTCCACACATTCCCAGGCTCATAGATGTACCTAGGAAGTTGTGCATTCCTGAAGATAGTGATTAAGTACCTATTAACATATTTAATCCTTTTGCAAAAGGAAGAGTTTGGACACGTTTGACTATATGTAGAGTTAAGCATCCCGTGTGGCTAATGGCAATCAGAGGAGTGTGCTCAGAAACCTTGCTTCATGATCCTGATCAGTATTTAGTTGTCAATAATTTTATTCATAGTTGCATGATATTTAGTTCATGCCCATAATTGGCTGCTAAAAAATACAAGAAGTATAATGAAGCTTGATGTTGAAATGTAGGTTAATGGCAACATTTCAGCAAATTCACCTCAAGGTGATCTTACCAAATCTTAAGAAGGCATTCAGCTAATTAAAATTTGTATGTAGCATCTTAAGCATTCTCCTTATTAAGAGAGAAAATTTGTTATGATTATAGATAACAATGTGTTATTTACAGAGAACTACTTTTTGGTTTCAACTCAAACATGATATAATATCCATTTAAAATTATTTATAATGCAGTTAGATAGTCATATATATCTTAAAGCAAATTAAATATGTCACTTGTCAAATGTGAAAATGTCATTTTATAGTATGAATTTTTAAAGATAGTATAAAATGAATCTTAAATCCAATATTTAATAATATAGTGATATAATTTAAATCTTATATTCATTTATAATATTTTACACAAAATAAAAATATAATTTAAAAAAATTCCTACAGGATCCGTAAGAGATATATATCATTGTGAAAGCCTTTCATTAATCAAATCTAATTAGAAATTGATTTGGCCAGTTTCTTGCAGGTGCCTCAGATTATTGCCTCACTTAACGTGAAATGTGCCCCTTGGTTAGAGGCAGTATTATGTATTATGCATAATTGTGCACCAAAGATGGTGCTTGCATATGTGTGATGAACAGGGAGCATCATCCTATCTAATAAAAGAGTAATATGCAAATTAACCATCACTCCATGACAAAAATGGCAGCACCCATAGACACAAGATGGCGGTGCCCAGTCCTCTCAGGCCCAGGGAGGGCTGCCACTGAGAGCAGGGAGCATGAGGCCCCAGCTATTGGCCTGGGAGGCGGCTGTGCACCCCTGGCATGATCAGCTCCCAGCTATAACCTGGGCCATAGGCCTGGGAGGTGGCACGTATCCCCTTCACAATCTGTTCCCAGTGGCGACCCTAGTCTTGGCCTGGGCAGCAGCTGCGCCCCACCCCCTGCACTTCTCTGCGCCCCACCCCCTGCACTTCTCTACCCCCAACTGCCATGCACGATCTGTTCCTAGACTCGGCCTGGGCTGTGGGCCTGGGAGGTGCCCGCAACTGCCTATTCCCTCCCTCCATCCCACCCTCTGCAGCGATCAGCTCCCATCCACAGCTGGGGGTTTTAGGCCTGGGAGGCATCTGTGTCCCCCAGAGCTATCCCTTCCCTGGGGCAGCCTGGGGTGTCAGCCTCCAAAGGGCCTGCACCCCATAGAGTGATTCCCCCCCCACACCTATAGCCTTGGAACTTCCCTTGCCCCCAGCAGAGTGATTAGAGACAGAAGAGGAATAAAAGGAGAAAAGAAAGAAAGGATAAAAGATGAAACATCAAGAAAAAAAAAAGAATAAAGGAAGAAACAACCACATGATATCACCTTTCCAAGGTCTCATGAAATTCCTGTTTAACGAGTTTATTTTATGACACTTTTAGTTTGGGTTTACATTTTTACTGGTTTGTCAAGACCATGGCAGGTACACTGCCCAATATGTTAAAGAAAAAACCCCTATCTAATAAAGAGGGAATATGCCAGCTATCAGGGGAGGGCAGTTGGGGACTTTCAGGCTGGCAGGGGAACAATTAGACATCAATCAGGCTGGCAGAGGAGTGGTTAGGGGGTGATCAGGCTGGCAGGCAGAAGTGGTTAGGGGCAATCAGGCAGGCAGGTGAGCAGTTGGGAGGCAGCAGTCCTGGATTGTGAGAGGGATGGCCCAGATTGGAGAGGGTGCAGGTTGGGCTGAGGGACACCCCCCACCCCCAGCACACAAATTTTGTGCACCGGGCCTCTAGTCTATATATATAAAAGGCTAAGCAACCATCCAACTGTCCGACTGGTAGCTATGATGTGCATTGACCACTAAGGGGCAGACACTCAATGCAGGAACTGCTAAGCTGTGGTGAGTTGGCAATGGAAGTTCTTGGGGACACACCCTGGAGGGGAGCAATTCCAGGGTGCATCATCTGAGAACCAACCTCTAGCCATCTGGGAACCCTTAGAAGATGTCAGAGAGCTGGTTTTGGCCCAATCCACATATATAATACTAAAGCACAAAACTATTAAGGACAGGATTATTGTCTTGGTTGCATATCCCCAGCAGCTAACATTTTAAGATTTATAATAAGTAATTAAGACATGTTTATTAAATGAGTTATTTTACATTTTAACTTTGAGATTTTATTATCTATAGTTTCCATGTAAAAAAGAAGCTCCAAGAAATTGGGTCGATTATTCCCTGCTCAGCTTCTTGACCTGGAAAGCCACACAATATTTAAGTGGCGAAGGCAGACCTTCCTATTGTTTGAAAAATGTGTAGTTACTTTTATTTCTATTCTTTATTACCCTGGCTCATGATGATTCCTTGGAATTGTATCTCTACACTGGATTCTGATACACCATCTGTACCCTAGACACTCCATTCCATACTGGGACGTCCCGGGCTTCAGGTTTTCAGTACTTCTAGCCACTGTTCCTGAGGAGCCCAGGTCACCTGGAGAAGTGAGGTGGAGTAGACAGTACTTAGAATACTGGCGTGCCACTGTGGTACCTGTTAATAACAGCAAGCTTCCTGACCTCGGCCACCCTGGGCCTCAGTTTCTTTATATATAGAATAGAGTGAGGGTTAAGTTACAGGATCTGTATGATCATTTAACGTGGAAGCATTCTGGGGATACCACTATGCTCCTATTGCTGTACTTGTGTCTCATCTTAATGCCCCTCGTAGCTTAACTTACAACTTTTGAGATCAACTTCAAAGTGTCCTATTTCCTCCCTTTCTTAGCAGGCAAGTCTCTGCGCAGGCTTATGAGTGTAAGAGGCTCATTCCCTACCTTTGTGTTTCCCTAAGAGCTTCTGTATGAGAAGGTAGGTGCAAGGACGAGATGAGATGACCAAGAATCTTCTCTGTGCAATCAGACCCACACTTAGTGCTTCAGACTTTGCGATCTTGCATGTATCCCCTTGTTTCACGGGTCAGGGCATTACCACATACTCGTATATATGTATTCACATGAAGTTACATCACAGTCTAGCCATCCAAATGTTAAGGCTAGTCTCCATAAGAGAAATAGCCCAAAGTTTTGTAGAAGGTTAAAATACACTTGCTATCTTTTCTTTAGTGATCTCCATGGTTTGGGTGGGGGAGGGCTGGGAAGGGACGTTATGTGAGTCTATGATTCTCAGGATTATTATAGCATCAGCGAACCAAGTTACATACTTTTCCCATCTTGAGCCACTATCATTATCCACACCCCAAATTCTGGAAACTTTTAACATAATATTATGAAAAGGTCTCAAAAGTATAAACAAAGTCAGTGTGATGATTCAAACTCAAAATACCACAAGGAAGAAATCTCAATAGAAGTGAAAGACAAGGAAATATTTCTGCCTGTTAAAGAATTAATACAGCAAAGGCAATGTACTTAGAGAAGAAAAATGGGAAACTAGAGAGGAGGAAGTATTAACAATCTGAGACAACAAAAGAACAAGATATGTATACAGAAGCTCTGGGCCTGAGGGTAGTCTTGTTTTGTGAAGAAACAAATATGTAAATATGACTTATGTGTAAATGACTCCATGATAAAAATAACCCATAGCCACTTCTCCTGAGGTCTTTGAAAACAAGAAAGTTCTAAATGCCAGTAATCTTAAGTAATTTATTATAATTGAACATAAACAAGAAAGCATGCAACTGGAACAAAAAGACACAGCGAAGTGCCACATACAGGCAGAACTTTCCGGGGAAGAGTCTGGAAGTGTTTTTATGCTTTTACTAGAGGCCCAGTGCACAAAATTTGTGCTTGGGTAGGGTCCCCAGGCCTGGCTGGTGATCAGGGTCAATCAGGGCCTCTGGACACTGGCCGGGAACTTCCTTTATTCCACGCCGTACCCTGTTGGTCAGCACATGTCATAGCAAGCAATCGAACTCCAGGTCTCCTGTTCAAACCCCCGAGAGGACAATTTGCATATTAGGCATATATATATATATATATATATATATATATATATATATATATATATATATCTGTGCTGTCTCAGGCATTGGGTGTTAGGCTCATCTTGGACTGCTTGGCTGACATACTCACCTGGATGTCAGCCATGAGAGGGACAAAATGAACTTGAAAGAGAAGAACCCATGGCCTTCCATGCTTGTTCACACCCTCCTACTAACTCTCCACCCAGAGAATCTGAGAACTTGATTCTGGGCAGGAGGCCATAAGCTAATCAGAGGTGGGGAACGCCTGGCCCACAGGCAGTGGAAGGCCTGGGAAATCATTTGGTCTGGTCCTGCTTAAGGCATTTGGTGTGAAATTAAATGTGTTACCCCAAATATAGCAGCCTAAATTTAAGTTGATAATTCTATATGGCCCGGGAATGATGTTATAAACAGCCATACGGCCCTTGGCAGAAAAAAGTTTCCCCACCCCTGCAGTAAGCAGAATTTTGTTGCCGATCTTTCTCCACATTCAGGTTCCATGTGGTTCCATTAGGTTCCCTACTATGCCGTCCAGTTCCTAGGAACCCCTGTTTGGGTGGCAGGGCTTTGATCTTTGATATCCCACTTTAACCACCACTCAGAGTGCTGAGCTTCCCCTGTCTCCAGGTTCAACACGCTCCTTCACTTTTGATCTTTAATGTGTGTGTGTGTGTGTGTGTGTGTGTGTGTTTATTGCAATTCTGTCTCCCCTTTCTCTCTCCCATCCCTCTAGCTCCCACTTTTTCTTTCAGAGACCCTGCCTTCTCTCCCCTCTCCACCACCTTTGTTATGCTTCCCCTCTGCTCCCATATCATAGACATGACTCTGTTAAAACACTTACCAGTATCTAATTTGCTCGACTCACCCACTGGACTGTAAGCTTCTTGAGAAGGGATCTGCGTCAGAGAAAATCTCAGGAAATAATTCATTCATTCATTTTCCCTGTTACGACTTTCTGTCCCAGTGACCTGATCTGTTTGTTCTAGGCATAAGAGCTAGAACCTTGTATTGCTCTTGCCATCCAGCATCCCGCTCTGATAACCAAATCTCATGCGCTAAACCTTAGGTCAGGACCTTTAGTCTGTGGAATCATTCACGTTCATGTCTCTTGGTATATAGTCTAATTGGTGAATTCAGACCAAAAAGTGCTTTACTGTTATCTAGGTTTGCTTTTCAAGCTAAACTTCATTTTTGTCAGTAGCAGGTTCCCGTGCCCGCCCCGCCTCTTCCCCCCCCCCCCCCCCCCCCCCCACTGCTTCTCTGGTCCTATGGGTAGGTCTAGAGCAGTTCCCAAAGTATAGTTCCTGGGAACCCAGATGAAAGACACCTGAGGTTCTAACTAAAAGGGAAAATTCCCTGCCCTGGCCAGTATAGCTCAGTGGGGTTGGGCATTGTCCTGTGCACTGAAAGGTTGTCAGTTTGATTCCTAGTTAGGACACATGCCCAGGTTGCAGGTTTGGTCCCAGTTGGGGTATGTGCAGGAGGCAACCAACCGTTTCTCTCTCTCTCTCTCTCTCTCTCTCGTCAGAGTTACTTCCTCTCTCTCTCTCTAAAATCAATAAGAACATTAAAAAAGTGAAAATTCCCAGGTTCTTTACTTTCAGAATTCCAATACCAAAATATACATTTATGTACAGTGCTGGCTTCATGGGCATGTGTCCTGTGTTTAGAAGGGCCTTGACCTTGGTTTAGAGCACTGCTGTTGCTACTTGAAATTATTAATCATTTTTATCAGTTTTGAACAAGAGGTCTGCTTTTTCATTTTGCACTGGACCTACAAAGTTATGTAATTGGGCTGTGTGTGTGTGTGTGTGTCTGAGAGTAATGTCACAAATATCCGTTTTGAAGAAAGAAGAATTCCTGACTTTCTTCGAATTCTACTAATGTTAGTGAAGATATGAAGAAAAGAACAGTCTTGTTTATTACTCTGGCAATGTAATTTTCCTAGAGGGAAATTTAATTTTTATATACATTTAAATCCTTAAAAAGTTCCCTTGGATATGAAATTCAAAACTTAATGCATTATTTGCCATATCTTTGCCTTTAGGACTATTTTTTGTTTCGACTTATATTACCTTTATTTTCCAATTTTATTCTTATTACAGTAATGCATGCCCATAGTTTAAAAATCAAGCAATACTAAAAAGCTTATAACAAAAAAACAACAATAGCATTTTCTTGCTTTATTCACCCTCGTTCCTAATTCCTACATCCCAGAAGCAATTCATTTAGCTCTGTCTTCTGGCATTTGTTTCTCTATTTCTCTATTATTTATTGATTTATTAAATTTAAGTAATCTATTAACTTCCTGTTGGAATAGAGATGATATAGCTCTCTTATACTTTCCCACAATCCTTCTAAGGTCTTTAATGTGTATTTTTTGCATGTTTCTTAGAAATGTGTTGGTTTTATGTGCATACATTTTCAGGTTTATGGAATTGTTGTTATATATTTAATTGTATTTTTTTCCACCAACCACTGTGGGTCTAGGATTTACCCATGTTGCTTTGTATTTGCACATGGATGAAGAAGTTTATGCATTGCAACGTTGTAATAGAAAAAGACAAAGGTTTCTCAAAGATATGGGAGTTGGAGCCTTTCTCCCGATGTCTCTTGGCACCTTAATAATTGAAATAGAAATAAGTATTATGGAATTACATACGGGGAATGATATCAAGTTGCGGATGGGAAAGAGGTAGTTAAAGGAATGGGACGGGTGTGTCAGATATGAAACCTGGGTCAGTGATTTATTGTCGTCTGCTCATAGAGGTGCCTGAGAAGGGACACGTCTTAAATAATGGAATAAATTTAATATCTTCCTTGCTCCTTCTTTCCTACAGACCCAGTTGGGAAGTTTTCTCTGGTTTAAGTGAGAGCAAAGGATTCTTGTATACATACCCAACGTTCTGCTTACGCTAGTCATCGTTTGTCACTCTTTGCAGCTAGAGACTCCACCTCATCCACACACTTGTTCTCACTCAACAAATGTTTACTGAGCTCCTGTAAAGTGGCAGGTCCAGCTCACTTGTACTTTGAAAATGTGTACAAAGCTCTCACTTCTGGAGGTTTAACCAAGTCCTACATGTTATTAGATGAATTCCATTGAGAGCAGAAAGATTTTATAAAAATCCTCTTCATGCGTAATCAGTTTATTGATACTTTTGACACAGTTGGATAGGTATAAAGAGTTTGATTTTTTTTCACCTCTAACCTATTTGCAACCAGTTTCTGTAGGATTTCTATTTCTGCATTTTAACGCTATTATGGACAGAGTCCATAATGTTTCCTTCTCTTTCAATTATTATAAGGTGAGATCCCTTATCCCAACTATTTCTACTGGCCCTGTCAATGGGAAGACTTTTGACTTTCAAGATTCACACATCAAGGTGATGGTGGTTGGTTCTTTTGATTTTCCTTCCACTTAAGCTATTTGTATTGGGTGTGGAGGGTTAGACAGGCAGGATCTACTATCTCACTATCTTCCTTTTCTAATTTAGCAACCTTGGGAATCGTGGTTGGGGATTTACCAGGCTGGCTCTGAAATTTCTCTACTGCTTTAAGGCTTAGCTCTTTAGCTCTTTTAGGCATTGAGGTGAGTAAGGATGGAGACAAGCGGCTGTCAACTCACAGTTGACAACGTTGTTTTTAGTCTCCTGTGAGTGGTTATCTTTGCTTCTCTGTCAATGACAGTTTTTTTATTTTTGTTTTTTTTTTTGTTTTGTTTTTTGTTTTTGGCGCAGCAGACATCTAAATGCCAGCTCTGGCGCATGCACTAGCTATTTGGAAGGCCCTATAAAACCTCCCAGACAGTTCCTTGACATGTTAATGCCGAGTCCCCTCCCTCTGAGCTCTTACCTCCAGGGAATGCTCTTCTACTGCTGGAGCCCCATGGCAGGCTGCCCTGGGGGGGGAGAGGGGGGAGACCTGTAAGCCTAGCCAACTCCGGAGAGTTCATTTGATTATAAGAAACTTATGGTGTTGTCATCTGATCACCACCCATTCACCTTGTTGCTGAAGGAGGGACTCCCCCATCTTAAAAGGGTCGAGATGGCCAAACATGCACCATCTGACACCGGACAGAAGACATTGGCAGAGCCCATCAGTCCATACTCCCAGCCTCAGGGAGGAAGGATGCCACGTAGAGCCACATGGGGATATGCTAGAGCCGTGGTCAGCAAACTGAGGCTCACGAACCACATGCAGCTCTTTGGCCCCTTGAGTGTGGCTCTTCCACAAAATACCACGGCCTGGGCAAGTCTACTTTGAAGAAGTGGTGTTAGAAGAAGTTTAAGTTTAAAAAATGTGGCTCTCAAAAGAAATTTCAATTGTTGTCCTGTTGACATTTGGCTCTGTTGAGTTTGCTGACCGCTGGGCTAGAGAATACAGGCGGGCTTTGTAGTGACCAGAGGAGGAGGTGACCCTTGGTTTCCCTGGAGAGATATGATTGGCTTCTTGGAAATCTTGCAAGTTGGCTGATAGGTGAAGCATGTTAGGTGGAGGACATGGTGGGGTGCAGCCGGTCCAGCTAATGGATCACTAGCCAGGGGAGGAGCCTTTCCCGCTGCTTGTGGCGGGGTTGGGGATGGGAAGGTATATGGTAAGACTGGGGAAATTCATGGTTAGCCCTTTGGAACACTGTTAGGCTCAAAAATGTCAATGCAACAACATGGAATTTCAAGCTTTACAATACTCCCTACCATCTCCCTCTGATTCCCTTTCAGCTCACCTCTGGACCCAGGGACAGATCAGTGAGTTTGTTGTCCAAACAGACATCCAATGAAGCCATGTCTTGAATGACTGTTTTGAAGCATTGCCTCTTATCCGTGAGTGATATTTCTTTCTTTTTTAAAATATATTTTATTGAATTTTTACAGAGAGGAAGAGAGAGGGATAGAGAGTTAGAAACATCGATGAGAAGGAATCATCAGTCAGCTGCCTCTTGCACACCCCATATTGGGGATGTGCCCGCAACCAAGGTACATGCCCTTGATCGGAATTAAAACTGGGACCTTTCAGTCCGCAGCCCGACGCTCTATCCACTGAGCCAAACTGGTTTAGGCTAAATATGAGGATCTTAACAACAAACGTAATGATCTGCCCCTGGGTCCAGAGGTGAGCTGAAAGGGGATCAGAGGGAGATGGTAGGGAGTATTGTAAGGCTAGAAATTCCATGTTGTTGCATTGACATTTTTGAGCCTTACAGGGTCCCAAAGGGCTAACCTAAGGACATTAGTTTAGAGCTTTTCAGCCAGTGAAGAATGTGGCACCTGGAGCAGAGAGTTCCTTTCCTCCCTATTCTGTGCTCTCCCAATAGTTCATTTCATTGCCAATATCACCCTGGCCAGTGCCACTCAGTGGGTAGAGCATTGGCTTGCACACTGAAGAGTCTCGGATTTGATTCCTGGTCAAGGGCATGCACCTGGGTTTTAGGTTCTATCCCTGAGCAGGGTACATGCGGGAGGCAACCCATCAATGTACCTCTCTCACATCAATGCTTCTCTCTCTCTCTCAAAATCAATGGGAAAATATCCTCGGTGAGGATTAACCAGAAAACACTGTTAGTACCACTCTTGTATCCCCACACCATTCAGTATCTGTCTTCCCTGCTGCTCCTCGGCACTCCATTCAGCTGATGCCTTCTCTTCCTCCACACTTTCTCCTTGAGTGAGCTCACTCATCCCTATATCTAACTCAGAACATTCTCCTGAGTTCCAGATCGAGGGATTCTGCTGCTCCCTGGAAAGCGCCACTTGAATACCTCACAGCAGTGGTCGGCAAACTCATTAGTCAACAGAGCCAAAAATCAGCAGTGCAATGATCCAAATTTCTTTTGAGAGCTGAAAACCAACTTCTGCGCATGGGCCACGAAGTTTCAATCGCACTGTGGTATTTTGTGGGAGAGCCACACCCAAGGGGCCAAAAAACCACATGTGGTTCACGAGCCGCAGTTTGCTGACCACAGTCTCATAGACATGGCAACCTTAAATGTCCAAAATCAAACTCCGAGTGACCGTGACATGCTCACCTTCTCCTCTCCCAGGATTTCCCGTATTTGTTTAGGGCGCCACAGTTCACCCAGGTGCCAGGCCAGAGATCTCAGGGTCCTCTGACTGCAGTGGGCCTCTATTTAGCCCATAACCAGTCTTCCTTCCACAAATCTGTCTATTTCTCTCTGTCTGCACTGTTTCCACGCCAGTGCATCTACCAGCCCTTGGATTTTGTAGCCGGTAATCGCTTTCAGATCAGTCTTCCTGCCATTTTGTCCGTCTATAACCCACCTTCCCCCTCTGCTAGCAGATTGAACTTTCCAAATTACAAATAAGTCAACCATTGCTTTACTCAAAGACATACACACCACATGTCCTTAGCATGCTTTCTTCATGTGGGATACAAAGGAATCAACCATTGCTTTACTCAAAGACATACACACCTTCATATGTCCTTAGCATGCTTTCTTCCTGTGGGATACAAAGTATTTCATCGTGTGATCACCACCAACTTTCGGCCTTGCTCTCCTGTCAATGTCTCATTAATTTCACACCCCAGATCTACTAAACTTTTTCAAATTTTCTCTTACATAACTGCAAATGCTGATTCCTCTAACTTTTGGTCTTCCTTTTTCATACCCTTCCCAACCTTTTATCCAGCTGGCTCTTACTGAGCCTTTAGAATCTGGGTTTAAAAGCTACTTCCTCTGGAAGCTCTCCCATGATCCCCATATTTGGATATAGTGCACCAATATGTGTTCTCATAATATACCATATTTCTCCCACCATAAGATTTATCACCCTTTGGGCCTTTCCTGAGTCACGATGCCTTAATTCAGCGTTTTTCAACCGCTGTCCCGCGGCACACTAGTGTGCCGCGAGATGTTGCCTGGTGTGCCGTAGGTGCAGACAAGACAAGAATTTTATAATTTTTCACTATTTTGTTTACTTAATATTTCATAATAAAGTAATTATAAAATACTTTCTTTGTGTTTATTTGATTCCTATTCAAGAGAATTACTTTATATATAGTCAATATAGGCACAGAGTTAAATTTTTTAACATTTTCTAATGGTGGTGTGCCTCGTGATTTTTTTCATGAAACAAGTGTGCCTTTGCCCAAAAAAGGTTGAAAAACACTGCCTTAATTATTACTCAAGCTCCAATTTGTAGCATGTAACATACCTTTACTTAGTTGATTACATGTTACTTCATTTTGTTAAACTCCAGCTATAAAAATGGGAATGATGATACTTACTGACCTACATACTATCACTGCCCGTTTTACAAACCTGGCAATAGATGCATGAAGAGGTGAGAGCATTTAGTGAGTGTCAGAGGTAAAATCAGAACCAAAGTCATCTGTTTTCAGATCTTTGTTCTCCGTCTCCGTGCAGTACTGTCTCTCAAGGATGCTCCTGTACAGGTAATTCTATTTACTGTTCATCTGCTTTTTCTACTTAGCTGAGCTTGCAGGCAGTATATAAGAAGAGGGGTTGCTGCTATAGCCCAGCACACCAACAGCTCAGAAATGTGACAGCCACATCTTGAGAGAAAGGGAGGATACAGAAAGATCTCAAAAGGGAAACACAGCAGTTCTGAAGTAGAAGAATATGTAAGTTCTGTGGGACAGAGGCCAGACCCGCCATCCTGAGGACCAGGGTGCTTCATAGCAGCAGAGAGTGACAGACACTCATTGCTGATACACTCAGCCATCGAGGAGCAGTTTCAAATGTATTCATCGTACGTTTCATTGTTATATTTAATAAATCGTTCTTGAGATTTATCTTGTGCCATTAACCATACGAGGCACTGGGCATTCAGAAACAGTTATTGTGTCAAGGGGTTTGCTATTTGGGAAGGGAAGTGGATTAGGAGATGGACATTGCCAGTGCAGAGACAAGCTTAGCATAATATGGGCGTCCACGGGAGGAACACACAGAAGCTATTCAGAGAAGACGTTTTGGAGGAAGTGATGTCCAAGATGAGGCCAGAGTGATTCAAAGAATATAAGCATTTTCAAAAAGGAAATGTACTGCCTTTCAGAAAAAGTAAAGATGAGATGTGGTGACCCTGTAGTGAAAAACACAGTTTGAAATTACCTTGGTATCAATTCTAGCTCTGCCAATGACTACCTGTGGGACTTGAGGTACATTAGTAATTCACACTTTTGTAATTAACTTAAAACGTGGGCATAAAATGTGTGTAGTTCATAAGGATCAAGTAAGATATATTGTGAAGTGCAAAGTACGATAAAGTGGAAGTGCTGTTATTAACTGAAATAAAGTACAAGACTAGCACTTAGCATGGTGCCTGCCTTGTAGTAAACCCTCAGTAAATGGTTCTTGCCTTTTTCTCACACCATATTGCTTTGCTTTCCCATTTGAAATTCCTGTTCCCTTCAGAGATGACTTTCTAAAACGCTAGATCCACATGACCTATGCCACCTGCCTACCCCTTAGGGTCATCTCCTGCCTCCTTCCCTCCACACTCATTTTCCAGAGCATATGGTAATGTTAATCATCTCAGAACTTATTTACCTTATAACTGGATTTTTTAAATCTTTTGTCCACATTCATCCAATTCCTCCAACCTGCAACTCCACCTCTCTCTGGCAATCACAAACTTTCTCTGTTAATATGAGGTTTCTTTGTTTGTTTGTTTTTAAATTGCACATATAAGTGAGATCATACAGTATTTGTCTTTTTCTGACTCCCCCCCCCCCGCCCCCCCTGCTTAGGGCATTATTTTAAATGTCCTGATTCTTAATTTTATATGGCACATCACACTTATAAATTAGTTTTGAAGATGATACCTAGATGGGTAAGAATGCCTTTTTTATGGTAGCTCCATGTCCTTTTATGAACACCTCCACTGCTTCTGGCTCGGTGTTGCTTCGGGATTAATTAGTGCGATGACTAAACGAACACTGAGGGTGAGAAGGGTCTTGAAGCAGCTGAGGGATTGGCTTGCGGAAATCCAGGGAAGAAAATAGTGCTGACTCAAGGGGCCCTGGCACTAAGAACCTGCTTATATTACTCTTTATGTTTTGTTTTTCGGCGAGGGGAAACCGCCGATATTTTGTTCTATTTTTCCTTTATGGCATTAATCAGGAGGTGCCATGGTGTGCAGGAATGAAGAATGCACTTCCGGTTTTCACTCCAAACAGGGCACAGCTCTTTTTGACCAACTCATTTTTCTTCATAGTCAATAGAGACAAGCTGGCTCCGTGGAGAGAACCAGTAGCCAGAGAGAGGCAGGCAGGGAAAGTCAGATGAGAGGTGAGAGGTGTGCACAATCTATAACCAAGGCCAGCACTCCGAAGACCATGGTAGACAGAAGCACTGACTTTAGTATAAACAAAATAATAATAATCAAGTTGTAAGATAAAACTTTATCAAATTTTAAAAACACACACAGTTCACCTTTTCCGGAGGTCCTGATATAATTTTCTTCCTCACGATGGACTGTTCTTATGTTATTGCCTGTGGTGCACATTTGAATTGGATTAAACAGACAATGAAAAACTACCTTGAGACAAAATATTTTTAAACTTGGCAAAACAAATGCAAATAGAAGGCCAGATCAAGACATGTGAGAGCAAGAACAAAGCCAATGTTCAAAGCAATGCTCTTTTCATAATAGTATTTATTGAAAGGAAAGGCGTCTAATGTGTGAGGGAAGTGTAAAGCATCCCTACTAGGGGGAGCTACCACACCTCCTGACATGAAAAACGCAGCCATAGGGGAAACCCAGACCTTCCTTAATTTAGCACAAACTAACAAACAACCCTGCAGTAATTGGGATTCACCTTCCGCACAGCACACTTGTGTGGCTAGCTACGCTTACTGGAATAAGTGTCACCCATTCACCTTGATTTTTCCAAATATTCTTCCCAAGCACATTACTCTCCAAGTCAGGTGCTCTATTCCTGTAGCTCCATCTTATTACATCTCCAGGGATGTTTTAGTATCCCTCCTAGAGTAAGGGCAATTGACCACTCTACCTTATTTTTAACCTGTCTCTCTTTGAAGTGCAGAAGAAATCCAAAATTGTTACTTTGGAGAAATGTGTGGCTCCAATGACAGATACAGGGCTGTTCCCATCTCTGGGTGTGAAAGAAGCCGCAGTGAAGAAGATGGGGCAGTATGGGGTGTGGGAGTAGGTCACACTGTGGTCCAGCATGGTCTTCCTACATTCTTACACAGAAGAAATCGGGTAGCCACGAAGTCAGTGTTCACCTGGGGAAGAAGGAGGTCCCAGAGGCATCATGACGCCAAAGAAGTGTGTGAGCTGAAACCGGTTTGGCTCAGTGGATAGAGCGTTGGCCTGTGAACTGAAAGGTTCCAGGTTCAATTCCGGTCAAGGGCATGTACCTTGGTTGTGGGCACATCCCCGGTGGGGGGTGTGCAGGAGGCAGCTGATTGATGTTTCTCTCTCATCGATGTTTCTAACTCTCTATCTTTCTCTCCCTTCCTCTCTGTAAAAAAACAAATATATATATATATATATATATATATATATATATATATATATATATATATATATATATATATATAATGAAATGGGTAGGTCACCTCCACCAGTGGAGATTGGTTAGGATGAGTTTCCAGCAGTTATAATGTCTGTCGATGGACAATTAGAGCACTGGATGCCACTTCCTTTTTTTCTACCGGTTACTTTTTTGTGTCTCTGCCCAGCCCTAAGCGACTCCAGCTGAGCATAGTAGCAGCAGTCCTACCAACCAAATCTGGACCCTCTCTGTGGCTGAACCCTAAGGGTGTTTGTGTGGAAGGCACACACCAGTAGATAATCTGAAAAGCATGATAGAGAATGGAAAGGAGCTTTCAAAATGATTTATACATTCCAGGAGGATAAAAACCCTGTGGGAGAATAAGAATGCTGAAATGTGATTACGCGTTACAATTTCAGTAACGAAGCCAATATTCCTACTAGAGGGGAAAAGAAAAATAAGGTAGAGGAGAAAAGCACAAGTTGAGAGTGTAAAGGAAACACCACTTGCAAAGGAAAGAAATTATGACAAAAAAAAAAGGGAACTTGCAAATATCTAAATCTTTGTAACTAAAATCTATTCCTAGAACCAGAATCTGTTTTAAAAATAAAAATATGCAAAGTAGTTATGTCTTTTTAATTATATTTTGTGTGTAAAGAAATTGTGTTGTTAAAAAAACAATGACAGAATCTTTTGCTAGGCTTTCTGTCCTGTTCTTTCCTTGACTTTCCTTTCCTTTTATATTAATCAAAAGTAGATATAGGAGCCCAGGAATGGAGGAATTGTCTTCTTGTTTTGGAAGTTGGCTTCTTAAGAAATGATTGTGTGAATTATTTGAATAAGCATGAAAATGATGGCTTTTCTTCCGGACAGAGGCCTCCTCATACACAAGGGAACCCACCTACCTTCTTGAGTCTATGGAATCTGTTATTCTCTGATATTATTGCATACCAGACAATTATGACTTATTTACAAAAGATCACTGTCATGCCAAAAAACCAGATTGTCATTATATAAAAAAATATGTTTTATTGATTTTTACAGAGAAGGAAGGGAGAGGGTGAGAGAGATAGAAACATCAATGATGAGAGAGAATCATTGATAGGCTGCCTCCTGTGCGCCCCCTGCTGGGAATTGAGTCTGCAACCTGGGCATGTGCCCTTGACTGGAATTGAACCCAAGACCCTTCAGTTCACAGGCTGTTGCTCTATCCACTGAGCCAAACCGACTAAGGCCAGATTGTCACTTTTTTGCTGAAAAAACAACAGCACAGAATCAAAGTGTCCTTCAAAGCTCAGCCTTATTAAGTTCTAGGTCAGCCTTGTTAGATTATTATGCTATTGACATTTCACTGGATTCTGGATGAATACCAGGTTCTAATGCCTTACCTAGATTGTTGGAGATAAGATTATACACTTCATTGCCTTCTGAATTAAGTACTGATCCTTCATCTTAGAAGACAATGCCATCCACAGTCTGGCTCCAGCCTGGCCCTTACCTCTGAGACACTATTCTCTAGTTCAGTGGTCGGCAAACTCATTAGTCATCAGAGCCAAATATAAACAGCACAATGATTGAAATTTCTTTTGAGAGCCAAAAACTGACTTCTGCACATGGGCCACGAAGTTTCAATCGCACTGTACGTGTGCGACCACACATGGTTTTTAGTGGAAGAGCCATACTCCAGGGGCCAAAGAGCTGCATGTGGCTCGCGAGCCACAGTTTGCCAACTACTGCTCTAGTTAAATGCCTCAGTTGTTCTTGATACACGCCTGGCTTTACTAATTTTATTACTTCTTTTTATTGCCTTCATTCTGTCTTGAATTTCTTATCCATCTCTGTTTTGCAAAATCCTAACCATTCTTAAAAAATCAATCTTGAAAGAGATTTGTTTCATGATGACTTTTCTGATGTCTCAACAAGACCTTGTTCTCACCTCTTTTTAATCTCCCATTAGGTTAAGATCAAAGACTTTGAAGGAGCATTTAGTAGTGGTTGACTATTGTGAAAGTTACTAAATCTCTCTGAATCCTGGATTCCTTTTCCGCAAAACAAAGATGAAATTATCCACCTCATAGTGTTTTTGTGAGGGTAAATGATATACCACAATAGGCATAAAGTGCATGAAAAAGTGTCTAGATGGTTAGTTATTATTATCATTTTAAGGCCTTTTATGGATAGTACCATTGTCTATCTCATATTATAGGTATTAGTGTATTTTTCTCTTATCCCGTCTTGACTGAAGTTGGTTATCAGGTATTGCTTAGTTTTAGATCACCCATTTTATTTGACAATTATTCTTGCTCATGAAAGGAACCTAGTATATATATATTTATGGGATCAAAGGATCAATTAGGATGAGGACTTTTTACATAAAACAGTTTATTAGTAATAACAAGTAAAACCCAGCTGAGTACCAGGAGCCGGCTGCACTGGAAGTAAACCCTGGAAAGTAACCTTTCTTTGAGCCTGGGGCTTTGCAATTCCTTTTCCCAGATGTTAATTAATGAGTGCTATAAACTCTAGTATACAAGGTTCACCAGCTGCTCCTAGTTTTCATCTTAAATGAAGAGATTACCATTTTGTCAACCAGAAATGGTTTTGAGATTAATGAAGAAAAGAATGTTCTCTGAGTGGAGACAAAGCTGTGGACCAGCCCAGGAGAGGAGGAGGTCACACTACTATGAGGGCCCAGTGCCAGAGTGTTTAGCTGGACATGAGAATGGCATGTTCAGACACTGCTGAGAGGAAGGCCCTGCTGGAGAGCTGGTTCCATAGCAGAATGGGGAAAATGGGAGGGGAGGTGGTGCTGATTTTGTTCTTTAGTTTCATTCTCTGGAATATGTTTCTTGGGCCTTGAAACAGACCTGAGTTTCAGGAGTGGAAATGGAGGTTTCTTTCTGCTGCATGAAGGAACGCTCTGATGTCAGGATACAGCACAATGAATCCTGGGCCTCAGAACTGGGTGGAGCTCTCCAGGCGAACAATCCTTGGTTGCAGAGAGGCTCCTGGGAGTCTTCCTGCTAGTCAATATATTTCACTGATTTCAGAGAGGAAGGGAGAGGGATAGAGAGATAGAAACATCAAAGATAAGAGAGAATCATCCATTGGCTGCCGTCTGCATACTCCCCACTGCAGCCCCCAGAGATCGAGTCTACCTCCCGGGCATGTGCCCTGACAAGGAATCCAACTGTGACCCCCTGGTTCACAGGGAGATGTTCAACCACTGAGTTACCCTGGCCAATCAGAACTCTGCCATTCTTGACCATGACCTATAAATGAGAATAAGAAAAAGGTCAGGGAACTGAGCACTGACTTGAGGGAGCACTTGTGTTACTGGGGTGGCAGGCAGGGAAAGAGCCAGGGAGGGAGACAAAAAAATCTTTGGCAAAGAGAAGGATAGTTTGTGTAGCATCGTGGAAACCCACCTTTTTATATAAGTTTCCAGGAGGCAATGTTGAGTGGGATTACATACATCAGAGAGATCTAAGTGGAAAGGATGCTGGATGTAGCAATAAAAACTTCATCAGTGACCTTTGGATGAGCAATCTCCTCCAAGTCAGCATGGCAGAAGCCAGGGAGCAGGGAATGATGAAGGGAGGAAAAGGTACAGAGTCTACTTCATAAGGTTTAATAATTCTGACAAAGATCATAATGAAAGAAGCAAGGTTCTCAATAAGGGACTCAGGATCCCATGTGTATTTCCCATACAGATTATAGATGGTCTCTTCTTGACAGAGAAGCTTTTGTGTCTCTGCTTCCCACCCCATAACATTTCAACCAGTGACAGAAATAAAAAATCAGTGTCTACCTCATATTCTGGGTGATGTTTCTACCGAAGTAGCTCTAAATGCCAGGCTCCAGGTTGCTGGCAGACCCCTCCGCCCCTCCCAGTTCTGGCAGAGCCACACATGTATCCCTTTCCAGGTCCTGTGGCTATGGAAAGTCTTTCCTTGACCTCAATACTCTGTTCCTAATTTTAGGGTTCATTTATAGAGGAAATCTCTGCTCAGTTTTTCATCCTTTACTTTGGGGTTTAGTCCTACAGGTAGACCATGCTACCTCTATGAAAACTTAACTTCAAATTCAGAATTCAGCTGAAATCCTCTCTAGAAGGCCGCCATATTTATTGCTCTGTCTTTATCCTTTTCTACATCCCTAAGTTATCACTCACTTATTTCAGAACCACTCACCTTCACAATATTTATAAAATTTACCTTCGTTGCAGAAATAGATTTTTATCCACTATTATTTTTTAAATCTTTATTGTTGAGAGTATTAGAGATGCATCCCCCTGGTTCATGGGTTGATGCTCAACCACTGAGCCACACCAGCCGGTGCTACCCCAGCTTTTTACCATTTTCATTTGCAATTATCCCTTAGGTTAGATTGACAGGCCTCTGTGGTCAAGCTCCTTCTGGTTAAAACCCCAGGGAAGCAAAGAGCTCTTTCTCTCCCACGCCCCCAACCATGACCCGCACTCACCCAGTTCTCTCCTGCCCAGGAATACCCAACCATGGGGCAACTCTGCAGAGTGATGTGATAAGAACCATGTGGGACATACATCTTACAAAAATGCAGGATCGTTCCTTATGCAAGAGACTGCTGTTGGTTGAAATTAGGCTCTTCCACAGAATCATGAGAAAAGCATTTCACAGACCCAGGCACAGGAGGTTGTGGCATGGCAAGGTTTATTCGAGTGGCAATAAAACCTCGGGTTTGCAATGCCTCATCGTCCCTGTGGCCCTCCATAGAAAAAGTCCAAGCGTGGAGAGACGAATGCGCCAATGTTATCTGACTGCTGATTATGCAGTGAACATTATGAGAAATCTACTCTGATTCAGAAGCCTCATGTGTGCACTCAAGAAAATTTAATAAAAATGAATATTAAAAAACAAGCATGCACTCAAGCACTGCAGCCCTTCTCGCATGAGGGGTGAGATCCAAACGTTATTGGAGAGGGCACAGCACCAGTCCGCTCTGTGACAGAGACAGCAGGTGCCATGCTGAGAGAACTCGTTAGAAGCTAAACTTCTGGCTGGGAGGTGGGCCCAACAGAAGCCCAGGAAAGCTCGGGAAGTTGATTGCTTGGTTATGTTGAAACACAGGTAGAAAAGAAATTCAAGAAAATAGTAGCACAAAGGACAGGAAAAGGAAATGGAAGTGCACTGTTATAATCTTCTCACATGATCATGTTTTATGAAGGTACACTGACTACTTAAATATAAACCTCTGGGTGACTATTAATAATTAAAACAGCCGAGACCGGTTTGGCTCAATGGATAGAGCGTCGGCTTGGGGACTGAAGGGTCCTGGGTTCGATTCTGGTCAAGGGCATGTACCTTGGTTGCGGGCATATCCCCAGTAGGGGGTGTGCAAGAGGCAGCTGATCGATGACTCTCTTTCATCGATGTTTCTAACTCTCTATCTCTCTCCCTTCCTCTCTGTACAAAAATCAATAAAATATGTTTAAAAAAATAATTAAAACAAACAATTTTTAGTTAATAAGCCAATATTAGAGAGAAAGTGAAATCATAAAACATACTTGGTTAAAGCAAAAAAGTCAGGTAAGAGGGAAAATGGAATAAAGAAAAGAAGGGTCAAATAGAATAAATAGTAAAATGGTAGATTAAGCCCAACTGTATTGGGCTAATTGCTGTGAACATGAGAATTAAAGTGGAGTTTGGCAGAGAGAAAAAACAAGACTTAACTATATACTTTCTATATGAGGCACTCTTAAAATACAAAGAGAAAGATAAATAGAAATTAAAAGGATGGAAAAGTATATAACATGCAAATACTAAACATACAAACACTACAGTGACTATGTTAAAGTGAAATATATAAGATTCATTATCAGATAAATGAGGGTTATTTTATAATTATAAAGGGGCAATCCAGTCTTAAATGTGTACACACTTAATAACAAAGCTTCAGAACTCACGATAAAAGACAGACAGAACTGAAAGTAGAATAAACAAATCTACAATTATAGAACAAGGTTTCAATAGTTCTCTCACAATAATGATTGTTAATAAATAGACAAAAAAATCAGTAAAAATATAAAGGAATAGAACTACAGTTTCAATAAATTTGAACTAATTGATTTTTACATAACAAATCATCTGAAAACATCATAATGCACATGCTTTTGAGATATTCATGAAACATATGCCAATATAGACCATTTTCTAGGCTTTAAAACAAGTCTTAATGAATTTTAAAAGATTAAAATCATACTGTATATCTTCTATGGCCATAATTAAATGAAATTAGAAATAAATTACAGAAATGTTCAACCGAAGGACTTGTATGAATGCATATAAGCATAACCAATGGATGCAAGACACAGGGAGGGGGGTGAAGGCATGGGTCGGGGGGTAGGGGAGACTGGGGGAAGGTCAATTGGGAAATAAAAGAGAGACATATGTACTACTATTTGTAATACTTTAAACAATAATAATAATAAAAAGAAATCCTACTGGGTGTCAAAAGCCTATAAAGAGATTGGGATGGGTAGACAAGGTAGAAGATGAAACAACAATTCAAATCTCTAGAAATAAATAATGAATTTCATAGAAAAAAAAGAATGTACATATATGAAAAATCCACAAATATTTGGGAATTAAACAACACACTTTTGAATATCTCATAGGTCAAAGAAGAAATCACAGGAAAAATTGTTACATGTTAAGAACTAAATGAAAATGCAAGATATGAAATCTTGTTTAATAGAGCTAAAGCAGTTCTTAGAATTTTATGGCTTCGAATGCTTGTATTTGTAAAAAAGAAAGGTCCAAATTCAATGATCTAAGTTTCCACTTTTAAGGCCCTAAAAAATAAAAGAGAAGAAAAGAAAGAAAAAAAAAACCCAAAAATAAATAGGTGAAAATAAATAATGTAGATAAAAACTGAAATCAATGAAATATAAAGCAACCAAATAAAATCAATAAAACCAAAGTACTCTTAAAATAATAAATAAATTTGATAAACTCCTAGTCAGACTAAGACAGAAAAGAAGATGCAATTAAAGAGAAAAGACTACTACAGATTCTATAAGTATTAAAAGATTAAAAACAGAACATTATGAGGAAATTTGTGTTAATCAATTCTACCACTTACATAAAGTTAATAAAGTTTTTGAAAGTAATACATGAACATATTTGACCTAAGAAAATCTGAATGTTCCTATATCTATTAAATTTATTAGAATAAATTCTCTCAGAAAAAGAATACTACAGGCTTTGACAGTAGCATCACATGGAAATTCTATTAAAGATTTAAGGAAGAATTTGCATGAATTCTTCACAAACTTCAAGATTAGAAAGAAAGAATAGTTCCACTTTACTTTTTGAGATTTGCTTTATTCAGATCTAAAATCAGATGCATGCGTGCACACACACACACACACACACACCAAAAACAAAAATAAAAACAAAAAAACACTAAAGAAAAATATCCCTCACAAACATAAATGCAAAGTCATTAAGACAATGCTAGTAAATATAATTCAGCAATTTATAAAATAAATCATATATTATGAATAAGTAAATTTTTTAAAGAAATAAAAGGTTGGTTTCACATTTGATACTACACTTTATCTTAGTCAAAAGGTCAAGAAGTAAAGGTTTAACATTTATTTATTTATTTATTATTATTTTTTTTAAATATATTTTATTAATTTTTTACAGAGAGGAAGAGAGAGGGATAGAGAGTTAGAAACATCGATGAGAGAGAATCATCGATCAGCTGCCTCTTGCACACCTACCGGAGATGTGCCCGCAACCAAGGTACATGCCCTTGACCGGAATCGAGCCTGGGACCTTTCAGTCTGCAGGCCGAAGCTCTATCCACTGAGCCAAACCGGTTTCGGCATAAAGGTTTAACATTTAAAAATCAATTAATAAAATTCACCATATAAAGGTGATAGGAGAAGATTTGATGTTGGGTGGTGGGCACACAGTACAATATACACATCTTGTAACACAGAAACCCACACCTGAAACCTATATGATCATATTAACCAATACCACCCTAATAATTTAATTTAAAAAGGAAAAAAATTCACCATATCTATAATAATAAGAGAGTAACATGCTAATTAGACCAGACAGCTGAATGACTTTCCAGATGTCCTTCCAGACAACCTTCTAGATGAAGTCAGGGCTGCGAGGGCTGAGGCAAGCTGCTTTGGTTATGAGGGCCAAGCCCCTTGCATGAATTTCGTGCACCAGGCTTCTAGTATATAATAAAGAAGGAAAATCATATGGTTACTTGATTGATTCAGGGGAAAACGGTAAAAATTTAGCCCCCATTAATGAAAAATCTCTTGGCAACCTGGCTATGGAAGGGAATGTTTTCAACTGACAGCTGTCACTGTAATTAACAGTAAAAGGTTGAATGTTTTGTCTTAGAACAAGAGTAAGGCAAAGCAACCTTCTTTTATCACTTATATATTCAATGCTGTCCTGCTGGTTCTAACTGGTGCAACAAGGTAAGAAAAATAACTAAAGGCTTTAAGATTATAAAGAAATTAAATTGTCTTTATCCATATGTGATCTCCTTATATATATAGAAAAACATTTTAAAAATCAATAGAAAGTGTACTAGAATTAAAAAAAGCAAATTTAGCAAGTTTTCGGAATACAACACTAATGTAATAAACTGTATAGCAACCAGTGCTCATATCTTTTTAAAAATATACTTTATTGATTTTTTACAGAAGGGAGAGAGATAGAGAGTTAGAAACATAGATGAGTTAGAAACACCTATCAGCTACCTTCTACACACTCCCCACTGGGGATGTGCCTGCAACCAAAGTACATGCCCTTGACCGGAATCGAACCTGGGACCTGGGACCTTTCAGTCCGCAGGCTGATGCTCTATCCACTGAGCCAAACCGGTTTTGGCTAGTGCTCATATCTTGATGTACTGTATTCCTGCTTGCGGTAGTGTCCCAGCAGAGATCCTAGCCAAAGTGACTCCATCTGTCCATGGAGCCCAATTGGCAGTTTTGCCAGATTCGGGAACTTGAGCAAATGGCCTCTATTGGCCAAAGAGCCTGTTCTAGGACCACACACAGGCAGGAAAGCGATCTGCAGCTCTTTGTAACTGCTGAGCAGCCTTCTAGTCCCACAAGGGTAGGAAGGCTGGCCAGGGCATCCAGGCAGCTGCACAGCCCATCCAACAGCCTTGCCTGGGCAGAGAGCAAAGTCCGCAGTCAACACTGAGCACAGCCTCTGATCCCACATAACCAGGAAGTCTACACAGTGACCCACGGCAGCCTAGAAGCCCAGCCTGCGTCCCTGTCCTCTTGCTGAACACAGCTTGTGATCTCACCCAGGTAGGGAGCCAGGCCAGTGAACCCACTCAACCATGGAGCATAAGCTGTGGTCCCCAACACTGCAAGTCGTCTCCGTCTACGCACAACTGCAAGAGACAACTGGAGGCCCTGTCCGGCCAGAGAGATTAGCCCAACAGGAGGGCATAGCCAGTGACCTACCTGATTGCAAAGCCCAGCCTATGGTCATCGACTTCGGGATGCAGCCTCTGGTCCTGCCTGATTGTGGGGCTCAGCATGAAAGCCTTCCTGTGGTCTCACCAGAACATGGAGTCCAACCTGTAGCACTGTTCAACTGGGGAGCACAGACTGAGGCCCCGGGGAGGCACCTCCACGACGGCTGTTCTTCTATTTTAGAAAGAACCTAACTTTCTCTTAAAAATGTGTTGGGAAACTTAAATATATATAAGCAAGGGTTATGAGGAAGGAAGAAAGCAGTAAGTGGAGCACAGGTGATTTTATTGAGAGCAGTGAAACTATTCTGTAGACTCTATAGTCATGGATACATGTTATTAGAAATTGGTCAAAATTTTGTGTACGACACAAAGGGAGAACCCTAATGTAAACCATAGACTTTGGTTGATAATGATGTATTGATGTTGGTTCATGGATTGTAATAAGTGTTGATTACAATGAAGTTGGTTCATTTCATCTCATTTTGACATCATCACAAGATGGGTGAGTCCAGTACAACATGTGTGAGGAGGTGGAGATACGTGGGAACTTTCTGTGCTATCTGCTCAACTTTGCTGTGAACCTAAAACTGCTCTAAACACTAACGCCTGCTAATTTAAAAATGCACAAAACAAGATAAAACATACACCTTCTCTTGTTATCTTTTTCAGAAAATCTTGTAGAAGACAAAAATAATGGCCAATGTCCAAAACAGATGAAAATATATTAAACATGACTAATGCAAGCCAAAACAGTATTGGAATATCATTTTCACCCCAAATTTCAGAAAACTCATTAGCACCAGCAGGAATACAGAGACACAGGAACTTCTATACATTGGTGGTACACTGTGGAAGGCTACAAACATTTTTATCAATTAGCCTGAACATCATTATAAAATTACTAAAAACACTCATTGACTCATAAATCACTGAGGAATAAGGTCTAAAGACATGTAAGTCCCAGGAAGTAAAATGTACATTTGAAAAGCTGGTTATTACACTATATTTTTAATCTTAAGTGATTTTAATTGTCACTAGGAGAATGGTTGAATAAATTACAGTCCATTCATACCATGGAATATTGTGCAATGAGTTAGTTCTATTTGTATTAATATGAAGTGACACCTGTAATATATTTTAAGTAAAAAAAAAAAAAAAGAACATTGCAGAGTAATGCATGTGGTGTAGGACATGTAAAATTGAAATACACAAAAAATCCCAATTACAGTCCCCCCCCCTAATCTCTGGGGGATATCATCCAAGACCCACAGTGGATTCCTGAAACCACGAATAGTAAAAAATCCTATATATATTAGGTTATCTCATATACATACACACCTATGATAAAGTTTCATTTATAAATTAGGCACAGTGAAAAATTAACAACAATAATAAAATAATTGAAGAGTTAGAACAATATATTATAATAAAAGCTATGTGAATGTAATCTGTCTCTCAAAATAACTCATTATACTGTACTCACCCCATCTTGTGATGATGTCAAATGATACAATGCCCACAAAATGAGATGAGGTGAAGCAGATACACTGAACAAAGTGATGACTCAAGGTCAGGGTGGGACAGCATGGGACCGCATGAGACCTCATCATGCTACTCAGAATGGCACGCAATTGAAAACGTATGAATTGTTTATTTCTGGAATTTTCCATTTAATATCTTTGGATGGTGGTCGACCATGAATAACTGAAACAGTGGAAAACCAAACTTTAGATATACTGTATCTTTTAAAAAATATGTTTTTATTGATTTCAGAGAGAAGAGGAGGAGGGGTGAAAGAGAGAGAGAGAGAGACAGAGAGAGAGAGAGCGCTAGTGAGAGAGAGAGAAATATCAGTGATGAGAATCATTTACCAGCTGCCTCCTGCACAATCTACACTGGGATCCAGCCTGCAAGTTGGGCATGTGATCGGGAATGGAACCATGATCTCTTGGTTCATAGGTCGACACTCAACCACTGATTCACTCCGGCTGGGCTAGATATACTGTAGCTTGATCTTTATTTGTGAGTATAGAGAAAGGGGATAAAAGGATACAGAATAAGCCATTAACATTGATTGCCTTGGGAATGAGGAAAATAGAAGATTTTGGCTTTTTCTTTACACATTGGCAGTTGTTTTATTGTTGCAAAAAATAGATACTGCTTTTGTAGCTTGGAAGAAAAATTCAATGAATTGTAGTAGAAATAAAAACAACAAAACAGAGAAGCCATGGACAATATGGCCTCAGGGTCAAACATCTATAGACAGTCAGATTTTATTCTGCCAAGAGTGACTACCTCTTAGCAAAACTCCTCAATACTACTACACTAAGGAGTCCTTTTCCAAGCTTTGAGGGATGTTATAAACAGCAATGACAAGCCTTCTGCTATCTGAGCAGGGCTTACATCAGGAAAGATCTGTACTCCCACCCCATCTCCACCCTGTTCCTAAATTGCTATTCATACAGTTTTAGAAGATGTAGGGGGTAATGTGACATGCCCAGAAAGAGGATGAGGAAAAATTTCTATTAAAAATATTTAACTACCATCTGGCAACAAAGCTCAAACATAACATATTAGCCATCTAGTAATGCATAACAAATTTATTTCAAAACTTACCAGCTTAAGACAACAATAAGTATTTATAATCTCATCTGGTTTCTGTGGGATGGGACCTTGGGTGTGGCTATGCTGGGTAGTTCTAGTTCAGATTCGTTCATGAGGTCAAGGTATTGGCCTGGGCTCATCTGAAGGCCTGACCAGGGCTGGAGGATGTTTCCATGTAGTCTGACTCACTGGCTGATGAGTTAAGCTGGTGGTTAGTGCCCTTTCCCCATATCTTGCACTGAGCATCTTTTCCATCTGGCTGTCGCTGAGTTATTTTCTTTTATAATAAACTAGAGGCCCATTGTAGGAAGATTCCCGCAAGAACAGGGCTTCCGGCGGGTTTCCTTCCCACCCACCTCTCCCTCCCAACGCTTTCCCTGCCATCTCTGCCCCCCACCTCTACCCCATGCTTTCCTTCCCACAGCAGCCCCGCACTTTTCCTCCACCCACTGCCTCCACTCACCGCCGCTTTCCTTCCTGTAGCTGCCTTGCTTTCCACTTTCCCTCCCTCTTCCTTCTATGCTGTCTTCAGTCTTCAGTTTTCCCTCCCTCCGCATATGTACCACAGCCTTTTTATCCATTCATCTACTGATACTGGCACTTGGGCTGTTTTCAGATCTCAGCTATTATAAATATTCTATTGTGATCTGAGAAGATGCTTGATATCTCAGTCCTCTTGAACTTGTAGAGACCTGTTTTGTGTTCAAACATCTATCTTTGAGAATTTTGTGTCTGGAAGATGTGCCCAGTGAAGTCATCAGGATTTTAAAGTCCCTACTGTGATTGTAGTGCTGTCAATCCCTTAAAGTCCTCTAGAAGTTTTATAAATATTTAGGTGCTCCTATAATTGGGTGCATATATGTTTACCAGAATTATGCTCTCTTGTTGGATTGATCCCTTTAGTATTATGTAGTGACCTTTATTGTTTCTCTCTCTTGGGCAAGTTTTTAAAAATTCTTGATGTCAGGCCAGGCTCACAGACCAATGAAATCACAGTTTCAAGGGGTGGACACAGGTATCAGTTCGTTTCTAAAACTCCACAGGGGATTAATGTACAGTCAAGTTTGAGGACCACTGCCCTAGTCTACTCTTTGCTTTCCCTCCCACATGTCCACCCACAGTTCTGCCATAGGTCTTTGGAATAGTTTCTCTATCATCTCTACTAGTAATGCCTTTCTAAACTAGCCCATGTAAAATAGGCACCCCCTCACCTTAGCACTTCCTATCTCCTTTGTCTTACTTTGCCTTCCCCCTAAGCATTTACTACCATCTAACATATTCTGTATTTACTAGAGGCCTAATGCATGAAATTCATGCAAGGGGGTTGGCCCTCGCATACACGGAGGCTTGCCTCAGCCCTCGCAGCCCTGGCTTCATCCAGACGGACATTCTGAAGGTCATTCGGCTGTCCAGTCTAATTAGCATGTTATGCTTTTATTATTATAGATTTTCTACTTACCCCGTATTTTCCGGCGTATAAGACGACTTTTGAAACGAAAAAAAGTCAACTGAAAATTGGGGGCAAAAGACCAAAATTGCACAAAAATTACCTGCAGATCTTTACAGCAAAGTAAGTCTTTTCTTTGAAGTGGGGGGTAGTCTTATACAGCGAATATAGGCCTAAACCTATGTTTTAACTGTAAAATTAGGGGTCGTCTTATACGCCGGAAAATACGGTATTTATTATCTGTATCCACTTGCTAAAAAAAAATAGCAGGGACTTTGTGCATTTTATACATTTGTCATAACAAATATACACAGCACATTTATTTTACTATAGAACCCTAGGTGCTCAATAAATAGTTTTTTTTAAAGGGTGGGCAGCCTGGCCAGTATGGCTCAGTCATTGAGTGTTGACCTGTGAACCAGGAGGTTACGATTTGATTTCTGGTTGGGGAATATGCCTGGGTTTTGGGCTAGATCCTTGGTAGGGACATACAGGAGGTAGCTGATCGATGATTCTCTCTCATCATTGACATTTCTCTCTCTCTCTCTCTCTCTCTCTCTCTCTCTCTCTCTCTCTCTCTTTTTCCTCTCTCTAAAATCAATTAAAAAAAACATTTTTTAAAGGCAAGGCAACAGAAACTTCTCAGAACTTTATTGTGTTTAAGGCAACTGTTACTTTTGTAATAAATGCATTTTCTAAGCCTGACCAAAGGGACCGGAAGCTTTCTAGTGGGACTTGGTCAGGTGGACTGGGATCTTGGATGTTTTGAGATTCAGTTCCTAGGTAAGAGTGAGGCCTGTTGGGATGGCGGGGAAAGAGAGTAGCAGAAGCAGCAATAAAGGCAAATAGGGCATTTTACAGCACTGAGTCTGCAGGATTGTGTTCTCAGCAACCAGAAGGAGAGAGTCAGCAGGAAAAACCAACTTTTAATTAAGCTCAAGGCCCTGAGGGACTCCGCTGGTGATCCGAGAGTGACCAGCACTTGCCACCATAACACACAGATGACAGGCTGCTCCAGGAGCTTTTGTGGGGAGAGAGTGTCTGAAGGAAGTGGGGGTGACGGTAATTACATGGGTAAAAATGCAGCTTAGTACGAGTGGTTAGGGTACCAGTGGGTTTTCTTTACTAATTTGGTGACTGAGGAAGTATGGATTACACATGCACTCTTAGAAGATCTAAAGAAAAGAGAATTTACAGGCTGATAGCAGATCACATTTTTTAAAGTTTAAACTTTTTAAGTTGAGTATAATAAATAATTCATTACAAAAGATTAAAAGATGCATCTTTAGTCAATATTGTTCAAACTTTCCTCAAATTACCCTGTATTTTGAGTAATAAAACACACAGACCCTTTTAAGCATAGATTCTCCCCATGCAACCGCAATAGGCTTACATCAATTCACCTATCTCTAGGACAAAACAGGCCACATTTCTTTGTTTTATAAATCAAATTCATGTTGTTACCTACTTCCCACTCATGGCAGCCATGAAAAGGCGCAATGCCAGTTCCTTTCCCACCGCTGGATTGTCCTGGGACTCAGGCCTTCAGGGTAGTGTGAAGAGGCTGAGATTTGGACCGGACCCAAAGGGTTCACGCCCACACCTGGGAGTCAGTCTGAAGCTGTGCGCCTTCCTGGCCAGCGTGGCTATGGGAGCCCTCCGGGTAGAAATGGTAAGATTACATTAGCCGTGGTCAAAAAAAAAAAAAAAAAAAAAAATGTTTAAAGTAGGACTCACCATGAAAAACCCGGGAAGGAATGGCCCTGTTGCGTCACATGGTCTGTATTTGCCATGTACAGAGCTGGCTGTTTCTTCTCTTAGTGAGGGACTCGAGAAGAGGCAGAGCCTCTGCAATTCGGCAGCTTTCTGAGCGCACAGCGCTGAAGGAGCAGGGATCTCAGACGTACACAGGCTGTGCTTCAGGTCCCATTTGATAAGAAGAAGCAAGGCGCTTACTGAGATATCCCCAGCTTCTTCTAGAGCCGTTTGCCACAAATTCCTTCTAGAACATTTTTTTTTTTTCATTAAACACCTAACTTCTAAATAAGTTATGTAATTCCCCCTCAGATGGAACCAAAACCTGGGAACATTTAAACATATACGTTATTTATTTTATGTATTAAAATGCATTACACATTTTACATTATAGAAAACAACATTTTCCATCAAAATTGAAAATGGCCTAGCCAGTGTGGCTCAGTGGTTGAGTGTCAACCTATGAACCAGGAGGTCATGGTTCAATTCCTGGTCAGGGTACATGCTTGGGTTGTGGGCTGGATTCCCAGTAGGGGGCGCCTGCAGGAGGCAGACAATCCATGATTCTCTCTCATCATTGATGTTTCTATCTCTCTCTCCCTCTCCCTTCTTCTCTGAAATCAATAAAAATGTATTTTAAAAAATTGAAAATGCACTATCAGCTGTATGTTAATTTGGCTCATTGATCTGTAAATCATATAGGTTATTCTTTTTTAGTGAAAGAGAAGGAGGGGGGGGACCTGTTATGTCCCATGATCGACTTTTTCTCCTTTGAGCAAGCAACAAATAAACAAATTAGGTATTCTCATTTCAAAACAATATGAAACTGTTTTTTTTTTTGAGAGCCTTTAGTCTCCATGGGTGTTCAGACAACTGTTTTTCCTCGGAAATCTATTTATGGGGTGTTGTTTATGAGAAGCACACAGATTTCCATAACACCCAGCGCTTTCAATTCATGGAATCCTCTCTTCTTTATGGAAATTAAGCTGCCTTGGCGCTGTGCCACCTACTCTCTCTTAAAGTCACAGTACCCACCCGCTCCTAGTGTCCTAGCTTCCTGAGGGGGCTCGATTTTTCAAACACAAAAGCACTGTTTTTCTCTTTCCTGCACCAAGAAGCTTCCAGAGTAAGAAACATCTTACTGTTACTTTTTTGGGCTAACTGGGGTGGGGGAAGAGCAGATAGTATATATGTTGGTGCTAATGAGGAAGGAAAAAGGATGTTTATTTTTTTCCCCCCTGATAAAGCCATAGCAGGTAAAAGAAAAAACAAAAGACCTCATTAATCCTTTAAAAAATGGTAAAAGTAAACTGCAGAATAATCATTACCCTTTACTGGCTTAGACTTGTAAAGCTCAACTCCAAATTGGGCTCACAGTGGCCAGCTCCTGAAGGCCAAGTGCCTTCTGTATCCTCAACAGGTGCTTCCCACTAGCGCGTACTAGGTGCTAATTAAAAGCTGAATGACCAACTCAGGAGCAAGGACTATGTACCCCTAGCCTTATCATGTGGACATTGTGGTTTAAACATCCAAGACTATCATAACTTACTCTTCTTAAAAATCTTTTTTCTATTTTAAAAATTTTCTTTATTGATTAAGGCATTACATATGTGTCCTTATCCCACCCATTACCCCCCACCCCACCCCTGCTTGTGCCCTCACCCCCCTGGTGTCTGTGTCCATTCGCTAGGCTTATATGCAAGCATACAAGTCCTTTGGTTGATCTCTCCCTCTTACCCCCACCCTTCCCTGCCTTCCCTCTGAGGTTTGACGGTCTGATCGGTGCTTCTCTGTCTCTGGATCTGTTTTTGTTCATCAGTTTATGTTGTTTATTATGTTCCATAAATGAGTGAGATCATGTGATCTTTCATAATTTATTCTTAAGTTATCAGTCTCTAATCTCTTTCCATTCTTTACATTTACCTATACTTTTATTTTTATTTTTAAAAAAATATGTTTTACTGATTTTTTTTACAGAGAGGAAGAGAGAGGGATAGAGAGTTGGAAACATCAATGAGAGAGAAACATCGATCAGCTGCCTCCTGCACACCTCCCAAGGGGGATGTGCCCACAACCAAGGTACGTGCCCTTGACCGGAATTGAACCTGGGACCTTTCAGTCCGCAGGCCGATGCTCTATCCACTGAGCCAAACCAGCTTCGGCTACCTATACTTTAAATCACAGTATTAGTTCCCTGTGGCTGCCATGACAGAGTACAGGCATATCTGGGAGATATTGCAGCTCCACGCCACCGCAATAAAGTGTGGATGGCAATAAAGCGAGACTTAATCCTTTTGCTGGGAAGGGTCTTGCCTTCGGTTTGTAAAAAACACGCAACACCTGTGAGGCACAGGAAAGGGAAGCCCAATAAAATGAGGAATCCTATCCATACAACAAGCACGGTGACTTAATTTTACTCCTCACAGCTCTGGAGGCGGGACGTCTGACATAAAGGCCCCACAGGGCTGGTTCATCTCCTCCTCTCTGCTGGCTTCCAGAGGGGTAGAGGCTGCTGGCAATTCTCGCTGCTGGTTGGCTTGTAGGCACGTTTCGTTCCATTCAGATGCAGCCCGACAAAGCCTTGTGAAGCAGTTAGGATTTTAAGATCACGATTCCTTGATGCCGGATGAAAAAGGCATAACTTCAGTCAACAGGCCACAGGCATCCTGAGTGAAGACTTTGACTCAGCTGCCCCTCTCTCTCCCAGGGAGGAAGCCCGAGAGGAGCTGGCCGAAAAACGCCGAGCCAGTGCCCCAGCCCTGCAGGCACCGCCCCGGCTCGTACTGCAGGAAAGGAGATCATCAAACGACATGCCTGGACCAAGGAATCCAACGGGTTTGGCGATGAAGGAATCAGGCACAAGGTTATCCGAAAGATTTCAGAAGAGGCCAACCCCTACCCTGCAGAGACAGCCATGCCCGCCGCATACGCGTGGCCGCAGCTGGCAGAGCGACCAGACCGAGTCGCCCGCCTCGCCAACTCTGGTTCTTCTGGCTCTTTTCCCCCCAGGCTCTGGGACATGTTCATGAACGTGCAGTCTGAGTGGAGATTCTTACCAAAGGTCCTAAGTCGGAGCCAATGTGCACTCACAGGTGCACCTTCCGTCCTGTGATCCCGCAGAGGGGAGGCTACGGTGACGGTCTTGGGGGAAATTCGCTGTCCAGTCACATAATCTAACTGCTAATGGGTGTTAGCAGGCTGGTGTGCCTCAGTGGCTGAGTGTTGACCTGTGAATCAGAAGGTCACCGTACGATTTTTCTCTGGCCAGTTAGTTCAGTGGTTAGAGCATTGGCCTGTGGACCAAAGGGTCTCAGGTTTAATTCCCGGTCAAGGGCACATAGAATCTGAGGGGTCTAGGGCATCTGGGAGGTGACTGGGCTCCCACAGGCCTGAGCTGGAAGACAAAGTGTGGCTGAACATGCAGCAACATGGCATCAGGAGGGTGAAGGCTAGTGTCAAAAGTCAAAGAGAGGTCAGGAAGAATACAGCAGGAGAAGTGTACCTTGGTTGCAGGTTTAATCCTTCACTCCAGGTTAGGGCATGAGTAGAGGCAACCAATCCATGTGTCTCTAACACATCAATGTCTCTCTCTCTCTCTCTCTCTCTCTCTCTCTCTCTCTCTCTCTCCTCCCATCCTTTCCACTTCCTCTAAAGCAAAAACAATGGAAAAACTACTCTCCTTCTTTGGGTGAGGATTAAATGCTAATGGAGGCTGCAGGACCTAACAACTCCATCTCCTGTGACTTCCACAGAAGGCCCCGGAAGTGTGCACTCTTACCTCTGACCTCTGGCAACACCTTTCTCTGTGCTGACGGGCCGTGGGAAGTGCATTCAGGGCCATACGGGAGAAAGGAGAGCATTGTTGTAGCGACCATCTGCAGCTTTCCCGTAGAACCTCCTTTTATTAGAGGACTTGTAATCTGTTTTTTAAGGACTCATACTCATTTGTATTTATACTTAAAAACACACAATGTTATAAAAGCACTTTCTCCAATGAGGCCGAGATTTAACATTGTTGACAGTTCTGTGGCTACTTTATCATAATTTGTCATCAATATTTTACATTCATGGTTCTACAGTTGCCGATTACTTGACCTTAAGGGTGAAAAAGCACAATATATGCTAAACCTCAATCGTTCAAGCCGATGAAAAATTTTACCTCACCTAAATAGAACTCCTGGCATTTTCCATCCTAGACTCTTGATCATCTTTCTTTCATATTGCTTATGGAGCTGGAGCAAACGACCTGCTGGGCTATCTCTGCTTAAAAAAATTGATATTATAATTCCATCTACACGGACAGTTTCATTTCATCATTCCCACTTCTTGTCTTTTTCTCTACACATTTCGGCTACACATTTCTCTCTGCAAATCTCTATTTCTGTCCCAGTTCCAGGTTTTTAATTAAGAAGATAAAAGTAATCCAATTGGGATACTTCCTGATTCAACCAACCTTGACCAGAGTTGGGATCAAATTTATACAAAAATAGGCTTTGGGGATCAGACCATGTAGGTTGGGGATAAAGGCAGTTGCACTGAAGAAAGAATTTGGAGTTTGGCAGATTCACCACAACGTGCACCACACTTCTCTTCAGTAAAACGGTGCTAGCACTTTCTGCTCTGCTCACTTCCCAAGGCTTTTTGAGGATCGGAGTAGACATTGTGCTTACAAACACATTACAAATGGAAGGAATTGCTTTAAAGTTTATAGTGCTATGTCTAGGTTTTGGACAAGTTAGCAGCCTTGACATTTTTTAAAATGGGAAATAGGAGATAACTCATCCAGTTGTGAAGTAAATAAGATTTCCTAAGAGTTCATAACCTTGGCTTTCAAAGTTTTTATGGTTTCCCAGTAAAAAACTGGCAGAAAATTTTAATTTCAAAATAGGGACAGAACTGTGTGTGAGAGAGGAAGAAACTGGAGTTGTATTTTATAAGTGGGTAACGTCTGTAAGTGGAGACAACCTTTCAAAGCTATCTGGACAACAATGGCAAGACTACTAATTGGATGGAAACTCTGATACATTAGCCATAGAAAAAGATGGACTTTATGTAATATTGATTTCTTAATTATAATATAGTTATTTACTTTCTCACAGGTCATGAAAAGCAGGATAAACACCTGATAATAGAAGAAATTATCAGCCTACAGAAAAATTAGAGACATTTTTAAGTTTCTTAGGGATCTATGATTCAGTGCTTATGTTGGTGAGAAAAGATGGGAGAAGCAGGTGTATCTTTCAACAGGTGGATCAAACAGGGAAGATATGACATATCTTATTAAATTTGTTGAGCCTCGTTTTGTGGCCTAATGTATTATATCTTAGAAAACGTTCCATGTGCATTTGAAAAAAAAATATTCTACTGCTTTGGGGTCAAATATCCTAAAAATATCAATTAAATTCATCTGGTCTAGTGTGTCATATAAGGCTGCTGTTTTGTTGTTGATTTTCTCTCTGGATGATCTATTCATTGATGTGAATGTGGTGTTAAAGTCCCCACAATGACTGTGTTACTATTGATTGTTCTCTTTATATTTATCAATATTTGTTCTATATATTTTTGTACCATGTTGGGTGCATAAATGTTTACAAGGGTTATATCTTACTGTTGGATTGATCATTATTATTTAATGCAGGGGTCTTCAAACTACGGCCCGCGGGCCACATGTGGCCCGCAGAGGAGTCTGATCCGGCCCGCCAGGTTTTGGGGCAGTGAGCGCAGCCGAGGTGTTACAGTAGGAATTAGTAGTTCATATAGTCTGGCCCTCCAGCTCTCTGAGGGACCGTGATCTGGCCCCCACTTTAAAAAGTTTGAGGACCCCTGATTAATGCCTTTCATCATTATTTAATGCCCTTTTTGTCTCTTATCATAGCCTTTGTTGTAACGTCTATTTTATCTTACATAAGAATTGCTAACAATTTTCTTTTCAATTTGCATGAAATATCTTTTTTTTCCATTCCTTTATGTTCTGCCTCTGTGTGTCTTGAATTTGAAGTGGCTCCCTGGTAAACATCATATGTATGGGCTTTGTCTTCTTACCCATTCAGCTACACTATGTCTTTTGATGGAAACATTTAATCCATTTACAATTAAAGTGGTTATTGATAGTGCATAGTAATTGTCATTTGATTATTTTTAGATACTGCATTAAGTGTACTTTCAGTTTGGTCATATTTTTCACACAAACCCAACAAGGATGGCAACTGATCAACTAAATCATACAGGCATTTTCAAATCTTCTTGGCTGGAACTTTCATAAGGAATCTTTAGACTGACCTTTGGTGAGCAGTCAGCCACTCAGAGTGGAGAAGCCAAGCCACAGCTACCATCTGGCTTTGCCTGCAATACCTGCTGGTTTGGGTCAAGTCCTCAAGTCCTTGAGGTCCCCAAAGGTGTCCTGAGGTTTCTTTTTCTATCTTTCAGGAAAGCAATCTTTGTTCCTTCCCTGGAAAGTTTGTCATGAAGCACGCAACCAAGCAAGGTATCAGGCCATTTTTGCAAGTGACTTACGTTTCAAGAGTCAGTCTCAATTCCTTAAAGCTTTCTGGTAATATCAAGAGTCTAGACATGTCTCTCTTAGTCAAAGTCTTGATTAATAAGACCACAGAGTTTGTAACTGGTCTTATTGGATTTATGCAAAGAAATGTATAGCCATGACTCACTCACTAAGAAATGCCAAATTCTGGAGATATACGATAAGGAGAAAATGTTAAAAGTAAGTAATTAGCATTCCCTCGATTGGCAAACATATTTCATAACTTTTAGAAACATAGGCTTCTTTACTGGCTAACACACTGACTCTTTAAGAGACACACTTCCATGGAAGCAGGTATACAGTGAAACTTACTGAGTTACTAATTCACAGGCAAACTGAATTAAACTGATTGGCTTAGATAGTTTAGGCTCAGATTAGATCTATTCCTCAGAATGAGCATTTCAACAGACGGCTCAGTTAACCTGTTAACCGAGCGGGACCTATAAATACGTCAAACGTAAACAATATCGGGAACGGGTAGAACGTATGAATACGTCCTTGAAATATATGTTGCGCCCCGAGAGGGACGGTATATATTTCTTGTAATCTTTTTTTTAAAAAAATATTTTATTGATTTTTTACAGAGAGGAAGGAAAGGGGAGGGATAGAGAGTTAGAAATGGCGATGAGATGAGAGAGAAACTTCGATCAGCTGCTTCTTGCACACCCCCCACTGGGGATGTGCTGGCAACCAAGGTACATGCTCTTGACTGGAATCGAACCCGGGACCTTTAGGTCCGAAGGCCGACGCTCTATCTACTGAGCCAAACCGGTTTCGGCTATTTTTTGTAATCTTTATCATTGTTTGTAAAATTTATAATTTTTTAATTCGACGTGTCCATTTTTTTTTTGTCGGTATTCTTTTCTATTTTTTTTGTTTGTAATTTTGTATTTTCCTTTGTGCTTTATATATATAAATAAACAAAAAATATATATATTTCATTTATTTTCATTAAGTATAAATAAAAAAAAATAATATGAAATTACGTCCTCCGGGCGTGACGTACTGACACGTCCTAGTGAAAGAGTACGCGCCCGTTACAGGTTGCATCATTTTAAGATTTCTTTGAGACTAGGTATTAGCATTTTAGAGGCAGACAGTCCTTTCTTTGACAAGCCCATAATAAAATTCCTTGACAGAATAAGTACTCTTGAGGAATAGAGACAACATTACCATTTATTTTGGGAAGGAAAACCTAAAATAAATAACTTTCATCCTTTTTTTATTTCTTAAAAGAGGGAGATTCGATAGTTGGGGGAGGTATGAAGGTGTTCTATGCTCCCTAAACCCCTGTCTCTCAGCCATGGCGTACCACAACCTGTCCAACCTTAGCCGGCCGGGGACTGCATTTACCCACAGTCCAAGCCTCTTCCCACACCCGGAAAAGAGACCTTTCCTAAAGGTCTGGAGTTTTTCCGACAGTCAGCATTGATCAGGCACTGTTCAGTTGGGGTATTTAATCCCACACAGGTGATTCTGCTGGTCTCTGAGCTTCCTGGCGGCTTTTACCCTTGACTGTCTTGGGATAAAAAAGTCTGGTCTTTTTAACTTGCCTCTAAGAGTTGGGCTAGCAGCCGGTTGCTGTCCCTTGTACTTTCTAAACAGCCTAGGTTCCTTAAGAGGCTTGGCAGTGTGAGACAGCTTCCCACAAGTGGGCAATGAGCATTCCCTATTAATTTGGCCGGACAGAAATTTAATTTTGAGGTTTATTCTGTATTAACTATACCTGTGGAAGAAGCATTACATGACAAGCAGCAACATTTGCATAAATTAAAATATAGCAGTTATGAGGGTGCTCAAGGTCTGGAGCATGGGGGCAGGCTAGAGGGGGTCAATAGAGAAAAAAGGGACATATGTAATACTTTCAAATATATATATATATCCTATCTAATAAAAGAGTAATATGCAAATTGACTATCACTCCAACATAGGATGGCTGCCCCCATGTGGTCAAAGATGGCTGCCCCCATTTGGACGGCAGGGGAGGGCAGTTGGTAGGGATCAGGCTTACAGGGGAAGGAAGTTGTGGGCGATCAGGCCAGCAGGGGAGGGCAGTTGGGAGAACCAAGCCTGCAGGGGAGAGCAGTTGGGGGAGGGACCAGGCCTGCAGGGGAGGGCAGTTAGAGGCAAACAGGCTGGCAAAGGAGCAGTTAGGCATCAATCAGGCTGGCAGGGAAGTGGTTAGGGGATGATTAGGCTGGCAGGCAAAAGCAGTTAGGGGCAATCAGGAAGGCAGGCAGGCAAGCAGTTGGGAGCCAGCAGTCTGGGATTGTGAGAGGGATGTTGTACATCCCTCGAGGGGTCCCACATTAGAAAGGGTGCAGGCTGGGCTGAGGGACACACCCCTCCGTGCATGAATATGTGTGTGTGTGTGTGTGTGTGCGCGCGCGCGTGTGTGTAATAGAAACAGTATTACTAACAAATGCAAGTAAAAAAGATTTCCAACAGATCAGTCCCTTTGCCTGGTTACAGCTTCCATGCATTATGGCTGCCAAAGGCAGGACTCCCATCCACAAGCTATGTGGCTGCCAAGGTGCACAATGACAAATTCCATCCTCAAGCAAAATGGCTGCCCAGGTGGCTATAGGGACAACTTCTGCCCTCAAGAAAAATGGCTGCCAAAGCAGACTAGTTGTGTTCTCTTTCCCTTAGCAACCAGCAGAGGGGACCTGGCCTTGGCAGTCTGCAGTGCTGGCTTGCCAGGGGTGGGACCTGCCACAGATTTTCTCTGCTGGCCCGGAAAATTCATCTGGACGAAGCATCTAATGAGCGCCCTCCCGTCCCCAGCACAGGGCTACCAGGTCTGGGGGGCACTTTGGCTCAGGAATTGCAGGGTCAGAACTCTGTGCTCGCAGCAGCAGCTTCAGCCGGGTGTCCATCCCTGCAACCCCCACACCCACCCCCAGCGCTGTGTGCCCTCCAAGCGCAAGCCTGTGGAGACTGGAGCACGGTCCGGGCAGAACAGAAGGAAGATGGGAGGCTGAGGGAAGCAAGAGGCTGGAGTGGCAGGGCTGTGAGTCTCTAAGCTCCTTACCCCGCACCCACTCCCAGGGCTCAGCAGCAGGGATGTCTTAGAAGGCATCTTCTGTGGCCATCCCCTCCCTCCCACAATGCCCGATTCTGTGTGCCCAGCCGCCAGAGCTAAGGTGGGCACACCTGAACCAGCAGGGCAAGGCAGTGCAGGGCTGGGATAAGGAAATGGAACACACACACACACACACACACACACACACACACACACACACACGTTGAGGGAGGGGAGGTTTCATGTCACCAGAATCCAGGTAGGTTTTTGTCCTTCCCAGGCCAGCCCAAGTGCCAGCCAGGGGGCAAAAAAGAGGTTTTCCTGCTTCAATCCTTTCTGTATTATTTTTGGTTAATCCTTGCCTGAGAATATTTTTCCATGGATTTTCAGTGAGAGAGAGAGAGAGAGAGAGAGAGAGAGAGAGAGAGAGAGAGAGAGAGAGGAAGAGAGAGAGAGAGAGTGGGTAAAGGAGGTGGATAGACAGAGAAATATTGATTGTTTGCCTCCCACATGCAACCTGGCCGGAAATGGACCTGCAACAGAGATATATGCCCTTGACTGGGAATCAAACCCGGGTCCTTCAGCCTGCAGCTCTCTCCACTGAGCCAAACTGGCTAGGGCCTCCCTGTATTTTTTTTTTTTTATCAGTTCCTGATTTGCCATCTGTTATTAGAGGATGGCAGGGTGGTCTTTCTTTATGGCTAGAGGGAGTGGGGTTCTCGGAGTGCCTCTGGAGTAGCATTCCCGAAGGCCCCCCTGGAGGGTTAGATGTGGCAGAACGCTTTCTTTCTGTGGAATTACAGCCATTCAGGGAAGCTAATAGAACTAGAGTCAGAGTCAGAGTTTCCATTCCAGGATGGAGCTAAAGAATCATTTGATCTGATAATGAACAACATAAACTGATGAACAAAACAGATCCAGAGACAGAGAAGCAACAATCAGACCATCAAACCTCAGAGGGAAGGCAGGGGAGGGTGGGGGTAAGGGGGAGAGATCAACCAAAGGACTTGTATGCTTGCATATAAGCCTATCCAATGGACCAATGGACACAGACACTAGTGAGATGAAGACACGAGCAGAGGTGGGGTGGCGGGGGGGATGGGGCGATAAGGACATATATGTAATACCTTAATCAATAAAGAGAAAAAGAATCATCTGATCTGGTTGAAGTCTACTGGTCTTGATTCGAAGGACGTCTGCTGTGACCTGGTTAGCATTCTCCACCCCTGGGAACCTAGCCTCCCAAGGAGATCAAGGGAAGGAAGAACAAACCTTATGAAGACAGTTTCCAACTGAGACAAGAGCTGTTATACCACAACACAGTAAAGCCAGCCCATGACCAATACCAACCATTTCCTTTCCTTTCTTTTTTTTTTTTTTTAATATATATTTTATTGATTTTTTACAGAGAGGAAGAGAGAGGGATAGAGAGTTAGAATCATCGATGAGAATCATCGGTCAGCTGCCTCTTGCACACCCCCTACTGGGGATGTGTCCACAACCAAGGTACATGCCCTTGACCGGAATCGACCCCGAGACCTTTTGGTCCTCAGGCCGAGGCTCTCTCACTGAGCCAAACCGGTTTTGGCAATTTTCTTTCCTTTCTAAGAAGCATGTGTCTGTCTAATGCTGAGGCAGAGCAGGAGAGCCGGCTGGAGGCGTCTGAGAAGTGAAGCTTGACACAAAGAGTCTATGGCAGGGCCTGAGGCTGAGCAGGCAGCAGAGGCATGCCCTCTAGCAGGAAGGGGGTCAGGCGTGGGAGGTGCCAGCATCCTGGACAACCCCTCTGTGTGGAGAAGTCTTTGAAGCCAGAAAAGATGCTCTCTTAGGAGTAGCCATTGGGGATCCTGGTTCTCACTCTCTGAAGGCAGCCTGAGAGCCACCCTGGGGCTGGGAGGAGGCAGACAGCAGGTACCTGGGGAACTCATTAGGTGGGGTTCATTGGCCCAATCCCAGGCTTAGCATTGTGGGAACCTGAGGGAAGTTTGTACTTCAAGAAGAAACAGCACTAGAGGCTCTAGGATGGTTTATTTAGGTGGATTTTATTTGTTTGAATAAGCACCCTGTGGTGCTGTTTTTCATTTGTGCCTTGGAAACTAGTAGTTTACAAATCTAGGCAGCTTAAGCACAGAGCCATCACACCTTGGATCTTAGCAAGGCTCGGCCCTTTTTCTTGTATAGGCAGGAACTCTACCCAGTTTACAAATCTGGGTTTCTGTTTGGAATAAAAGAAGTCAAACACGGCCATGGTGATGCAGGGGCCAGTTTTTTGCTGCCTGTCTTTCTGCCCTTCTGGCATTCAGAATCCAAAGAGCACAGTCTTTAGCCCCAGGGTCCTCTCTTGAGGGCTAGGAAACAGAGAGGAACTTCTGATCGCTCTGCTCTGTTTACCCAGAATTACCTGCTCGTATTTATTTGAGAGCCCACACTTCCCTCGGAGACTTCTCATGAGTTAGTTTATTGCTTCTTTAGCGTTTTCTTAGTCTCATGGGCAGCGCTTACCTGTGGCCATTTCCTCTTCAAGCACTCAGCATGTGTGGGGCCTGTGCTAGCTGCCGGGAAGGCAGAAGTGATGAGATGCTCATTAGCCTTTGAGGAGATCGCTGTTTGCTGGTAGGTGATGGACATTACAATAAACTGAAATAAATACCATGTGCCAGTGGGGTGGTGAGGAGATGGCTCTTGATTAGACTCAGATTGATTATAGGAAATGATTCTGTAGGTAAAGTAAGGTCAAGCCATGCAAGTATTGAAATTAATTATACTTTACCACTTGTAAGGGCCTCTCAGGTGATTTCACGTTACTCCTCCTGTTCATAGTCTTCAAAGTCCCTTAGCCTCTGACCTCACAAGGACCACCAGCCTCACAACCAGCTGTCTTGAACCCTCTTCCTGGCTACCTGGTGATTTTGCTTCTCTGCGGGGAAATGACACCCTTCAGCACCAGGACTCAGTAGATTGATTGGGAAGAGTGTGAGGACGAATTTAAGATTGGTGAGAAGAGGCAGGGAGACTGCTGATATAACAAATCAGGCCAGAAATCAATTTGAATTAACCTGGAGGAATGGCAGTGGCCCAGAGAGAGACAGGGGTTAGAGACATTTGAGGTAAATCAATAGGGCTTATAACTAAATCGATGTGTGGATCAGGAAAGAGGAAACCAATAATTTTATAAACTACTCTCATCAAGTTCAACTCCCTAATTGTTCACAAATATGTATAGCTTCCTATTTTAACAGATAAGTCAAACAAAGTGATCTCTATATCAAACAGTCTATCATTAGGTACTAGAAGCCTGGTGCATGAAATTTGTACACTCAGAGTGGTCTTTCGGTTTGGTTTGTGCCCTCTTGCAATCTGGGAGCCTTTGGTGGATGTCTGACTGACAGCTTAGGTGTGCTCCCTGGGGAGCGGGACTAAGCCAGCAGTAAGACATCCTTAGTGCTGTCTCTGCACTGGTCAGCCATGAGTCCAGCTCAGGGCTTCTGGCCCAGGGGTGCTCCCCCTGTGGGAGCAGACTAATCCCATGGGTGCAGCTCCTGCATTGAGCGTCTGCCCCATGGTGGTCAGTGCACATCATAGCGAACAGTTGTTCTACCATTCGGTCAATTTGCATATTACCCTTTTATTATATAGGATTATTATATAGGATGATTGGTGGCTATAGAATCTCAAAAGAAAGGAATAGAGTTGAGCAAAATAGCTCAATGTTTTATGATGCCATTCCTTTGGAACAAGTTGGATTTTGGAAATGGGGCACTGGGTAGGTGGTATAAAAATGTGGTACCGGGAGAAAAAGAAGAGGTATTCAGCTTCTGAGTCAACTAGCATTTAATGAATACTTGAACAAGTTTTTTTTTTTTTTTCCTTACTTAACCCTCCTAATGACCCTGTTACGTCAGTGGTATTATCCCCATTTTATAGATGAGAGATGTTCATAACAGGGTTATCTACAATAGCTAAGATCTGGAAATAGCCCAAGCACCATCAGCCGATAGTGGATAAAAAAGCTGTGTTACATCTACACAATGAAATACTATGTGGCTTTGAAAAAGAAGGATCTCTTACTCTTTGCAACAGCATGGAGGGACCTGGAGACCATTATGTTAAGTGGAATAAGCCAGTCAGAGAACAACAAGTATCACAGGATCTCACTCATATGTGGAATCTAATGAATAGAATAAACTGACAAACAAAACAGGTTTAGAGGCATGAAACAGACTGAGAAATCTCAGAGGGGAGGGGAGTGGGGGATTTGATTAATCAGGAAGAGATTAATCAAAGAATTTATATGCATATATGCATACCCCAAGGACAGAGACAATAGTGAGGTGAAGACCTGGGGTGGGGTAAGGGCTGGGTGAAGGGGTAAATGGGGTGAAAATAGGGGACATCTGCAATAATGTCAACACCAAAAAATAAACTTAAGGAAATGGAAATACATAGGCTCATAAGCTCCCAGGATCCAGAGACCCAAAGCGAAGAGATAGATATGTAATACATTTATCAGTGCTTGGGAACAGGCAGTACATAAATAACCTCATTAGAACTCTGAAATCCTTAGAGAGCAGTTAAAGGAAGGCTTAAAAGCTGGATGGCAGGTCTTACAATAGTCAGTTAATTTTAATCCTTATTTGTGGATACCCCTCCTTCATTATAAATTTTCTTTCTTTTTTTAAAAAAAATATGTTTATTGATTTCATAGAGGAAGGGAGAGAGAGATAGAAACATCAGCGATGAGAGAGAATCATTGATCGGCTGCCTCCTGCATGCCCCACACTGGGGATCAAGCCCACAACCCAGGAATGTGCCCTGAACAGGAATCAAACTGTGACCTCCTGGTTCATAGGTCAATGCTTAACCACTGAACCACACCGGCCAGGCTCCTTGCAGATTTTCTGGTAGCTTTATGAAAATGTGTAGCTATTTGAAGTTAGAAGTAGAAGGGAGTTCCAACCTATGAGAAAGGAAACTGTAATATTGAAATTACAAAATGAAAATGACTGAATTTTTAAAAACTTATCCGAAAAAGACTGAAAAAAAGTGTCTAGAGTAGATTTTTTTTTTTTTTTTTTTTTGTGTGTGTGTGTGTGTGTGTGTTTTTCTGAAAAGAGAAAATATATTGAGGATTGCATGGTCTATGTCTTTTGACAATTTTGTATTTTCCATTCTGATTTATTTTTTTATATCTCATCTCTCTTGACCTTTTACATTTAATCATGAACTACAATACAATATAAAATACTACATTTATTACAAGCATTTTGGTCTTTTTCCAAATTAAAAAATTATTTTGCAATTACAGTTGACATTTAATATTATATTAGTTTCAAGTATACAACACAGTGGTTAGACATTTATATAACTTAGTAGAGGCCCGGTGCACAAAACACATGCACTTGGTGGGGGGGGGTCCCTCAGCCCAGCCTGTGCCCTCTTGCAGTCTGGGAGCCCTGATGGGGAGTGGGCCTAAGCCGTCAGTCTAGCATCCTCAGTGCTGCTGCAGAGGTGGAAGAGGCTCCTCCAATGCCGCTGCACTTGCCAGCCGTGAGCCCAACTCAGGGCTTCTGGCTGAGCATTGCTCCTGCTGTGGGAGTGCACTGATCACCAGGGAGTGGCTTCTGCGTTGAGTGTCTGCCTCCTGGTGGTCAGTGCACATCATAGCTACTGATTGTCCTGCCGTTCGGTCAATTTTCATATTAGCCTTTTATTGTATAGGATGAGGTGGTCCCCTAATAAGTCTAGTATCCACCAAACATCATGCATAGATATTAGAATATTATTTATTTTAAAAAATAGAATATTATTGACTATATTCCCTAGGCTCTACTCTACTTCCTGTGACAATTTATACATCTTAATCCCTTCACTTTTTCACCCAGCCCCTCAACTGCCCTCCCATCCGGCAATCAGCGGTTTGTTCTCTGTATATATGATTTGTTTAGTTATTTCCAGATCTTAGCTATTGTCTTGTTCATTCATTTCTTATTTTAGATTCCACATATAAGTGAAATCATATGGAATTTTTCTTTCTCTGAATTACTTCACTTAGAAAGTCCACCTTCCAAGTCCATTTATGTTTCCACAAGTGGTAAGATTTCATTCTTTTTTTATGGCCAAGTAATAGTCTGTGATATATGTATCACTTATTCTTTATCTATTTACCTATCGAAGTAGAGTTAGGTAGCTACCATATCTGAACTATTGTAAATAATGTTGCAATGAGCTAAAGGGTGCACATATTTTTTCAAATTGGTGTTTTGGAGTTCTTTGAATAAATACCCAGAAGTGGAATCTCTGGGTCTAAGGCAGTTCCATTTTTATTTTTTCCCTCCAAGTGGCTGCATCAATCTGCAGTCCCACCAACAGAGTTCCCATTTCTTTACATCTTCTCCAGCATTTGTTGTTTGTTGATTTATTGATAATATCTGGTTTTTGCTGTACAAAAAGACAACAGATTTATTAATATTAATCTTGCATCCTGCTACTTTACTGAACTAATTTATCATTTCTAATTTTTTTCCAATGAAATTTTAGGAATCTCTATTTATAGTATCATGTCATCTGAAAATAATGGCAGTTTTACTTCTTCCTTTCCAACTTGAATGCCTTTTTTTTTTTTTTTTCCTGTTTGATGTGGCTAGGATTTCCAATACTGTTGTTAACTTAATACACATTCAAACCTGTAAAGAATTTTTGTGAGTTTAGTTGAGCTGAACTGTTGACAATTGCCAGGAAGTAGAATCTCAATGCATTGAGACAATGCTCCAGAGAATTGTGGTCTTGCACCTATTTTTATAAATGGCCATCAAAGGAGGAGACATACATAGGGAACATGAAATCCATTAGTGATAGATTAGGGAGGCAGGAGAAAGCAAAGCAGGGATACGGCTGGGATTGGATAAAAAGTAAAATGATAGACACATGCTTCTTTTACATAGGTGGGCATAAGGTAGTTTACAGTCAACAATTAACAGGATAGCAATAACAGTAAGAGAATTTGTCATCTCTGCCCCGACACCTGGTGCACTGGTTGTGCCCTGAGGAAAGTTACAAGTTACCCTGACATTCCAAAGGTATGTTATCATAGATGCAAAACAGACAACAGTCTCAGTTAAAATCATAGTTGATCTTTGTCGGGGAAGATGCCAGCCTTAGGACATGACTACCCACTACAGGCTGCTTTTTAATTAAAAAGTTTTAATTTCAGACCATCCTTTGTGGTCACTTTAGATCTCAGTTTGCAAGACCACCATGCAGGCCCTTCCTGAGCTAGTCAGGTTGGTATGTGGCTCCTTTTCACCCACACTATGCTGAAAAAAAAAAAAGAATATTCTTGTCTTGTTCCTGATCTTACGGAAAACAGTTTTTAGCTTTTCCCCATTGAGTATAACTTAACTATGGACTCTATTATGCTGAGGTGTGTTCCCTCTATTTACACTTTGCTGAGAGTTTTTATTTTTATCATAAATGGACATTGGGCTTTATCTGTATCTATTGATATGATCATATAGTTTTTACCTTTCATTTTGTTCATGTGGTTTATCACATTAATTGATTTGTGGGTATTGATCAAAACTTGCATTCCAGGAATAAAACCTACTTGATCATGATGTATAATCTTCTTAATGCATTGCTGAATTAGGTTGGCTAATATTTTGTTGAAAATTTTTGTATCTGTATTCATCAGGAATATTGGTCTGTAATTTTTCTCTAAGGTCTTTGGTTGTGGTATCAAGTAATGCTGACCTTGTTCAATTCTGGAAGTAGTTTGAAAAAGATAAGTGTTAATTCTTCTTTGAATGTTTGGTAAAATTCATCTGTGAAGCTCTCAGATCCAGGACTTACACTTATTAGGAGCTTTTTAAAATTAGTATTACTGATTGGATTACATTAGTAATCCCTTGGAGCAGGATTTGTCTCAGCAGGGCTCTCCGGTGCCTAATGAGTTTACCCCTTTAATGTGTCATTCGTGGATCTGGTTGGTGACATTCCGTGTGAAACTATCCATCTAGCAGGTATGCTGGCTCTGGGGCCTCCTAGGAGGTGCGGGCCAAGGTTGCCACTGCCTTTGCTCTGCCCATTTACACAGAAGCACAGTGATCTGCTAATAGTTGGCACTTGTGCTGGGCTTGGAGGTGTCTGGGAGAGGCCAACTTGTGCACCGAGGCCCTGCCTGGGGCCTCTTAGCTAGCGGCAGGGGGCGCCTTGAAGCTAGATGCTGTTTATTTGGGGTTTGTTAATTTTTGAAAGATTTTGGAAAAGTCCACAGCATGAGCAGAGACAGGCCACTAGTATGAAAAAGCCACTGGGAACCGCTTTGGAGGGCCCACCAGTTGCCCGGGGCGGGGCTCTCAGGGAATCACTTCTTATGGCAAACAGCGTCAGCGAGGCTGTGGAGACTCAGATATGGTGCCTGCGTGCTGGCTCTGTCGGGGGAGGGCTCAGGCAAGAAACCATGGCCCCTGTCAGCATTTTTGTCTGAGAGAAATATGCTCCCTCAACCCTTCCCTCAAAGACAGACAATTCAGTTCCTCTCTGTATGGTCCTGGTACCTTAGGGTTGTCACCCAGTGTCGGAACTTAAAGCTTGGAGTCTGAGTAAACCTGCACAGGCCCTTGCAGAGGCACGTCTGGGATTCCAGCAGCCTCCATCTCACTCAGCCTCAGCCCTCGCTGCTTTCCACAGCCAGAAGGTTTGGGGGCTTCTCTTCCCAGCACGAGATCACTGGGCTGGGAGCCCGGTGTGGGCCGGGGGCCGCTCACTTTTCAGGGGGGACCATCACAGCTGAGATATTCTTCCTGATTTTTAATTGCCACACAGGGGTGTAGGACCTGCCTTTTCCATGTTTCTGAAACTGGATAATCAATGGGTCTAGACTTCCTGTAAGCAGAGACAGGGTCGAATCATATATGAACGTCTATTCCAGTAATGCCGGCAGTATGGGAGAGCAGCAGGTCATCCTGCTGCCCCACTATAAGCCAGCTGCTTGTATTGGGGAGAAGGACAAAGATTACATAGGGAAGTAGGCAAAAGGGATAAGAACGGGTGTGTAAAATGGGCAGTTTACAGGCAATGTGGGCTGGGGGTTTGCAAAGGCCTATGGGTATGCAGAGGGCTGGCCCCTCTGGTTTCTGCAACAAGGTTGGTCATCTTTCCATGCTGATAGGCAGCTCCCAGATGTAGAGGATGGGCCGCATTTCCAGGGGAGCCCCCAGGTCCCCCGTGCAGCTCCCAGCCAGGTTAGAGTGTGCTTTCTTCAAACAGAACAAAACAATCTCCAGTATTCTATTTCTGCCCCCATCATTTCCACGTCTATCAGTCTCGATGTGGCTTCCGTATATCCTTAGTCATAGGACTCCTCGTCAACTAGACTTCAGGTGGGTCTGAATGTTGAGCTGTTCTGTTGTTGAGCTGTTATATGGATGTGTTTTTGGGAGGACATGTGTACTGCATTTACCTACTCCACCCCCCTGATGGAAAGCCTCCTGGTTTTATTTATTTTATCTCTCTGATTCATCACAGTTGCTGAAGGTTTTATTTTTAAACTAGAGGCCTGATGCATAAAATTCATACAAGGGGCTTGGCTCTCACAGCCCCAGCTTTGTCTGGAAGGTCATTTGGCTATGCGGTCTATTTTTTTTTTTTTAAATATATTTTTTTGATTTTTTTTTTTACAGAGAGGAAGGGAGAGGGACAGAGAGTTAGAACATCGATGGAAGAGAAACATCGACTGGCTGCCTCCTGCACATCCCCCATTGGGATGTGCCCGCAACCAAGGTACATACATGCCCTTGACCGGAATCGAACCTGGGACCCTCTAGTCCACAGGCTGACGCTCTATCCACTGAGCCAAACCAGTAAGGCTGGCATATATTTTTAAAATTTTATTTTTATTTATTTTTTAACTAATAGTTTCTTTAGATGTTAATGTTAAGGGAATAAACTTGATACAAAAGTCAAGAGGTCAGGTCCTAGAATCAGCATGCCTGGGTTATGTCCCACTTTGCCACTTAATATCTGACTTGGGCATTTTGCTTAATGCTTCTGTGGCTCAATTTCTTTATTTGTAAAAAGTGGAGAATAATATTACTTCCCTCAAACAATTGCTGTAAAGAATGAGTAAATAAATACTGAATGTGCTTAGGATAATGGCTGGCATATTATAGTAAGTACTATGTAAGTGTTTATGAAGTCAATTTTCCTTCATAATTGAAGGCACTGCTTCATTGTTTTCTAACTTCTTGTGTGGTTGCAAAAACATCCAATTTCTTTTAAATTTTTAGTCTTTTTAATATAATGTTCTTTTATATTTCTCATTTTGGGAACTTCTAGAATTTTTCTTTATCCTTAGAGTTTGGGTATTACAAGATGATACTCTTCAATGTGTAAATACTTCCCTGCCCCAGTGTGCTAGTAACTCAGCCTGGAAATTCATGATCTTCCATATATTGAAATATAATTTTTGTTGATTTTTTCTCTCTTTTATTTTCTCTATTCATTTTGGAACTCATATTTGTTGGACATTAAACTTCTTCTAGCAATCCTGACATTTTCTATTTTCTCTGTTTTATTATCTAACTTTTTTCTTCTTTACTACATTTTCTGGAAGATTACCTCAACATTCTCTTCCAATGTTTGAATTTATTAATTAAATAAATTATCTTTTAAAAAATATTTATTGTTAATGAAGCCTGGTTTTGTTTTATTGATGCACTCTATTCCTTCATCTCTTAAAGGATCATATATATATATATATATATATATATATATATATATATATATACAGCATTTCTTTAATATTCTTTCTAATTTCTGAACACCTTGTTGCAGGATTGTAAGAGTCAAAGGAGGAAAATGAGACTGGGAAGAAAGGCTCTCTGCTTGGTATATAAAATATTTCTTAATTATTTCATTTTCTACTTGCATTTCCCTTCAGTTCTGCAAATATCTCTGGAAAATATAAATCTCCAGTGTTTCACTTGAATGTGAGAAAGGCATTGACCTTACTGTGAATAGTAAGAATGAAACCTCCACTCCATATATTCTGGAAAAACCATATTTAGAGAATTAAGAAAATTGGAATAAAACCATCGTCAAGAACTGTGACTTACCTTACTTGCAGGCTTACCATTTTGCCTTCCACTTTTTCAAATACCCAGGCAGAAGGCATGAAACTCCTGGGTCTGAGACAAGAGGCACTATTACTCGCAGCAATAGTATTGTCATGTGCACCAGTTCTTACAGAAGAACACAAAGGGAGCCTGGAAATACCTTAATAGGCGGCGGATTGCATTAGAAATGAGGGACTCTGACTTTGGGAGACTGAGTCTGCTGTGATGTTCATTAAGTGCGCCGGTTCTTTGCTTCAGAGGAAGACACTCTCTCTGTCTTGTAAGGCTGGTAGCTATACAAATATTCTTGATATGACCACCCGGAGCAATAGCAATCAGCGCCTCTGCTCACAAGACATGCAGAACGCAAGAGACCCAAGGAGAATTGTCACAGTTCGAATGTAACAGCAGAATCTCCTGGGAAGGATGCTGTGCTGTGTGCTGCAGTGGGTCGGGGTACATGTTGGCTTCAATAATGAAGTAGAAATGCATTGAGCATCGCATATGGAGAAAACAGCGTGGCTTTTATATGGGGAATGTATTCTTTAAAAGGCTAGATGAACCATTTGCTGTATAAATTAAAGAAATAATTTAATTTTGGTTTCCAAAGCTTGGAAAGGCTCTATCTCTAAAATGCGAGCCATTAAAATAATTAAAAACCTTTATCTAATATGGGTAGATTAGCGTTTGGTAATAAAGGATATATGGTTATTTATCTTAATGAGAATGCGTGCACTCCTCAAAGTTGTAAAGATATGAAGTTAATGAAAATAAATGGAAAGAATTTCTTTGCAGCTCACAAGAAAAGGAAGGAAAGATTCAGTAAAAAATGAAAAATGATACATTGAATAAAAGGTTGCAGAGTATGATAAAGCGCCAATGGCTTTCTTAGGGAGGGGAGACCCAGAGCAGGAGCAGGCATGAGTTTCTCTTTAATAGTTAAGAAGGCCTTTTGGGTCCTGGCCAGTGTGGCTCAGTGGCTGAGCGTCATCCTGTGTACCAAAATGAAATAATTAAGAAATATTTTATGTACCAAGCAGAGAGCCTGGTCAGGACACATACCCAGGTTGTGGGTTCATGTGGGAGGCAACTGATCACTGTTTCTCTCCTTCTCCCTTCTCTGTGTGTAAAATCAATAAAATCATTAAGGAGAAGGAGGAGGAAAGAAGAAGAAGGAGGGGGAGGGAAGATAAGGGGGAGGGGGAGGAGTAGGAGAACGCCTTTTGGAAATTCTTTTCCAGTCTAGGGACTCTAGGTCTGTGCACTTTAAAGCTGCATAAAGCGGTTTTTCAATCAGTTCAAAGTTGAGGATCCATATCCTGCAAAATCTTAATTAATGACAGGTGGCTGATACGGCTGCCTGAAAGGTAGGGTCCCTCCTGACTGGGAGTAGACTTCTCTGTCCTTGGGTGATCTCTAATCCCAAGCACTTTACATGGGGCTGGGGTATGTGAGCCTTTTTCTGGGAGACTCGATATCCCAGATCAGCTAGACAGTTCAGAGTTACCATGGTGTTCTTGTCACATGCCCCCTCATTTAAGCTGGCAATACACATGTCGTCAACATAGGGAGTTCCTTTCACCAGTTAAAGTCTCTCAAGTCTCCAGCTGAAATTTTTCCCAATAGGGTGGGGAGTTTCTAAATTCCCGAGGAAGCGCTCTCCAGCAAAAGGGCTTTTGTTTTGCTTTGAATTGGAGGTTGGGTCTTCCAATTCAAAGGCAAAGACATTACATGATTCAGAGCTTATGTGTATACAGAAGGAAGCATCTTTCAAAACCAATACTGTAAACCAACAAAGCACCCCAGATAAGGTGGTCAGTCATCTGTAAGGTTTGGGGATCACCAGATATATGTCCTCTACTATTTGGCTGATAGCTTGTAAGTTTGAACAAATCGATACTCACTAGTGCCTGGCTTCTGTTCAGGAGAATGCCATTATCAAGGGCTAAGTTCCTTTCTTTGCTTGTCCTTTTAGCTATTGTTTCACGTGAAAAATAACGGCCTTTTCCTGTGGATGGATCCGCACTGCAACAGCTGTCTTAACTTGTCTTGGCCTGCCTTAGGCGCAAACCTTCCAAGTTAACTACTCTCAAGGTAACATCTGGGGTTTTCTTAGGGATGGTTTTGCTCCCAGAGCTTAATAAGGCCACCTGTAAAGCACAGGCATTTTCTAGAAAGAATTTTAACGTCTATTCAGTCAAGGGCAAAAATTATCTTTGCATTCAATTCAATCAGTAAGTCTCATCCTAGGCGTGGAATAGGGCACTCGGGCACATATAGGAAGCTCTGTCTTAGGAAGCTTTTTCTCCCATTTTTAAAGTCCAAAGTTTGGAGGAACAGCTTTTGCCGGGGCTTCCCTAAGGCCCCCCAGTATTAGCATCCTTTCCTGTGATAGTTTTGTTAATCTGGTATTTAATACAGAGTAATAAAAGTAATAAGTGGCTCCGGTGCTGATTAAGAAGTCAATAAATTGCTTTTCTACTTCTAGGGTGGCCTGGGGGTCCATGTGGTTGATGTTAAAAGAGCCGTTGCTTTCTACAGGAGCCCCTGGACCTCATCGTTCCTGGACCCTGTGCCATCTGGTGTGTTTGCAGCAAATTTCAGTTGGCTTTCGAGTGTCCGGGACCGTGGCTCAGAGTCGGGCAATTCTTCTCCCAGGGTTCTTCCTGTTTGCAATGGGCACACCAATTTAGACCTAGTTTGGGGCGTCCTCTAGAGTTGCACACTTCAGGTTGAGGGGAAGGTGTGACCTTGTCATCTTCTCATGTCTTCCTGGTTTCAGAGCTGTAGCCAGCAGTTAGGCATATCGCCTTATTTTCTGTCTTTTTTCCCCTCTTTGAAACCTGGTTTTGGCTCTTGAAGACCCTGAAAGAAATCTCTGACAATTGTGAAGTTGGCATCCCATAAGCACCCTGAAATTTTTGAAGTTACCTGTGGATATCTGACGCAATCTGAGTGAAAAAGCTCATGTTAATGACGATGAAGTTTCAGGAGCAGTGGAATCTAGGTCATGCACTAACGGTAGGCCCCACAAATCCACTCCGAGAATTCCGAAGGGTTTTCCTCAGCTCAGTGGTTGAGCCCTTGAACTTTACTGGAAGTTATTGTTTGTTTAGGTACTCCCTTCGTAGGCCAGAACACAACCCTATCATGTTCAAGTTTTGGTAAGTACCGTCATTAGCATTCCATCAGGGGTTAATTGTAGGAATGGCTACTGAGGCTTCAGCCCTCACCTAATATTGAGGGTTTTTCTTGTGTAGATGATTCGCCTCCTTTCTAGCTTTTTCTAAAATGGTTTGTCTTCAGCAGTCAGGAGAGCGGCATATGCTGAATGTCTACCCAGGCTGGTCTCTGAGAAGTAAAGACAGAAGCAAAGAGACTTTCCATTCTGAAAGAGTCCTCTCTGTATGCAGCACAATACTTCTCCAGCCAATGAGGTGTGAGGAGAAGAAAGAAATGTATACCCAAAGCATTCTTGAGGGGTGGCCATTTGCATTTTGCTCTCTTATTGGCATCTGTCTTGAAGGGTGTTGCCATGCCTGGATTGGGAAAGTTTCTTGACCAAATTGGGTTGTCCTTTTGGCATGGAAAGGGGAAGCCATTCCTGTATTTATAGTTTTGGAATACCCTACAGAAAGGAAGGGGGCGTTGCCTGCACTGCAACTTTATTATTCCCAATAGGGGGTGGGGGTGGTGAGGTGGCAAAAACTGATGCTGAAATCAGTTGCTCCATAATAATCATAGTCCTCTGCCTCTAAGGGGTTTCCAACAGAATAGGCTCAGTCGATTTCCCTGTCTTTAGTACCAAATTTTTACATTTTTCTCTGAAGAGGTCTGTTCTGGTACATTAACATGAATGCCTGGACATATGAGATCTCTAGCTGTGTTTATCCTCTGGCCAGTGTTCCTGAGTCTAAGGAATACTGTGGTCATGTCAGTCTGCATACAAAAATCATTCTTTTCCTTTTCGTGGCCCCATAGCTAAATGTTTCCCAGTTCTGTCATGTACAGCCCTGGGGGCTACAGTGAGTTACAGAGGTGGAGTTACCCATATCATTAAGGCCTATAACAAAAACATTTACTTATTTTAGCTCGAAAGATATTGGATAAGTTCTAGGATTAGATAGTTGTTAGTGAGTAGAGAGCTGTAAGTTCTACGAGTTGAACAGCAACAAGTCAGACACAACAGACAAGAGAGCAGGAAAGCTTGTGGGGCCTAAACTTCTGCTCTGCCTCATGCCCTGAGCATTGTTTACTCAGAGGGGACAAACACGAGGCCCACTCGGTTTGGTGGCCCTGAGACAAACAGCTGTCTCGAATTAGGCTGGGACAAGTTTCTGCTGCCAACTCCTCCCAGGTTTGCTGAAATGCATCAGATTGGCCCCCTTCCCAGAACGTGAGGCTCAGACAAATATCAAATAAGCAAATTAATAAACAAGACCTCTTGGTTCCACCACGTTTCCTCGATTCTGGGAGAGAGAGAGAGAGAGACTAGCAAAACAAGTGTATAAGACTTCTTCCTCTTGGTTCCCGCCAAGTTTCCTCGAGTCTGGAAGAGGGAACCTAGACAAATAATCTCTCTTGCTGAGTTTCCCCATGAGATCAAGCAGACTGGCTAAGATTTCTCAGGAACTGCTTCTCTCCCTGTTCCCATTCAGGTTTCCTGGAGCCCAGGAGAGGGTGGTTATTTGGGGCTTTATCACTCACAAAACCTTACAGAAGAAATCCTTGATTTCCAAAACCAGAACAAATTCCAAATATGGGACTTTGTTAATTATGCTGCAAACGAATGCACTGTAAGTCAGGGGGCACTCAGTCATGAGCCACAGTCCAGGCTCTGCCTCTGAGACAACACATCAGGTAGCTGGCAGGCAGGCTTGGGCTGGGGTTTCCCACCCACAGGCAAAAGGGAGCCCTATATTAGGTGCCAACATTGTTACCACACTGAAAGGGTCTTTTACCCACCAGCATCAAAGTCCAAGTTGCCAATAGGAGTTAGCAGGAAAGAAAGTAGAGGTTTATTAGCTGAGAAAATGGCGCCACGCTGGGAGTCACAGGTAAGCTAATGCTCAAAGACCTGCCTCCCTAATGGCTTTCAGGGTTTGGGTTCTAGGAAAAAATTAATAATCATAGTGGCTAAAGGAGTTGGGGTTGGGGCTCTATTGATTGATTAGGGCCAGGGTAAGGAGGTCAGCCATGTCATTGTTCTGCCTGGCAACGTGAGGGTATGGTCTACAGGTCATCTGCTTTCATGGGCCTGAGTGTGACACACAACTGAAGTCAATATTCTGTCTCTTGCTTGATCACAAACGTTGCGGTCAACACACCTGGGGCTTTGTTCTTAAGATAGTTTTGATGCTGACCAGAATCTAATGTCCTAAGGCAGTTGTTCTCAACCTTTCTAATGTTGCAACCTTTTAATAGAGTTCCTTATGTTGTGGTGACCCCCCAACCATAAAACTATTTTTGTTGCTACTTCATAACTGTAATTTTGCTACTGTTATGAGTAGTAATGTAAATATCTGTGTTTTCCAATAATCTTAGGCGACCCTGCCAGTGTTTCTCAACCTGTGGGCCAGGTTGAGATTTGTTCCCACAGGTTGAGAGCCGCTGCTGTAGAGCATAAGACCTAGAAAAAAGATCTACTTCTAAGATCTCCTTATTAAATTTATTGGGGGTGGCATTGGTCAACATAAACATATACTAGTAGGTTTTAGGTGTGGGTTTCTATGTTACAAGATATAATCTTTTTTTTATGCCAGTTTTATAGCATTCTTCCAGCAGTGTACTCCCTGAACCACCTGTCTTCCTTCCTCTGAGCCTGGTGTTTATGCTGTCCATTTCTTTTAGTGCCACAAGGACTTCTTCTTTTGGCTTATCCTCAGCCAGCAGAAGCAAAGATTCAGACCAAGTCATGTGCGCTATATTCACATGACCAGAGCTACATGGCTGTCATATGTGGTTAGCAGTCCTCTCCACTAACTCTCCTTATCCCCATGCCTACCCCCTAATTCCATTTCCTCTGGAATCCACATGTGACAGGAGACTTGCAGTGGTTGTTTGAAAGTGTTCTCTCTAGAATGTTTTTAGCTCATTCTAAACCCATTTCCTAGAGCATATCTATATTTTTTGCTTTGCTTATCTTATTAAAACACAAGGCAATTAAATTTTTGCACAATTTCCTTTCCAGTCACCCCATGTTCAAACTTCAAGTTTACGTTAAAAGAAGATTCAGTGAAGTTGCGATTTTAATGTGATTTATACTTCAGCAAAGTGGACCAGTCACTTTAAATGTAAGCCCCAGATGAGCACTAGATCACTCCCTGACCTTGTCACCATCTCCTGGAATAAGGTCAGTGGGTGTTTGTCTTCAGATCTGTACTTGGTTAGCAAAATAATTGAGGAAGTGAGAATTAATTATTAGAGGCCACCCCAGCTTCACCTTTTCCCTGACCCTGATTATAATGTATGAGACTTCTCCAGTCTCTTGAAAACCAGGTTTTGTAACTTTACCGAAAGCTTTCGTTTGGAAGACACGAATTCCTATTTGGGTAGGACTTTTATCTTAGGAAAGGGATTCCCTATCCACCACTCTCCACAGAGCATGCTGGACATGTTTGTTTCTCAGACTACATACCACAGCATTCAGTAAAGGTGTTATGACAGAGTAAGTCCTTAAGATGAGATGAATTCAACTCGACCTTTGGTGTTCTCTGACTTGGGCTTGAAATAGGCAATGGAGACACAGCCATATGAGGTGTGAGGTGCGGGTACCAAAGGACTTCTTCCAGCTTTTCCACAGAGGCAATCTTGAGAATGGTGGAAATAATGAGGACATAAGAGATAAAGAGGAAGGTGGCAGGAACTGTGATGGGCATGAGGCTGATACTTAAGATCAGAATATCACTGGTGATTAGAGTGGCACAGGCCGGATCCAGCACAGATCAAACACCACAGAAGAAATGCTCAATCCATGTGTTGCAAAAGGGTAGACTGAAAATAGCCACAGATGGAACCAGTGAGAGCAAGAACCCTGTGGCACAGACTGAGGATGTCTTCATGGCACAGACCCTCCAATTCACCATGATGACTAATGAAGTGGGTTGCAGAAGGCCACCTAGCGGTCATGCCCCATGATTGCTAGCAGAAGGCAGTTAGTGGTAGCAAAACTAAGGAAGAAGAGCTGAGCCCCACAGCCCTCCAGGGAGATAGACTGGCTCAGGCCTATGAGACTGGCAAGCATGTGGGAGATAATGATGAGGGAGTAGAGAGTCTCTGACGTGGAGAAGACCCTTGGAGAGAATTACATGGGGATGTGGAGGTGACTCTCAGTACAGGTAATAGTCACTATAATGACATTGCCAGCCAGAGTTAAGATAGACAAGGCAAGAAACACCACAAAGGGTGTGAGTTGCTGTTCTCAGAAGTTGGAGAGACCTTGAAAATCAAATTCTCTTACTTCTGCATGGTTGACTTTCTTCATTGAGGATCTCAAGGTTGAAAGATAAAGAGAAGGTCAATACCTTCTCTTGTACCTGAGACCGCCCTGATCTATGGTGAATACTGTCCAGAGGAAAGATTCAATATCACAAAGACCCAGTTCAAAACTTCATGAATCTAGGGATTTGGAAGACTAGGTCGTAGAACTTGAAGTAAAGGTACAGAAAGTTTGAGCAATATGATTTAAAAGTTTGAGGTAAACCATTCTTTTCAAGTATACCTGGGTCATGAAAATGGCCATCTCTGTATGATTTATGAAGTTGTTATCAACCATTTCATAGAACTGTAATTTCTTAAAATATAGACCACATTCTGAGGCCACAGTGTGACTAAGTCAGAAATTGTTGCCAAAAATGATAACTTGAAAAATTGCAAATGTTTGATAATCTAATTGATAGTTCAAAGAGGAACTTATAATGGATATTTTGAAATGTTTAGAACTAAACAGTAATAAAAGATTCACAGCAATAAAAAGTACATGATGTATTTAGAACATTATTAGAAGGAAGTTTATAATTTAAAGTGCTTGTTCGTTATTTTAAAAAGAGGCTAAAAAGTTGTAAGTTGAGCATCCATCCTAGAAGTTATCAAATCAAAATAGAAAAGAAAGTAGAAGGGAAAGAAAAATAATGAATAATAATGAAACATATGATAATGATATATAAAAGAGAGGTAAAGATAGAGAAGATCCACAAATGTAAAAGTTTATAAACTTTAGGTAAACTGTTAGTGATACTGACCAAGAAAAGCAAGTGAAAACATAAATAAACTCTTATTATACTAGTAAATTAATGAAGGAACATAATTTCAGATACAAAATATTATGAACAACTTTATCTGAATACATTTTTAAAATCTCAATACATTTTTAAACTTCTATGAAATGCACACATTTCTATTTAAAAAATCACTTACCCACCCTGGCTGATGTTGCTAAGTGGTTAGAGCATCATAAGCTGAAGGATTTGCTTACTGGTCAAGTATCTGGGTTGCTGACTCCTGTAATAGATTAAAGGGATTACTTACATTTCTGAAACAAACAAACAAACAAAAAAAAAAACAGAAAAATTTGAAATCATACTGCTGAGTAATAGAAAGAAATCACACACATAGACAAATACACACACACACACACACACTCACACACACACACACGAATATGTATGTATCCCATTTATATACTATTCAAAAGAAGGCAATATTAAATAATACATTGTTTAGGGGTAATCTGATTTTTAAAAAACATGCACATGCTTTAACCTAAAATTGATGATAGTGACTATTTGTCATATATTTGAAATATTTGAAAAGAGGATATATGAGGTTTCTAAATTTATGCTGCTAGACTATTTCTTAGCCTGGGCATGAGATATTTTTTGTTATTTTTCTTAAATGTACATTTTTTATATTCTCTTCTTAAAGTATAACATTTTGCAATAAAAATTTTAATATTACACAAAAAAGTGTTCCTGATAGTGTTCTTTGGAAGAAACATTACAAAACGTTCTAGTGTTTGCAGGCCACAGTCTCTGTTGCAACTAATCAACTCTACTGATAGAGTGCAAAAGCAGCCATACGCAGTACACAAACATATTCCCCATAAACAAGTGGGTAATCAATAAAGATTTGTTTATAAAAACAGGTAGTTGGCCTATGGATGTAGTTTGCCTATCCTGCTTTATAATTAATTCATGTAATGCTCTAAAACACTTCATCATGAGCACTGACTTCAATTTAAATATTCTCTCTGCTTTTGAAGAACATTTGGTTTATTTCAGTTTTATTTTTTTTATTGATAATTATAAACAAAGCTGTTTAAAACCTCTGGCATGTGTCTCTTTCGTTTTTTTCTGGATTATATATCTAATGAAAAAATTGCTGGTTTATAAAGCATGCTCACTTTCACCTTTAGCAGGAAATGTCAAAGTGTTTTCCAAAATGACTGTACTATCAATATATTCTTTCTCCAGTGAGAAACTGGAGTTTCCATTGCACTGTATCTAAGATATCCTGGATTTTTTGCAGTTTGGTGGGTATGGTCTTGTGGTCTATGGTCTTATTTTATCCCTGGCTACTGACAACGTTAAAAATTTGTTCACAATCTGTTTGTGCTTCCTGTCATCTGAAGTTCTCATTCATTTTATTTTCAGGCTAATGAAGCATATGAAACACCCAAGCAAAGGAAAGAGAAAATCTGGCATACAGGTAGGCGGGAAAGAATAAAGTCAATAAATTTCATTAAGTTGCAGAAATTGAGGGACTGCCAGAGGAAGAAGGACATAAATGAACAACAAAGGAAGACATGATGAATGAAATAAACATTGCCAACCCATTATCTGTAAGAAGGGACATCAATAATTAATATGGTTTTCTAATCCTTAATCTGACTTTTTGGTGAAGAGCTCTTCTCTCTAAAAAGATGGCAGAAATTCTATCTATTTCTTGCATTTCATAGTTTCATTCTTTAAAGTATTAATACATCTACCATTCAAAAATATGTTCTAGACGTGTGATGAAACTTAACTCTAAAAAGGACAAAGGAGTCGCCTAGTATCACACATTAAGTTCATGGCAGAGCTAACTCAGGAATCCACCCTTTTTACTTTGGCCTTGCCCTTGAAATACTCAATATGGGTTGGAAATATTCTTTCTGTCTCAACTGAGATACTGATGCAGGTAACCCTGATACACAGAAGTCAGTATGCCTTCGTTAGGAAAATATTTTAAAAATGCTAAGTGGATATCATATAAATGTACATACAGTAGTACATGATTTTGCATGATATAATTATGAGTAAATTTCCACTATCTCCTGAATTTTTCAGAATGTCTATGATAAATGTGTGCTCATTATCTGAATTGCTGGTGCATCAAAACTTTAAAAAAAAAAAAAAAAAAAAAAAGGAGAAGAACAGAGATGGGACTCTCTCCAAGAGGCTAAGAAGGGAGAAACTGAAAACCTCAAGCTAGCAGTTGAGCATATCCAGAGTGCCAGGAAGAAGCTCAGGGCATGGTGACCAGCCCGAGGTTCAGATCACTGACTATTCTGGTTTGAGAAGGTCTTCCTTCAGAGCTGAAACCTCTTGAAACCAACCACCAATCCAGGAACTTTGTCTGTTTATTTCTGAAAGAGCACAGGACCCATTTGATCCAGAACTCTAGGGACTTCTTGAGAATTGCTCCAGGGTACAACAAGCATCAGGAAAATCGCTAGAGGCTATATCCCCGGGGCCTGATTAGGATCTTGGTATTGAGTAGAACAAAACTTTGCTTTTGGTTACCCAACTCATAAGAGCAGCTTGCATGGTAGAAACGAAAGTGGTGATTGCTCTCACATGAAGGAGCATACAGAGCTAGGCGAATCCATTGGGTATATTTGTGCAAATTAGAAAAAGGAACCTCCTCAAAGTAGATGCAGGCCATGTGCATGCCATTGGGTGAGTAGTTAGCAAAAGGGCCTCTCTTCATATGGATAAATAGAACTCCATACACACTGTATGACCTGTCAGTGGTCTGTGGGCTGGGTTTCACCCATTAGTCTTCTTGATTAGGTATCCTTGTGCATTGCACAGCCAACATACCACATAGTTTTCAAACAAATGATTTCATAAATAAATATATTATTACAAACAAAAACAAATACTACAAGGATACAACTCTTGTGTGTGCAGATAATAAAAGGGGGTAAGTTTTGCTAGTCTGATAAATCAAAATGTTTTTCTGAGGAATGATGTTTGAGCTTGGATTTTTGTCATAAATATGAGTCAACTAAGAGAATTTGAGGAAGAGAATTTAAGGCAGAGAGAAAAAAAACAAACAAACAACGAATGAAGGACTTGATACATTAATGATAACTTAACCAAGAACTAAAAGAAAGCCAAATTGCACATGGAGAAACCAAGGAAGAGATAACACTAGAAGACAATAGAGGATGAGATTGGGCACAATCAGGTGTGCTTTTCATATGTTGTATTGAAACGTGGAAAGTGAATTGGAGAAGAGCGAGTTTGGAAGCAGAAAGGCCTATTAAAAGCTGCTGCAGCACTCCAGTGGGAACCCCACAGGAACCGGAGCTAGGGTGGTGGACACGGAGATGACTGTCTCGCTGGTCCCTGTCAGACCAATTCACAATAGGCATCTAAGACACATGGCCAAGTGACCTGCTTTGATCACGACTCAGAAGTAATTTAGGTGCCATTGCTCAAAGTTTTGGTTTTGTTCTTTTACTGAGATCTGAGGATTCTGCACTGTGGTCCTCCGTGGGGTCATGACAGAGTTCTGACTTGATTCACCATGATGGAGAACCATCGCTGCCCCCAACAGTTCTCTGACGGGAGCCCTCAAACAAAGGGGTAGTCGTGTATCTGTGAGGACAGACCCACTGACATGGCCACATATACACATTATAATTCTCAATCTCCATTAAAAATGGACTCTCATTGAGTACATTGAATCCATGTTACTTCCTATGGAGAGGATGAATGTCAGGACAGAGGTGGTGTCCATCAGATAAATGAAGGTTCCTGTCAGGAAGCCTACAAAGAAAATGTATAGTATGTCCGTGTGGCAAAGCCACAGGATAAATCCTCAGTGGGATATGGCCACTTAAGGGGCTCTGGAAATGTGAACTGGCTCTAGCCTTGGCATTAGGGGAGGGGCCATGATTCTCCAGGTGGTGACTCAAGTCAAGACCTAGAGATTTGTAAAGAGAATCATTACTATTATGCAGATTCAGTTGTTTCCATCCTATTTCCGTCTTCCCAATGCCACGTTCAATTAGGTGCACTGAAGAGCTTTGGGAGCAAGCAGTTCTGATTACTGCTGTTACCCATGTCACTCCCTATTTCATCAGCCAATTCAACGGCCCTGTCTCGCCTCTCGACAGCCCTCTTATCGTCAGGATCTCCCAGTTAAATTTATGGTTTATTTGCTGCGCGGCTAGAACCAAGACAACATCAGAGAGGCAGAACTGAGCATTTTCTCTCTCCCTTCCCAATTCAATCAGCGGCTGCTGGGAGCAGACCTTCTTAACTGTGGGGTCCATACTTTAATTAACCAGCTGAGCAGACTGTCAGAGCTACTCTCATATCCTTGAACAGATACAGTAAAGCCCAGACTCTCTGGCTCAGTGCACACATCTGGTTAAGTGTGACCTCTATCTGAACAATATTTCTTCCTACTCTAACACATTTAGAATATATTCCTACACACATTTTCCAGGTCCTTCTGAAAAAAATTGAGAGAGAGAGAGAGAGAGAGAGAGAGAGAGAGAGAGAGAGAGAGAGAGAGAAATATTTTTTACTATACAACATTTTTAGGGTATCAGAAATTGACTGAAAGGAGATAACAAGTTAAGAAAAATCTATGTAAAAAAAGATTGCCAGAGCATAGGTAATGATCAAGAGCCTGTAGCCTTTTTTTCTTGGGTTGCCACCATCATGGTTCCCACACCCCTCTTCCACGCACAGTTCAGTGGGTAGGAACATTAGTGTTAATCGCTCAGGTTGGCGGTATTAACCAGCAGCTGTGGTGCCAGAGAGGGCCGTCTATATTTGCAGTGGTTCTTGGGCAAAAACCTGCAGCTCTGCTGGCTCAATGGGGCCCAGCCAATTGGGAAGGGATAGAGAACACCCATAGTTCTGCCTCTCTGATGTGTCCTGGCTCTGGCCAAGCAGCAAATAAGCCAGGAGCTTTACTAGAAGATCCTGAAGATGAGAGAGCTGTAGAAAGGCTGAGATGAGCTCCCCACACATTTCTGGCTGCATAGACACTACAAACGCACAATGGAGACCCGAGAAAACTTGGCTGAGTGAGAGCTGAATGAGAACTGGCTGGAACTTCGAATGCATCCACAATCTGCACACAGGTTGGTCAGCACAGGCTCAAACCTTATGAGCTCTACATATTCACATACAATCTTCGCTAAATCATTGGCTAACCACTAAGCTGAGTAGTCAGAGGGAAATTCCTGGGCTAAACAATAAAAACAATCTGGAAACTGAGCAGACATCAGCATCCATACACAGCAGGTTCCGCATTTAAGTTGAAAAAAGCAATTTAAAAAGTACAAGAACAATGATGACATTTGAAAATATAAATTTTCCGGAGTTGCTACAATATATTCAGTTATTGACCCAATATTAAAAGTCATGTAAAGAAGCAAAAGTGTGACCCAAACTCTGGGGAAAAAAGCAGTTCATAGAAGCTGGTTCTGAACAGGCTGAAACTGGCTTTAATAAACAGTCACACAAGCAGGTTTTATAAATATACTGAAGGAATTACAGGACACCATGTTTAAAAATTAAAAGGAAAATATGATGACACTGGCCCTGCAAACAGAGAATCTCAAAAAAGAAATAGAAACTATAAAAAAGAAGTAAATGCAAATTCTAGAGTTGAAAAGTGTGGTAGCTGAAATGGTGAAATCAACAGAAGATTCGAGATAGAAGAAAGAATCAGTGGGCTTGAAAATCAGTCAATAGAAATTGTCCAGTCTGAAGAACAGAGACACAAAAGAATAATAAAGACACTCAGAGACCTGTAGGACAAAGTAAGTATTTCAACATAAGTATATTGGGATTCCCAGGAAGAAAAATAAAGGGGCAGGGAAAAATGAATAAATAATAGCTGAAAACTTTCCAACTTCAATGAAGAACATTAACTTAATAGATCCAAGCTCAATGCATCTTGAGTAGGATAAATGCAAAGAGAGCCGGATGTAGACCCATCAGAATCAAACTGCCGAAAGCCAAATACAAAGATAAAATCTTGGAAACAACTAGAGAAAATTGACTTATCATATACAGAGGAAAAACAAAATGATTAATAGCTGACTTCTCAGCAGAAGGAAATTGAGGCTAGAATACAGTGAAAAAATTTTAAATTGGCAAAATAAAAAAAAAAATAGAAAACTTTAACAAAAAGTTCTATAGTCAGCAACAATATCCTTTAAGAAATGAAGGCAAATAAAGGTGTATTCAGATAAACAGATTGAAAGAATTTGTTATGAGCTGACCTACCATACAAGATGAAGTTTTTCAGGCTGAAAGGAAATTACAATCAACAGTATCTCATATCCATAGGAAAGAATGAAGAAAGCAAAATATGCTACCTATGTAACAGATGAGGATAATAGGAGTGTATTTTTTCCCTTAATTTTTTTTTAACAAAACATAACATTGTTTAAAGCAGTTATGAAATCATAACACTGTATTTTTTATTTATAAAAATGATTTGATAACAACAGGAGAAAGAGGAGGAAATGGGTCATATTGGGGTAAAGTTGTTATATTTTATTGAAGTAAAATCAGTATAAACCTGAACTAGATTGTGATAATTGAAATATACATAAAACAACTGCTAAAGGTTTTGTCTATAAAATCAAGAGAAAGATTAATATGGCACAATAAAAGTATCTTTTAGCAGAAAAGAAGGCAGTAAAAAAGGAAACAATGGAATGAAACATGAAACAGAAAACAGCAAAAATGGAAAAACATTAACCCAATCACATCATTAATTATAGTAAAGTGAATGCATTAGATCTTCTGATCAAAAGGGAAAAATTGTCAGATTGGATTTTAAAAAGCAAGATCAAACTATATGCTGTTGACAGGTTATATACTTTAAAACCAAAGACAATTGGGAGTTGTCTTCTATTTTTGATTCTTTGAAAGTAAAAGTTTATAAATAGGTATACCATGCAAACAGTAGCCATAAGAAATCTGAAGTGGCTATATTAATATTATACAAAATAAACTTTCAGACAAGGGATATTACTAGAGACAGGGAAAAATATTTAATTATGATAAAATTAGGAAGACATAAAATTATAAATGTATATGAACCTTACAATGGAGACCCAAGATCCATGAAGTGAAAATGACAGAACTGAAAGGAGAAATTGACAGTTCATCTTATAGCTGGAGTTCAAGAAATACGTTTCAGTAATATATAAAACAACTAGAGAATCTGTAAGAAAACAGAATGCTTGAAATATAGTATCAACCAGCTTGACCTGACATTTATGGAAAACACACACAAAAATCAGAATACATGTTTTTTTTCAAGTATATATGGGACATTCTTCAGGCTAGATTATATGTTAGGTCACAAAATAGCCTCAATAAATTCTTAAAAATTGAAATCTTATTAACATAAAGCCATACATTTCTTTTGGTTAGTGTTTGCATGATAAACTAGTATTTTCCACTCTTTTCCATCTGCTGATAAGTAAGGTGTATCCCTATAAACAAATTTTGTTTTCTTATCCAGTCTGACAATCTTTATCTACTAATTGGATTCTTATTTTACATTTAATAAAATGTACATTTTAAATTTAATGGAGATACTGATACTTGGGTTTAAATATACCTTGTTGGGATTTGTTTTCTATTTTTCTTCTTTTATGTGTGTGTACATTTTCTTTCATCTTTTTGTCTTATTTTAAAGTAATCAATTGTTTTTATTTTTTCCTCTCCATTTGTTATTCATAAATAATTTTAATGGTTAAAGTTACATTTTGAGAGAAAGATGAAATGGTACAATAAAAGTATCTTACATTACATTTGTTTTACTTTAATGTTATTATTGTTGTTTATTTTAATTCTATAAATATTTTAAAATCACAAGACATTTATTAATTATTGAATAATATTAATTAAGTATAATGTTAATTTACATTTGCTTGTGTATTTCGTTTTTCTTTTTTATTCATTTTAATTATTTTAAATTTTTGTTTTCATCTAAGACGATTTTTTTTTTTAAACCTGGATAACTCCATTACATATTTTTTTACTGCAGGTCTGCTGGTAGTGAATTCTTTCATCTTTTTCTATGTCTGAAACTGTTTTTGTTTTGCTTTTCTTAATAAAAGATATTTTCCCTGAGCATAGAATTCTAGTTAGGCAATTATTTTCTTTCAGCACTTTGAAGATGTCATTTCATTGATTTCTGTTTCCCATTATTGCCACTAAGAAGTCAGTTTAAAATGTTATTGCTATTTCTTGAAAAGAATGCATCTCTTTTTCCTCAAACTACTTTTAACACACTTTTAAATATTTTTTTAGCCATTTTACATGATATGCTTACATGCATTTTGTGTGGAATGTGTGTTTAAATAGCCTGCTTTGTAATTCAGAGTAATTTTTTAATCTGTGTCTTGGTTTTCCTCAGGTTTGGAAAATTGTGGCAATTTGTTTATTCATATCCTGATTCTGATGCTTTCTATTTATTCTACCCACCCAGAACTCCAATTACACAGAGGCTAGACCCGTGGTCAGCAATCTGAGGCCATGGGGTCTCGGCAGCATTGGCTGTGATTTGGTGGGGGATGGTGGCAGGGCCTGTGTCCCAGCTGGGGGAAGCTGAGTGCTGCTTTGTGGACGCCAGGTCCATGGTGCCTTTTCTCTGTAGCCGGCCAATGTGTGTAACGAAAGCTCCTGCGTTGAGCATCTATCCCCTGGTGGTCAGTGAGTGTCATAGTAACTGATCGGATTAGCATATTAGTATTTTATATATATTGATATACTATTTCAAAGATAGCTTCAATAATAGATTCGTTACAAATCATTTCACAGGGGATTTCAATAATATACATTCCAAGAGCTTTACATGTATCACACATGTTCCAGTCAATGTTTATTTTTAAGTTGTCAGCACGCATCATATGTATGGGCTGGTTTGTCAGTCAGATGATTAGATGGATGGGCAATTGGTCATTTAGCCTTTTATATGTATAGATGGGGATAATAGTATTTAAAATATATGTACTTTATCATGTTATTGGGAGAGTACATCAGACAATGTGAAAGATGCAGAGAGGCAAAAATCTGGTTAGATATTACTGTCATCATCATCATCATCATTATTATTATCACCATCATCATCACATATCATATCATGACTCAGAGACGAATAAACAGAAGCCCAGATAAGATAAATGTCTATCCAAACACTAATCAAGTTAGTGGTGGATATGGAAACTAAAACGCAACTAAACAGAATCACTAGTCTAATGCTTTTCACCATCACTAAGGTGCCTTCTTAAATTGCTATCAGTAGCTGTGCTCACTTCGGCAGCACATATACTAAATTGCTATCAGTAGCAGTACCACACATAATTTTAATAAAATCAATATAACCAATATTTATTGAGAATGAATTTGTGTCCAGAATTGTACTAGTCTGATTTCTGAAGCTGAATTTTTGGGTTTAAGATCTGGTTTTCCTTTATCAGCTCAGTGTCCTAGAGAAAGTTACATAATGTCTCTATGCCTATTTTCTATCCTGAAAATGAATATAATGCTACTTTATATAGTTTTTTTAGAACTTAATTAGTCAGTATATGCACATTGCATAATTTTGAACCTAGTATATAATAAGCACATGTAATAAAGTATTGTCTATTATTTTAATTAGTAGTAGCTGCTGTAAGTACCCTAAGAACAAAAGATTACTGTGAGTTTTCTAAACATGCATACAATAGAGTTTGGAATGTAAGATCAATGCAAAGAAAATGATTAAAGAGTTAAAAATTGTGGCAATCCAATGCCAACTTTTACGTATCTTAAGGTTATTGACCTTCATTGGCATCTATGTGGGCTATAGATAATAAGATGATGAAGTGCAGGAAAGCTGGTGCTTTGCATGGAACTGAGCTAGGGAGGGGATCCAAAATGGCGTAGGATCCAAAATGGTGCAGAGCAGAGATGAGAGAGGTTAGTTAAAAGTATAAAAGTTCTGCCCTAGGCGATTTGGCTCAATAGATAGAGCTTATGGACCAAAGAGTCCCGGGTTCAATTCCGGTCAAAGGCACGTACCTCTATTGTAGGCTCCTCCCCGGCCTGGGGCCCTGTTAGGGGCTCATGCAGAAGGCAACCAATTGATGTGTTGCCTCTTTAAAAATTAATGGAAAAATATTCTCAGTGAGGATAGAAGAAGAAGAAAAAAGAAGGAAGAAGAAGAAGGAGGAGGAGGAGGAGGAGGAGGAGGAGGAGGAGGAGGAGGAGGAGGAGGAGAAGGAGGAGGAGGAGGAAAGTTCCTTCAACAGAGTTCAGGAACTGGATTGATGATTCTACCCTGACACTTTAAACTGACTCCAAGTGGCAGATAACCTAAATGTCAACCCTCTGTGTACCTGGCAGCAGGGGTCCATGCTTGACCCTACTTGTAAATTCTTGCTTCTCTTCATTTGTGAAGAGCAATCTCATAAGGCTTTACGCCACCCTCCTTTGGTGCCAGAGAAATGGACAGAAAGTATGACATGTATCTTAGCAGGATCAGGCCCACCCAATTTAAAACATTTCAAAATCAGTTTTTCACCAGAGACATTTCTCCTAATAGCCAAGGCAACTCTACCCTCCAGAATGTTCTCCTCGGGATTAGGAGATGAGCTGCCTGAGTAACGAGGTCCCCAGGCACCCGGATGTTTGGATTGTGTCTCACGCTCTTGATCACTTGGGAGTCAGCACTGTTTTGGGGAAAGAGACCCAGAAGTCTGGGCAAACAGTTTCCGCCTTATTAAGAAACCTCAGGCCAGAGTTACGGCTTTGTGACTCAAAGAAGAGCTTCTTCCAGCAGGAAGGACTGTAAGAATCTAAAGGAGATTAGTGTGACTTGTTCTGTCCTTCACTTCTACTCTCAGGCACCAGGAGGCTGGGATGTGCATTATTTTCTTCCTCTCTAGCTCTTTTAGATATCGCATACTGAGTCATATCTAAAGACTTGCCAGTCAGTGGGGGAATATCTATTAAACCATAATTCTTCTCGGTAAGACATTAGTAGCCCTGAGATAAGAACATTTGTAGACTATTTGATAAAATAGCAATGTTCTTACAGAGTGGCTTACACTCAAATAACAACTGATGAGTTTTAAATAACTTCAGGAAAGGCATTGACGAAGGTCTAGGAAACATTGTACAACTGTTAGTAAAAATAAAAATCTAGTGCTGGGGGATGGGGGTGGCTGGGGAGAGGTCAATGGGGGAAAAGGGAGACACATGTAATACTTTAATCAATAAAGAATCTTTTTTTAAAAAAAAATCCAAACCTATTATTGCAGGCAGTCACATTTTCAGCTTGGGGGATGTGACTCACGCATGAATACAGCTCTTTGAGAGCTGGAGAAACAAGCTAACTGGTGAGTCTCACTTTCTTATGTGTGAGGGTTGGGGGGTGTTTATTATAACAGATATTCAGTTATCACACAGACGGTGAAGTCTCCAGAAGCGGGAAAAGACCTCTCATAGAGAATACATATTGGGATGTCTGTGATTTTGGAAATATGAGTATGTAAGCTAATGTTAAGAAGAGGGACATATGATTTCAAGGGCCTTTAACATTAAAGGCTGTTCAAAAATATCAGATCCTTGAGGAGAAGGTCTGTCTATGTCATAGTCATCTTTGTTTTTCTAATGCCAGCACAGTAGTTATACGTTATGACTGCTCCACATATTGAACGACAGAAGAAATGGTTTTGCTCAGATTTGAAGCCAAATTTTATCATGTAGAGGGGGCTAAAAATAATCAGGGAACAAGGAGGTAAGTGCTCTTGTTTGGGAAAACATGTAAATAGTGCGTTCATTCATGAATAGGGTAGGGATAGGCTTTATTCAACTTTTTTATCTTTATTGTTGAGAGTATTACAGATGTCCCCCCTTCTTCTTTCCCCATTGTTCCCCTCTACCCAGTTCCTGCACACCCCTAGGCCTTCACAACACTATTGTCTGTGTCCATGGGCTGTGCACACATGCATGTAAGATCTTTGGTCAATCTCTTCCTGTCCCCACTGCCCCTTCCCTCTGAGATGCCTCAGGGTGTTCCATGTGCCCATGCCTCTGTTTCTATCTTATACATCAGTTTATTTTGTTCATTAGATTCCACATATAAGTGGTATCACGTGATACTTGTCTTTCTCTGACTGGCTTATTTTACTTAGCATAATCATCTCCAGGTCCCTCCATGTTGTCTCAAAGGGTAAGAGATCCTTCTGTGTTACACTTCATGGCATTCCATTGTGCTAATGTACAACAACATTTTTTTGTTTTTGTTTTTTGTCATTTATTTGAAAGGAAGAGTGGTAAAAACTCCGAGTTCAATGGCATTATTTGAATAGTCTGTTTAGCTGTACCCTCCCTACATTTTTCTCTCATCTACCCTTCTTCATTTATATTTCTTACACCCTGCCTGAGTAATCCTATTCTTGCCAATTTTCTTTCTTTCTCCATTCTACTCTGCATTCCTTTGTTGTTTGCTGTATGTGTTAAGAGTCTCTCATGTGATGGTGCTGGGATAGTGTTTTAGGGTGTTAGCAATTTAAAGCTGACTAGTGGTAGGAAGAGGAAGGAAACAAATATTCTAGGCAAGAGGCATGAATAAGATCTAAGCAAGAAAGTGGAATGAAGTTATAAGCATAACTTGGATGAATTTCAATCCAAGTTTTCAAGTGTAATGGTGAAAACTGTAATTTTATAGGGATGGGTTTCAAACTATCAGTTATAACCCAGGAAAACAATCTAGATGTCAGTGCCTATTGTTTTTTATATATGTTAGCTGGATAGGCTACTATGATTTAAGGAAGAAGTTAAATGTCGGGCATCTTCAAGAACAGGATTAGAAGCAGAGCTGAAAATCTTGTCTCACTTAATCCACGCCAGTATTAGGATAATACACATAGCAATACGGGATTCTAGTAAATGCACCTCATGAAAAATTTAAGAGCATGAAGAAGTCCATATGAACAATTGGAAGGGAAATGATATAAAACTGCATGGAATTCCATGGTATAAATGTGCCTCAGCTTTTTTTATCCATTCATCCACTGATGGGTAGGTACTTGGGCTGTTTCTAGATCTTAGGCATTGTAATAGTGCTGCTATGAACATAGGGGTGCTGTAATCTTTCTGATTAATATTTCAGGAGTCTTAGTATATATTCCTAGAAGTGGGATCACTGGGTCAAATGGCAGTTCCATGTTTAATATTTAATGTTTTCCACAGTAGCTATACCAATCTGCATTCCTATGAACAGTGTACTAGGATTTCTTTTTCTCCACATCCTTGCCGGCCCTTGTTTGTTGATTTGTTGATGGTGGCCATTCTGGCAGGTGTGAGATGGTACCTCGCTGTCATTTTAATTTGCATCTCTCTGATGATTAGTGACTTGGAGCATTTTTTCATGTCTCTTGGCCATCTGTGTGTCCTCTTTGGAGAAATGTCCATGCACATCCATTGCCCACTTTTAAATTGGATTGTTTGTCTTCCTTTATGTCAAGTTGTATGAGTTCTTTACACATTTTGGAAATTAACCCCTCATCAGATGTCTAATTGGTGAGTATGTCCTCCCACACAGTGAGATCCCTTTTCATGGTGTTGACAGTTTCTTTTGCTGTGCCGTTCTAATCTGTCATGATCACAGTGGATTGTAGGTGCAAGGCATTGGGAAGTGAAGCCTAGGACCTAGGGTTCTGAGGAGGAAAAGTCAATCTAGGACCCGCATTGAGCATTAGCTGTCGGTAGTGCATTCTGACTGTTGATATTAGCCTCAAATGTCTTTTATCTTTCACCTTGGACACTGCTCCTCACTGAATCTCTAGGAGTTTAATTCAAATGTGTTTGGAGAAACCTATAGAGGTGGGCTTGTTCTTTGACCTGGACTCACTCCTTCGATGGCTGGGTAATTACTTCTATAAAATCTGTCTCGTAATTTGTCTGTGCTTTCCCTCTCAGATTTTTCTCTGACCTCAATCCTAGGGTCCTAAGGTAGCATGTCTGTAGTACAAAAGAAGAAGAAGGACAAAGGTGATGATTCAGTCAACAGCTGGATAGTAATGGCCCTCGAGGTCTGAAGCATTGCTCAGAAGAGAGGCAGCCCTTTAATGAAGGCCTTGGTCCAGCCTATTCTCTTTCTTAGTTAACTCATCACACATTTCTTTTCTTTGCCCAGATCTTCCAGACCTAGACCTTCCTCGATGCCAAAACCAAACTCCACTGCTGTGACTGAGTTCCTCTTTGAGGGTTTCTCCAGCTTCGAGTGGCAGCACAGGCTTGTCTTCTTTGTTGTCTTTCTCACTTTGTATCTGCTGACTCTCTTGGGCAATGCCATTATTGTCAGCATTATTTGCATGGACCGTCACCTCCATACCCCCATGTACTTTTTCCTGAGCATGCTGTCCGTCTCCGAGACCTGCTATACTGTGGCCATCATCCCCCAGATGCTCTCTGGCCTGCTGAGTCCTCATCAACCCATTGCTAAACCAGGATGCGCCGCTCAGCTCTTCTTCTATCTCACCTTTGGTATCAACAACTGCTTTCTGCTCATGGCCATGGGATATGATCGCTACGTGGCCATCTGCAACCCCTTGCGGTACTCAGTCATCATGGGTAAAGAGGCCTGTGTGCGGCTTGTCTCTGGGTCGCTGGGAATTGGTCTGGGCATGGCCACTGTTCAAGTCACCTCTGTGTTCTGCCTCCCCTTCTGCGATGCCTTTGTCATCTCTCACTTCTTCTGTGACGTGAGACCCCTGCTGAAGCTGGCCTGTATAGACACCACGATCAATGAAATCATCAACTTTGTGGTCAGCATCTGCGTCCTGGTTCTCCCCATGAGTCTGGTCTTTATCTCGTATGTCCTCATCATCTCCACCATCCTCAAGATCGCTTCAGCTGAGGGTCGGAAGAAGGCCTTTGCCACCTGCGCCTCCCACCTCACAGTGGTGGTCATCCACTATGGCTGTGCCTCCATCATCTATCTCAAGCCTAAGTCCCAGAGTTCCATAGGCCAGGACAGACTCATCTCAGTGACCTACACCGTCATCACTCCCCTGCTCAACCCCGTTGTGTACAGTCTGAGGAACAAGGAGGTCCAAGACGCTCTGTGCAGAGCCATGGGGCGAAAGCCCCTGTCCCCTTAATGAGGAATGATTGTGAAGGCTTTTTACTTGGTTTATCAATATGTATTGATCTTAATGCTATTTCAATAGGTTTGGCTCCGTGAACTGAGAGGTCCCAGGTTCGATTCCAGTCAAGGGCACATGCCTGGCTTGTGGGCTCCATCCCCAGTGGGGGATTTTCAGGAGGCAGTGGATTCATGATTCTTTCTTATCATGGATGTTTCTGTCTCTCTCTCCTTCTTCCTTCCTCTCTGAAATAAATAAAAATATACATAAAATAAAACAAAGAATAGTAGACTAAGTTTAATTGGGTGTTAAAACTGAAGGCTTTCCTTTGAACTAATCACTGTTCTTTAATGCCCTTCTTCAGAAAAGAGAAAAAAAATGACTTCACATATAGTTAAGAATGTAAAAGAAAGAATTACATGCCTGAGCCACTCATATCTATGTTCTCTCACACACACATGCACATAGCTATACATACCCTGAGGATATGTTAAGTAATACAACTCCATTAAGACACAGAATACAGCAAAGTTCTTAAGAGCGAATAGAAAGCATATTAGAAAGACTTTTGTGTGTGTGTTATTATGGGGGTTGGAGTAATTTTTGCAAATATTTTAACAACTAAGTGAGGAGGCATGCCTGTGTATCTTTTCCAGTAGACATTGAAGGCTTTATTGTAATATGTGTTTGCCACTTGCTAAGATCCTGCCACAGCCTGAAGAATCATCAAAAGAGGTCACGCACACTTTCTGGGTGACGGGAACTGCCCTAACTGATCATTCCTGGGAATGAGGAGGGCAAATGGGGGAAAGCAAAAGCCATCAGCTACCGAGAGCCCAAAGGTGGGGTGTTCATAGTCCAGAGATACCTGGGTGAGAAAACTCCAATTATCAAGCAGGACATGCTGAAAAGTCCAATGCTTTTCACATTTCCAATTCGGGAGTGAAAGAGGATGGAGGTTGGGAAGAGTCAAGCAAAAATACAGTTTCTCTTGCAAGATAGAGCTAAACTCTTTGAAAGAGTATTCAGTGTAAGCGCTTTAACGAAAACCTCTGAAAATATTTATTACTGAGTGGAAGTCTGAAGCTTGACTTAAAAAGAATTTCCAGTAAGTTCCTAAGCCTGCAGAGGCTAATCTTCAGAAATTTCTCCTTAGATACTTCAGCTTAAAACCACAGTTGATAAAAGCAGTTCATGTGTGAACATCTACAGAAGGTGAATGCATATGCTCTGGTGGGAGGAAAATCCGCTCTCTCATCCTTCCACTCCACTCTGGCCTTCTCTACTGAGGACCAAGCACAGCCTGAGTTTCACACAGAGCTCTTACAGGCCCCAGTGCCCAGCTGGTGCAAGTGAGGACCCTGCAAAAGCTTGTGAAAGTGTCATGAAGGCTGCTGGGCACTGAGGTGGGGACCGGTCAGTGGAAGTCAGCAAATCCCCTAAGCAAAGCTACCATGTCTCACTTAGCAGAAAACCCTGGCAGCGAAGTCTGAGAGAGAAACGCTATCTTTGCCTTTGTGTCCAGATTTCCAGAAATGATAGAGCCAGTACATTTCTGTGAGGATAGCCATAGAACCATTATGAAAACCGTGTCCTTCGTAGATCTGCTTCATCTAGGTGAACAGGTTAGGTAAAGGTCTGATGGCCCGTGTAACACTTCCTTCTGTTTGAAGTGGTCTCTCGTTGAGACTGTTGTACACTAGGCTGATTGCTCCCCTGCAGGACCCACATTCATTGCTCCAGCTGCTGGAGTGTCCTGGGCTGACAGTTCTCAGCTGAGTCCCTCTTCAGGAATTGCCCTTGCTAAGAGCTGCCTCCTTCAAAGCCACATGGTTGGCCTCCATGACTTGCTAGTTCAGGGTATGAACACGGTATGATCAATTTAAGATGATCAGGAAGGGCTGTCCCAGTTGCAGGCTCTCAGCTATGCCACTGTTTGAACTGTGTGAGGCTTTTGCGGTGTCTCTGACACGTTTCTTTTGCCCGGTCCTGCTTCCTTCACGCTCACGCAGGGTTGGTCCTGAGGGCACTCCCTAATAAACTAGTTGCACTCACATCTCTGTTTCAGATATGTTTCCCGGAAGCCTCCATTTACATTTTAGGACACCATTTCTAGAACAGCAATTGGCAAGTGAGGCCCCAAATTTTCAGTGTTGATATAGGCTAAGGCAGAAGGCCAGTTAGTTATATTTTAATTAAAAAATAATTTTATCCTATCAACTGAACTCTATTTGCTTTGGCTCAGTTCAGTTGGCAGCAGTTTAAGAATCATTTTCTTGGAAACGGGTTAAAAATTAAGATATAAATTTTTCTCAGAATCCACAAAAAAATCATCCCCTTATCTTAAAAAAAAATTTTTATGAACAATTTTATTTTGTCTCATGATTAGTTTAGTCCCTTTCTAATAGTTGGCTTTAGAAGAGGCTATAACTTAGTCCCATTTATTCTATGAGATAATCCTGGGACTCCAAGGAATATAATAAAGACATAAAATGAAAAGAGAAATCAACAAACCAGAAATGTCTAAATTCTTTGCTTGAGATTTATTCCGTTCCAGACTTTTTTCAGAGCAGAGAGTTCTGATTATTACTATTTACTAGAATCTCCTTAGAAGATGCTTAGTTCAGGTGCTGTAAGAGGGTATTAAAGATATAAGTTTGGGGCGAGGGGGTTCGATGGAGGAAAGAATCACAAGGGAATTTTAGACCGAGCCTCAGCCCCTAAGTTCTATGACTCAAGACTGCCCCAGATTCTGCCAAGACCTAGAAGCTCATGGATAGTAAATTGAAGAGAGAATATAAAAATGATCAACCTCACTAGCATTCCACCATGTCTTCTCACTCCTAGCTCATACTTACAATGGTCAAGAGACAACTTGCCTAATCTAAAACCTCATGGTTTTTGCCTCCAGAAGCAAAAATAATAATAATAAATAAATAAAAAAATAAAGAAAGAAGAAAAACAACAACTGGCAAGCCTCGGATACTTGGAAGCAACACACGGTTTCATATTGCTTTTATTAAAATTGTACTTTTCCTTCAAAACTATATAAATAAAGTATAAACAGGTGTATAAATGAATCTATACATTCTTTTTACTTGTTTAACTGATGTTTATTGAGCACTCATTACATGCCACTTAACCAGTGGTAGTTGGTTTAGTGAGCAGTCAGGTGAACACAGATTTTTCTATGGACATTGTGAGTGGGGTGTGACAACAGAAGCAATTGCGGATGCCTGAAGGAAACTGTTGCTGCAAATGTTTCTTGAGCGGTGACATCACTTCGGTGGCATTGGCTTGGGCTGTGGCTGTGGGTCCATACGTTTGTTGCCTTTCCTGGCGCTCTTGATCAAGATGAATGCAAACTGCTTCTGGGTTGAGATAAACAGCGCTGTGTCCACAGCAAACAGGATGGCTACCAAAACTGGGATAAGGGGTTGCCATGAGTAGTAGCTGCTTTGGTGAAAGGAATCTGGGTGCGACAGGAAACAAAATCTTATTGAATAATATTAAAAGTTGAACAGCAAGTTTCAAAGCTTCATCCTCCCCAAGAGAAGGGGCCGGCATGGTCTGCCCTATTCTAGCTTGCCATGGCATTTCTCAGGTGCAGGGAGAAAACACTTCTGAGTTTGGGTTCCTCACACTGTGCTCCCTGGAGCCTAGGGAGTCCTGAACATCTCCCAAGCCCTTGTCTGACAGTCTCTCTAGCCAATATGCCCAACGGGGAAGGTAGATAATAGGAACCATAACCCCTTTCCTGAAACTGAAAAGACTAACATCCACACATTATTTGGGATAGAAAGGAGACAGAGTGAGATCAGGGGACATCAGTATCTTATTTATCAATCAACCAATCAATCAATCATCATTCTTGCATGCCTTTTGGGTAAAATGAAGATATTGAACAAAATCATCTTTACATTTCCTTCCAGTTGCACTATTTTGTGACTCTGTTACTCTTTTTACAAAATACCGCTTTTGGCTTTTCGTGATTATTCTAGAATTATAGAGACCCAGAATATTAAAGCAAGGTATTTCTTAGAGCTCATCTAGATCAGTGGCTCTGAACACTGTCTATTCATTACCATTACCTGAGAGAGCTTTTAAAAATACTGATGTGTGCATGCCTTATCAAATCAAGTAGGTTCGAATTTCTAGGAATGAGAAATGAACATCAATATTGTTTTTAAATTTCTCCAAGTGATTCTGATAAAGTCTGGACCAAACTCTTTATTTTATTGACAAAGATACTGAACAATTAAATGGTATTTAGGTCTCAAATTAGTTAACAGGGAGCTGCCACTAGAGCCTAATTCTAGCTTCTGGACTCAGGCTTCTGTAGACATTAGTATGAGCCAAGTTTGCCAATTTCCTCCTTGTAAGGCAAATATTTCAAAGGCTCTCTCTGTTATACGAAGTTTGGGAAGAGCAGTCCTTTTGATTGGCTGCCTACCTGCTCATTTCCCCCCCTCATTAAGCCCTCTCTTTTTTCTCCAAATATACAGGCACACAGCCTATTGGATTATTGGTTTTCTTGCCCAACCCTCCTACGAAAAACAGATTAAGGTCTTCACAGCCTTTGTTTCTTCAACTTTGATACTTTCCTTCAATTCAGTAAATATTAGTGTCCCACAAGGAGCAGCAGGTGACTTTGAGATCAAAACTAATTGCAATGTGTTATGCTTGGGCAGTGCTTAACAAATTATAAATCCATTTAACAAATATTACCACATTTAATCTTTATTAAAATGCCTTAATATGAGCAGGTATTGCTATTGTCATTAAACAAACAAACAAACAAAAATTAAGCCAGAGATTGAGAACGATACTATAGTCCGTGTCTCTCCATTAGATGTTTAGTAGATTTTCTAAGGGATCACAGCTACCCCCATTTTACAAGCTGCTACTATTTCAAGTTAAGATGTCTTCTATTCCTTCCTCTGCTATAGGCTCCTTCCCTTTCTTTTACTAACTCACCTTTTAAAACAGTTCTTTTATTGATTTCAGAGAGTGAGGGAGAGGGAGAGAAAGATAGAAAATCAATGATATGAGAGAATCATTGATCGGCTGCCTCCAGCACGCCCCACTCTGCGGATTGAGTCCGCAACCCAGGCATGTGCCCACCAGAAATTGAACTGTGACCTCCTGGTTTATAGGTTGAACATTCAACCACTGAGCCATGCCAGCCAGATCTAACTCACCTTTTTTTACAGTGATCTTGAGGGATTCCGAGGTACGGTTTATCTGCAAAATTCTGCCCGAGCAGTAATAGTTGCCGCTATCTTTTGTGGTGGCATTGGTAATGGAGTAGTTGTAGTTATCATACCAGTACTTCAGTGGTATGCCATCCTTGTAGTAAATCACCTTGAAGACATTTATGTTCTTCCAACCATGGCACCTGATGAGGAAGGACTCACCCTCCTGTACCACCTCAGAAGAGGACTGAAGCAGCAGCCAATCTGAAGAGCATTTATTAAGTTACTTATTTAACAATGAACAAATAGATGATATAGATAGATTGGGGATAGACAAATAACAGGTAGATAAAATAGATGAGGTCCGGGATTGAGTCTGTGTCAGAGCCATGGTTCATCATTAATATATTTCTTGGCTCATAAAGTCAATATAAAGGAAACAAAATAATGCTTAGAGTGGGACTTCTCTATTGATAAATCTTCTCTCTTCCTGAATAGTAAGTCTGGAGCCATAAAATTTCTCTGACATTTCTGCTGAGCCTATCCAAGGAAGGTCTGAAACCCAGGATTCCCTTTAGCTCCACTCTTGTTAGTTCTAGTCTCTAAGTGGCAAGCAAACCTATTCTGCCCAAGGCATCTTAGCCTAGGACAGTGTCTATTTTGTCTTCTCTTACTTCATTGGGGACTTTCAGTTTTATTATTGCTCATAGTTGATCCTAAAACTTCCTCAGAACATGTATAACAACTCTTAGTAATTATTTGTGTAATAATTTACTTAATATCCTTGTCCTTATTTGGCTTTATACAAGAGGTTTGGGGCCATGTCTGTCCCTTACACTATATCCCCAGTGCCTAACACAGTACCTAGGAGTTGATAAGTACTCAACAAATATTTTCAGTAATGAGTCCATGAAAAATTAGGTTCCATGACTATTGTCATTTTAAGAATTGAAAACAGTCACCAAAGAAAAATGTTAAATGGAAATGTGGCTAGTTTGTGCAAACATATTTTATTTATGAGCAATCCTTGAGGACTTTACCAGAATCTACTCTACGGACATAAAGAAGCTATTTGATACTCCTTTTGTTTTTATTTGGGATTTGCATATGGATGTTAAAACATCTTTCATTCAAGAGAAAAATACAAAGTTTGTCTTTACTTTAAAATATACTTATGTTTAAAAATATAAAGTAAAATATGATAATAACCTAGACATTCAAATGAAATCATTAGCTTAATCATTCAGCATTTACTAACTAACCCAAGTATGTCTAAGCAGGCTTCACTAATTATTATCAATAGGAAAGTGATGCAGGTGAAAAACAAACATAAACTTTTTTTCTTAAGTAAAAATAGAGGACATGAGGCATGTACACAGATATCTTTCAAAATGAAGGGTACAACCAAATATTCAGGCCATTGCACATGGATATTGCAGAGCAAATCTTTAAATCAAACCTTTGATCCTATTTCAGATATATAGCTCTTTGCAATATTCACACACCCAACATGTCAGTGATCACATAATTTGCATCTGAATCTATGTAGAAAAGATAGTCAGAGGTGAAATAAAATGGACAAATATCATTGCAGGATGGGCAGAATATTGAAAGCATACAGAAGTAGAGATGCAAGAAGAGAGATTTATGGGTCTTGGGCGAGTCCCTGAGTTCTACCCTGGTACCCTAAGCCTTAGAATAACTTCTTTGCTCCCCATCACCAGAGAGGCCGTCCTTTACCTGGGGAAACCTGCATTTCCACAGACTTGGAACTTACCGCTGAAGACTTCTAGATTCACCGGTTGACTTGGGATAAGGTTTTTGCTCTGACATCTGTATTCCCCGCCGTCCTGGAATGTGGCATTCACAATGTCCAATCTTGGAGCTGTCACTGCTAGCACGGTATTGTTGTGGGTCCACTTCGTGGAGTTAACTTCCAGAGAATTGTTCCCGTTACATCTAAGAGTCACATTCTCTCCTTGAAATATTCTGTTCCATGGTGGATTCAAGGACAATGTAGATTTCCCGGCAGCTTTGGGAAGATCAAATTGTGAAAAGAGATACAGAGAGGGAAACATCATAGAAAATTAATTGTCTAGGCTTCAAAATACAGATATACTAATAGTCAATCAATGGTCTGTCTACCCTCTACTGATGTTGATAAGACCCTAGTTTGTTTAGGATTTTAAAAAGGAGGAAACACTGGTGTGGTCCCAGGGAGCTCCCTATCTAGGGAGAAAGACAGGACAAAAATGCAGGATATTAAAAAGAACAAATAAATAAGCAAACCAAAAATTTAAAAAATTAAAATTGGTAGAAGAGAACTCATTTAATTCTCTTGATTTCCGTTTTCAGAATTTGTAAATGAGGACTGCAATCTCTTTTCAGGCAGAGGCAATGTCTATCATGTTCAGCCCCAGCTTGACTCAATGGCTGGCATGTGGAGTGAATGAATGAGTGAATAATGGATGCATAACTCTGTTGTGAGTGTTTACACAGAAAACAATGCATGCCAATTCTGGAAGGTAATGAGGAAGACCAAGAGGATCCGTCTTAAAAGGTTTCCAAGAACAAAGAGATGTGATACAAATCTGAACTGAAGCTAAGGAAGTAGCAGGGGGTGATGAAGAAAAGGTGATGCAGTAGAAAGAGAGCCAGATTTGAATCCAAGGCACTCGTGTTAGAATCCAGTCTTTTGCTTGCTGTGTAACGTCCAGAAAAATCACTAAGCCTGAGATTCAGCACCCTTAATTGTAAAATAATAACATGAAGAATGGTGATGTAAGAATTGAGTGAGATTATGTAATAGTGCCTGGAAGAGAAGCCGAGACATTGAAATGGTCCAAAGAAGTGGTTGTTGGCATAAAAAGAGGAGGTGGTGACGGGAGAGAGTGAACTGGTATGTGAGATACTTCTGAGTGAGAGAAAAGAAGGAAGACAAGGCAAGGTGGACATGGGAAGTGGGTTGAACAGGGAGTTGTAGATCCACAATCATTAGAAAAATAGTAATCATCATTAGAAAACAAAGACGCTGGAACGAAGGGAAACAGTGTGGGGAGGAATGCCCGGACACATGGAAACACCAAGTGACGAGGACAGAGGACTCACCTGCTGGCATGACACCTGGAGCTGCAAACGTTCAGAGAGGATACGTTAGTGTCCATCCCCAGCCTTCTGAGGCTCCTGACGACTGGGGACCGGGGTGTAGACTATGTCTACATTCATGGAATTTTAAGGGCTCACCATCTTCCTAGGCATTTGATCCTCAGATAAGGAGATTCTCTTTTTTTTGTATCCTCCCCACCCCTTCCTGTCCTCTGGAGATGCCAGAATGATTGCAAGAAACCAGGCTCTCAGTCCTCTAGCTTTTTGCTGAGATGTTGCTCAGCTCTGTTCCCTCTGCTTTCCAGTTTGTCTCCATTACAGAATCCCCGGGAAATGCCCCAAGGTTTGGGCACGGCCTAGGAAAAGTCAGCACTAAACCCAGCAATCCCACCCCAGCTGCTTCCCAATCCATTCTGGCTGCTGCAAGAGGGGTGACTGAGCCTCTACTTACAAAAGAGCAGCAACGCTGTCCACAGCAGGGCAGGGCCTCCCATCGAGGTGGACATCTCTCCAAGTGCAGACTGAGCTGAAGTCTAGGGCCTTACGATCGACTTAAACCCAAAAAGGAGAAGGAAATGTTTTCTGTGTCCTATCTGGTTACCTGATCAGCTGTGCCTGGGTTTGCCTCCTTCCCCGAAGATAAAATTTGGAGTGGTGCCTAATTGGGCAATCTTATATGTATCTCCTTACTCCCCATCCCATCTCCAGAGATATACTTGGAATCTAGTAAAAGACAGGCACAGGGCTAGACACACAGTCAGAGGACATTCTTAAACGGTCTACCAATGCAATTTAGGAAAGTGGGGTGCAGGCGATGTTTCCTTCATTTCTCACGATAATCCTATGAAGCAGGTGCCTTCGTTACATTTTATAGGTAGGAAAACTGGAGCTAAAGGAGGTTAAGCAACTTATCTTAGGGTACGTACTAAATGGCTAATTTGGGATTTAAACATTTAAAAATCTAACCATAGAGCAATGGAAGGCAAACTCATTAGTCAACAGAGCCAAATATCAACAGCACAACGATTAAAATTTCTTTGGAGAGCCACATTTTTTAAACTTAAACTTCTTCTAACGCCACTTCTTCAAAATAGACTCGCCCAGGCTGAGGTATTTTGATGAAGAACCACACTCAAGGAGCCAAAGAGCCGCAAGTGGCTTGCAAGCCACAGTTTGCCGACCACGGCCCTAGAGGAAAACCCTTAGTCATGACAATATACCATTTATGCATGTTCACGAGTACGGCCAGCGATTGCTGAAATTCTGTTGTGGTTCTCCAGAGCTACTTATAGAATAGGCTGTTAGCTAGATGTTAACGAAAAGAAGGGAGCACATGGACCTGACTGGATTAACTAGGAAAGGACCCTCCAGGCATCTAGTGGGCAGGAGCTCCCTCCACTGACGGGGGAAGGGGAAGATGGCACAGAGGATGTCTCTTCACTTAGCACATGCACAAGCTCAGTAGAAGCCAAAGTGGCCACCATGAAGGGGAGGAGAAAACCCCAGGGAAATCTGGGGAAGGATCAGATAGGATAAGGACACGAGCCAGGGAAGAGCCAGGAATGAGACTGAACAGTCTGAAAGAAGCCCGGCTCTTCCCAAACTCAAGGAAATAGAACTAAAGCCAATCACAGGCCTGTCTTCGGGGGCAGCTACATGGGCTGGAGTGCAGTGCCAACCACGGCCCAGGTGCCATTGAGTCTTGGTGACAGACGTGCTGATAGGCCACGAGGCAGAGAGAAGTTAGATGACCTGCCCAAGGGTAGCCTTGGGTGCTGGAGTGATGCAGCTCTCTGGGGTCTGTTGACCCTCTTGGGCCTGGTGGACCCATGTGTGGGCTTGCAGCCTTGGAAGCTGGACTTCTTCTGCGTGAGATGGAGCTGGGCCACCTGGCTGTGGATGAGACTTTGGGCGTGGTGTACCTGGGGGCAGTGGGCGGGATTTATCAGCTGATGCTGGGAAATGCCTCCTAAAGTGTGGCAGCCTTCCCGAGGGCACTCCTACAGAGCTTGCCACCGTCACTTAAAATCCTCCTGTGTGTGTTTTCTCTAGGGAGGTGACCTCTCTATCTGCTGTAAATTGCTCTGCCAGTTTGTTCAGCTGCCTGCCTCAGTTTCCCTATTCCACTGGTCCTGGCTTCCCGGCCTGTTCTCTGTTGTGAACATTAAAATATTTAATATAGTGGAAAGTTTAGAATAGAGCCTGGCAGATAAGTTAATGCTTTGTTTGGTAGTCATTGCTGTTACTATGATTATTTTATAAAGAGCTTAGGACTTGAAAATAGAAGAGAAAGAGACCACTTCCCCAACTTCCTGCTCAATGCATAGGGGGAAAACCCCAAAAGCTAGAAAAGCCACCAGTGGGTCCATACATCCTCCCAAGGAAGCAACCAGGTTCCACAGAAGCAATTGCGCCAGCGGGGCGGGGCCTGCCTCCCCCACACAGGGCTCCCTGCGTTAGGAGATGCTCTAGGGGGCGCTCAGATCCTTCCTGGGCGTGGTTGTGGACAGAGAAACCCCAGTCTTGCAGAGTCAAGCCAAATGTACTGTAGGCCAGGCTCATTTTCTGCTTTCTCACAGAATTACACAGTTAACAAACGGAAACAGCCTCCTCTTAAAGGAATTCCTTTAGGTTGTTAGCTGATAAGAACAAGAGGTCCTGGCCCAGCCAAGAACATTTGCATTTTAATAGGTAAATTCTGAAGCCCGAATCCTTTAGGATCTGGCTGAACAGCACTGTGACCAGTGTGTTCCTGGGGGTGAGGGTGGGTAAGACTGGGGGCTGGGAAGCCAGGGAGTTGTCTGAACCTCTCAGTCCCTTGAGGGAAATGTGTGTGTGTGTGTGTGTGTGTGTGTGTGTGTGTGAGAGAGAGAGAGAGAGAGAGAGAGAGAGAGAGAGAGAGAGAGAGAGAGAGAGAGATGGGGCGGGGCAGCAATGAGTATTGCTTGTTGCTTGTCTCAGTGATGGGTCTGCAGATAAATTTTCAGCCAAATGTCCTGTAATACCCAGGATGGCCTTGCATATAAAAAAAATGATAATCAGTTCTTTTAGAATTGTTTGAGCCTTTAAGCCTTAAACCTAGTACTAGTAGAGGTTTTGACCAACAAATGCAAACTTTTTTGTTGTTTTTTACTTCTTTTGTATATACTAGATTTTACAACAAAGAAATTACCATGTATATTGAGGAAAGATTTTTCTTTGCTTTTCCTGGAACAGCATCGTTAAATTGTTCACTATTTCAGAAAATCTGATCCCCAACAGCTATGCTGTTTAGATTTGTATCACTGACACCTCACCTTCATCTCAGGCTGTATTTGTTATCACCATATTCATCACGAATATATTTGCTCATTATAAAGTTATTTTATTTCCTCTTTATATTAAAATTGGGAAGTATATTGATTTAAAAAATAAAAATGTGTATTGGTAGGCGGGGTGGATTCAGTTTCAGGCTCCTGAAACTTCCATAATTTTAGGGGCCTTCCTTAAAAACATGAATTGAAAACTATGAATATAATATTTGATGTTAGAATGACTATGTAAAACAAAATATGAATCACAGATTACAAAATACAAAAGCTGAAAAATAACATGAGCATTACAAAACCCAGGAAAAATGACAATGTGCTGCTTGACACTCTACAATAATACTTTCCTTTTCCTCCGTATCTGTGCTACATTCTTTCCTCAGCTATTATAATAATATTTTTATAGAGAAACTAGAAATATAATTCATCCTTCCCTCTAGCATCACTGATCGGCATTTATTTTCTATTATTGATAGTTGAAGTGCATTAAAAATGCAATTCTTATGAGATATTCTTGACTTCTGTAGTACTAGTAGAGGTTTGTGCCTTACAAACACAAGAATTCTGATAAATTTTACATTGTCTTATTCCAATCAAAAGTGATAAAAACATCATGAGTGTTTATAATTTTATATTCTGTATTGAGTGTATTCCTGGTAAGAGAGAACTTCCATTTTCACTAGACACGAGGAATCAAATTTTCTGCTTACACACATCCTATGCTTGGGAGAAAAAAAATGACAAAATGCCTTCTGACTCCAGATATTTCAACCTTGGTTTTTCTTTGTCCAGTGTCAAGTACTGGTTCATGTTGCACATGGCCCTAGGCCCTTCACCTTGTGCCCAGAAGCCAGGAAAGTGGGCTCTTTGGAAGGATTTTTCTGGAAGCCATTTCCACCCCAGAATGGCTCGCAGTACCTTACCAAACCTGGACGTGATTATGAACCACATGCCTCTGTTACACTAAACCAGAAGCAAACATCCTCAGCTTAAGTTTACCTTAGCTGGGCCCCAAAAGCTTCCTGCAACGAATATCATGCTCCCGATAGGAACCAAAGTGTGACAGAGGGAAGCCTGGAAGGGAGGGGGTGGAGAGAAAGAGAAGAAACTAGTCTTGTCCAAATGAAGTTAAATATGTTTTGTAAGTTTTCCAGAAACATATGACCTCTTCCAGGATTTTGGAGGTGTCCTGAAGCTTAACTTTCATTAGTTACACCTTCACTCCATCTCTGGTAGGCAAGTTCATAGCCTGTGGGTTTCTTCTCAGGGTCACAAAGAAAATGTCCTAAATGTAGGTCATGAAAGGGAGCCTGGCCAGATTGAAAACCACTGGCCTACCTTTTAAAGAAGGAGAAAGGACCAGGAGAAAGGGAAAACAGAGGAAATTCCCAATGGACTTTTCCTTCAAAACGGACCAGAGGTTCAAGAAAACAACAGAATAGTGTCTGCTCAAAATTAAAATCTGTGTTTTAAACACTGGCCTGAACATTAGAAATAGTGCAATGTCAGAAAATTCAGGACATTTTGGTAGCCATTCCTATAAGCCAGTGTTTCTCATAATGAAAAAAAAAATGTACATTTTTCTTGGAGATAATCTTAAAAAATTAATGTAAATATATTATGACTCATTCAGATGACCATTTCATAACCAGAAATTGCTACTTGATTTCAGTGCCTACATTAGCATTTTTTTTGTTTACAATTTACAACTGCATCCGGTGACTATCAAATTAAGTCTCCTTGCACCTAAGAACATGCATTAAAGTAGAGAAAAGTGGGGAGAAGACTGAATCAACATGAGGCCCCCCACAAAAACTTGTAGACAGACAACAGTATGGTGATTACCAGAGGGAAAGGCAGGTGGGACGGGGGTTGGGGTAGGAGAGGGTGAGGGGAAGATAAATGGTGATGGGAGGAGACTTGACTTGAGGTGGAGCAACAAGCAAATCTATTGGTGCCATTTTCCCAAAGAGCTCAGATGACAGCATTTTTTAGCAATAAATTAATTTTTAATTAAAGCATGCACCTTGTTTTTATACATACTGTTGCACACTATTGACTTTAGTATAATTTAAACATAATTTTTACATGTACTGGGAAACCAAAACTATTGTGTTACTTGATTGCAATACTTGTTTTATTGCCGCGGTCCGGAAACCACACCTGAAATCTCTCTGAGGTATGCCTGTACCGATATACATGAGAAGGCTCCTTTTGTTTGTTTGTTTTTGGTTTTGGCTGAAAATTTAAAACTGATAAAGGGATGAGGACCGAGTGCTCTAAAGGACTAGGCAATCCAATGCGAGAAGAAATACAGTAAAGATACGAACAAATTAGTAAACAAAAACATAACAGGCAGAGAATTACATCAGAGTGATGGAATAAAGAGTGAAGTATTTAGGTTAATACTAAATAATTCGTACTAAGATGATGACTGCAGTAGAATCTCTCAACAACCTCAAGTTCCCTAAATCATCAGATTAAATGATATTCACCATCCTCTCTGCAGAACAGCGCATACTCTATGCTAAATGACCAACCCCGGTAAGCTTCTCTGTAGTAGAAATAGCAGGAGTGAGCATTATCCTGGAATCATGGCTCAAGAGAGTTTCTAGGAGGCAGAGAGTGATGAACAAGGCTGAATGCATCTGAGTTACCAAGTGGGAGGAGAAGGCTGAGTCTGGTAATTAGAAAAATGTTGGTGTAGTCCCTGTCTTCCACGGTCCGTAGCAGCCAGGGAAGCCTGTCATCTCGACAGTAAAACTCACTAAAGTGACCAATCTCTGAGGCATTACTCACACTCATAAGATAACTCAAAGTGCTAATTCGTTCATTTTTAATGATAAACATACCAGACCAGTCTTTTCTGTGTGGTTTCTGCTTCCTGATGGGTATAAATAATTTAGTCTATTTAAATGCATGTCTGAATGTTACTTACTGTTGCATTCTTACCCTATCAAAGCATATATCACAATGAATGAGCATTGCATCTTTTCTTGTCTTGCTCCTCATCACATACTGTGTATGTGTTTGAGTCATTGCTCTTTACCTGGTGCTTAGCACAGTGCAGGACATACTTAGATCCTTAATAAATAATTATGAGATACAGTTAAGCTATTAACTCATTGACTATTCCTATCATGATGTCACACCTAATAAATCATTCTCCCCTTCCTTAGAGACAATTTTTTCTTTTCTTTCTTTTTTTTTTTTTTTTTTTTAAAAAAAGACCTCTTAAAGAGCACTAGAGACATGTTAGTCAATTCTTTTCTCTGATTGTTCATTATCTATGAAAACGATTGATCATGTCTTTGTATTTGTACTTAGGAAAATGATCACCCAAAACCATACTCTTCAATTAATTCCTATGGTAATTAGTATCATAGAATATTTTCTTTTATGACTAATGGCCTGCCTGCCCTATTGGGACACGTAAAATATAGAAAAGATATGGTCTTCTAATCTTTTTTGTACTATTCTAACCACAGGATATTAACTATAAATTTAATTATCTGGAAATACAATATAATAAAGTCAACAAATGAAAAGGAAGATAAAATTCCTTGTGCTGCTAATTCTGATTTATAGGTACCCTTCACCACAGTCAATGGCTGAAGAGAGTCTTCTTTAACCTACTTGTCATAGTCTCTTTGTCAACAAACACTTTATTTTTTAATCTTTATTGTTGAAAGTACTACGTATGTCCTCCTTTTTTCGCCACTGATCCCCCTTCTGCCCTCTCCAGACCTTCACCACCTTACTGTCTGTGTCCATGGGTTATGCATATCTGCATACAAGGTCTTTGGTTGATTACCTCCTGCCCACCCATCCTCCCTGTCTTCCTTCAGAGATGAGCTTTGAGATTTGCACTCTTACCCTAATTGACAAAAAACAAAACAAAACAACCCTTCTTCTTTAAACAAACAAATAAATAAATATCCATGGAATAAATGTAGAAGGAATGGCATGATTAGCAAAAACAGTTTGCAACCCTTACTAAAAAATAATTCAGATAAAAGTCATCAAAAAATGAAATAATAAAAGATTGATGGGATCATTTTGAATAGAGCATCAAGCTCTTGCAACATGAAACACTGATCAATTTAGCATTGCTTAGAGTGGAATAATCAAACAATATCTGCCTCTTGATTAGTGTTGCCAGATAAAATACAAAATGGCTAGTTAAAAGTGAATTTCAGATAAAAAAATTAATAATTTTTAGTATAAATATGTACCTTGCAATAGTTGGGATATACTTATCCTGAAAGATTATTTATTGGTAATTTAAAATTCAAATTTAACTGAGTATTCTGTATTTTTATTTGTTAACTCTGATAACCCTGTTTGATGTCATGAAAAATTTTTTATAGTAATATAGTATATAATATAGTCTATAGAATATATAGTTTAATATTGTTAACATAATTTAATAAATCAAGCTTGCATCTAATTAAGCTTTTAGAACTAACTTCCAGTCTACAGGAAATACAGGATATGAAGAACAAATTAAGTGATGCAATGAGTAAACAGATGTGCAGAAGGTGAGACTTTGACCTAGTTTTAAACATGTCAAAGAAATGTAAAAAAAAAAAAGATGGGGGAGAGTGATAGTGGCCAACCCATGCTCAATGACCTTATCCCCAGGGGCTATTTGACAAAATTTAAATACAGTTTGTTTTTCCCCAATTTAGTGGGGGCAGGGGAGAAGATGCTTCTGACATCTAGGGAACAGAAGCCAGGGATGCTATAAACACCAAACATCTTACAACACAGAGGATGGCTTCCCTGCTCACTTCCCCCTGCCTCCACCCTCACAACAGGAGTATGAGTGCTGGTGGGGATGTGGAGAAGGGGTCCCCGTGTGCCATTTGGGGTGCAGACTGGGACAATCACCTTGGAAAACAGAGTGGAGCTTCCCCCCCAAAAATTAAAAATGGAACTGCCATTTGACCCAGTGAGCCCATTTCTTGGGACATTTCCTAAGAATCTCGAAACACCAGTCAGAAAGGATATCCGAACCCCTGTGTTCAGGGCAGCATTATCTACAAAAGCTGAGATCTGGAAACAGCCAAGTGCCCATCCATAGGTGACTGGACACACTAACGGTGGCACATTTCCGCCGGGGAATACTGTGCAGCCGGAAGAAAGAAGGATCTCTTACCCTGTGGGACACATAGAGGGGCCTGGAGATTGTTATGCTGAGCAAAATAAGCCCGTCAGAGAAACACAAATACCATGTGTATGTGGGATCTAGCACACAAAACAAACTGAAAAACAAACGAGATCCAGACACATGGAAGCATGGAACAGACACGACTTTCAGATGGAAGTAGATTAACCAAAAAACATATTCTATGCATAAATGCATAGCTCATGGTGAGGCCCTGAGGAGAGGGCAGGAGTGGAGAGGAGGTCAATGGAGGAAAGAAGGAGACCTCTGTAATACGTCCAACAATAAAGATAGATTTTAAAAATTAAATTAAAAATAACACAACAAAATTTTAGTAGTGCCCCTATTGGGAAACCTTTGTCCAGATTAAAACAGACTTTAAAGACTTAACAGCTGTATGCAATGGATGGTGCTGGTTTGGGTCCTTACACCGCACCATAATGTAGAGCAATCCTCTGATGAAAGGCAAAGCAGCTATTTTAAAACATCAAGGTAGGGATTTGTTTATTGATATAAAAAAGGTTCACCATACATTGTTAGGAGAAAAAAATATGGGTATAAGAAGTTTGCTAAACTTCATTTTGTTAAGAAGGACAAAAGAATACAAAAAAGATGATCTAATTTTTTGGCACAAACCTAAGTGTATGTGTGTGTAAACAGATACACACATATGACTGCGTGGAGAGAAGATTTGAGACAATTTACCAAAATGTTAATTGCGTTGATATTTCTAAATTGGAGATCATAAATGATTTACATTATCTTATTTTTTTTTCTCATCTGTGTTTTCTAAAATAAACATAAATTACTTTTTTTTAATTAAAGGGAAAATAGGATTGTTTTATTTATTTATTAAATCTTTGTTGTTGGAAGTATTACATATGTCCCCTTTTTCCCCATTGACCTCTTCTAGCCTGCCCCCACCCCCCACCCCAGGCCTTTACTGTCTGTGTCCATGGGTTATGCATGTATGAATACAAGTTCATTGGCTGATCTCTTCCCTCCCTCCTCCCCTGCCCTCCCTCTGATATTCAACAGTCTGTTCCATTCTTCCGTGTCTCTGGATCTATTTTGTTCCTCGGCTTATTTTTTTTTTCATTAGAAAATAGGATTATTTTAGACAGAATATTCTTAGTCTGGTTTGGAGATCATTAGAGCAATCTCCTTTAACAGGCTATGGCTAACATGGCTCCTCAGGCATCTCCTGTGGGTACAGAGATCCTCTTGATGCAGTTGTGCTGATCCAGAAACTGAACTTGATGCAGTAGCGATCTATTGCTGTTTCATTTTCTCTCCAGAAAGATCTGTGAGTGAACTGAAGGGAGCATGAGGAATAGTCTGCTGTTCCAAGAATGGGAGGTTGCTCTCCCTGAATGAGAGAGTTAGGCGGACGTGTCTATCCAATGAACTTAAGAATCCTGGTTGTAGGAGGAGAAGCTCTAGCCCCTGTAACCTCTGCTTGCCTTCATCTTTTTTTAAAATCCTCACTTGACAATATGCTTATTGATTTTAGAGAGGGAGGGATGGAGAGAGAGAGAGAGAGAGAGAGGGAGAAACATCGATCAGCAGTTTCTCATATGCTCCCGACCAGGGATCAAACCTGCTACATAGGTCTGTGCCCTGACCAGGAAGGGGACAGGCAGCTTTTCACTGATGCTCCAACCAACTGAGCCACCCAGCCAGGGTGCCTCATTTTATTTAATAAGTTTCAGGAAGTTGGTTTCTCTCAAATACTAAAAAAATCTGAAATTTGGGGTTTTCTCAGTGTAAGCTTACTAAGTATTCCTGGAGCTTTCCTTGATGAACACTCAGTGCAGTGTTCCTTTCTGAATCCCCAACAGTGAGCAGTAGTAAACACTTGGTAATCTCTCTCTCATCTGCTTCCCCCTTCCTAATGAAACCTCTGAGACCCACTCTAGAGTCTTTGCATTCTACCTCTGAGAACCCGGAGGGATTTTCAAAGGCGTGTTCCCAGGAGGCTGGAGGCAAAGGGGTTTTCTCCTCTAGGGGAAATAAACGCCCACAGCTCCTGAAATCCGGAGTTTAAGAGACGGCGTTTTTCCTGTGCCGCTTCCCCAGCCAAAGGAGCCCATGCCCGGCCTCCAGGAGCTCAGCAGTAATGTGAAGTTCTCTGATGCCAGAGAAAGCTGACTTTCCCTTGCTTTCTTGGTTTTGGCTTCCACAACAAAGTGTTTCCCTAGGCTTCCTCTGAATAGAGTCAGCCCCTTCCATTCCTTTTAAAGAGCACTCTCTGGAAAGTGGCTCCTTCCTATGGCCAAGGTCAGAAGCAGTGAGTTGCTGTTGGCAGAACTAAATGCAAATGGAATGCCATGTATATTTTTCAAAATCTTATTCTTTTCCTTCTATGGTTTTCAGCATTTGTTTGGTTGTATTGATTCCCATGTCCATTGATATTCTATTTCTTTATGCTCATCTTGCTGTGGCAATGGATTCAAGAACATGAAATTTATCTTCAGACATGATAATGATCTCCAAATATTTTAAATACTATCTGGCTGGAAAGGAAGCAGAAGGTAGGCTGCTGTGGAGTGGTGGAAAATTGCAGGCAGACAGATAATGAATCAATATATTTTTGATTCATTATCAAATGAAATCAATAATTTCCTCTTCCATAGATCTGAGTTTTGTTCCACTAGCTTGTACTGTAACATTTTCTAAGAATTAAGGTCATTCAAATATAGAATTAATGGCAGTATATCTATAAGGATCTATAAATGGAATATTATGCACCATTGAAAATAAAGTGTGAGATGGATTTATAGGACTGATATGGAAAGTATTCAAGAAATAATATTTAAATGAAAAGACTACTTGTGAATTGGTGTGTTTCATATAATTTCATTTGTATAAAGTGATATTAAAATATGCATAATTGTGCATAGAAAATTGCTAAACAAAAGAAATAAATTTAAGAAAACAACTATGAATTATGTTTCCTTCTGGAATGCAAATTACAGAAGGAGAAAACTAACTTTCCCACTTGTATTATACTTTACAGATGGCTTTTTCTCCCGTAAGCATTTTTACAACAAAAAAGCCTAGTTTTATATTTTTAAGTAAACTTAATATCTTAAAAATAAAAGAGGGGGTGCTAACTTGTAAGATAATAAATTTCCAATTGTTGGAAGCACTGAAGCAGAATTTGGTGAATTATCTGTGAGCAATGCTGGGCTTTTAAAGTTACAGCCTAACTCTAAGTTCCTATGATTCAGTTCTAATGAAGGAACTTAAAGCTACAAAGAATATGAGTTTTCCCAGCTTGCTTCCAACTGGAAAGATGTGAATAACGAAATGGATAAGATTAACCCCTTGCCCAGGATTGCTTGTCAGGTCTCAGCAGAAAATGATTTCTCTAGAAGGTAGTAATTTTCCATGTTTTAAACTGTGGGGAGATAGGCTAAAGACCCAGAATATAAAGAAACAGAAAATGCGTTTCTCAGTGATATGGCTTCCCAGGCGGAGGCTGCTATGGTCTCAGGGACCATGATCACATTGCAGTCTGAGTGCTCTCACCCATCAGGACCTCCCCATTGGAGGAGCCATTGTCTTCCTGAGGGGCGATGAGAGGAACCGTAACTGCAGTAATGCACAGCACATGCGGTCTGTTCTCCTCCATGGCCTGGCTGTTACTGTTCTGCTCAGTGTAGGTAGGATTGATTTTCCTCCTCCGTAGATTTGAGTTTTGCTCCATAGTAAGTTAGGAACCACAGTAAAACAGACATGCTTAAGGACTAGCTTGTTCCCACATCCCTGAGGAAAACTAACACATGCATATTGTACTGTACATTCTTCTCTAAATTGTGAAATATTTTCTTTTTTTAATGTTCTTAAAAATCCATGATAAAGAAATTTCAACATCTGACGTCACCCAACTACTTATATCTCACTATAGTAATACCCAGTTTGACCCTGTGGTTATTAAAATTTTTAGTATTTTTTTCATCATGGATTTTTGCATCAAGGTTTAAAAACTATTGTATTAAAGTTGTATTCATCTTAATTATTGACTTTTTTGGTGCTCCCTTAACTGTACACCCAAGACCAGTGCCTCACTAACCACTCTGTACTTTCAGCACTTCTCAGAAAGGTTTTCTTTCTGCCAATCACCATCTTTCTTTAAAACTTGGAGTTCATTTCCTCCAGATGCGGTGCTCAAATTGCTATAAAATGCCTGTTCTGTCAACTTTCCTTTCTTGGCCATAAATTAACACACTACTTTCACTTGCTCTCCTCAGTCCTCTCTGCAATCTCATAATAGAGTTCCTTGTTGTAGCAGAATTATAGAATTTGGCTGTGTTGAGAAGATATTAAGAAGAAAATGTGCATTATACACAGAGAAAGATAACTTAAGATTCTCCATAAACTACCTAAAAAAATTAATTTTTAGCATTTTGGTAAATTTCTTTCCAGCCCTTTTTAATGGCAGGTGTGCCAATGAATGTATAACCTTCATTTCTTTTTTCCTTCTTTTTCTTTTCTTTGTACTATTTTTACAAAAATATGATCTGTCTAGTATCTTTGTATCTACCTATGTATCTATGTAACTGTGTATGTATGAGGCATAGATCCCATTAAATTAATATGGTATAATTTATTTAATCATTCCTTTTTTCATTTTTACTGTTTTTTGTGCAAGGGACTTGGCCCTTGAAGCTGTGGCTGCTTGCCTTGCCCTCCCAATGTGGAGGCTTTCCTCTGCTCTCGTATCCCTGACTTTGTCCTGAGGTCATCTGGAAGACGATTGGTCATTAGGCTATCGGGTCTAATTAGCATATTAAGCTTTTATTATTATAGATTATAGTATAAAACCCTCTTACACATGCAACCTGACACATATCTCTGATTATTTAAAGAAAATAATTGGAAGTGAAAATATTAAGCCAAGGAAAATGGGCATGTGTTATAATTAATACACTAATATTTTACCTACTTCTCTAGATAATCCTAAAATTTTTCCAGTTTTCCTAATGATTTTCAATTTTTCCAAAGTAAGTACTCCTCAATGTAATCTCATTCACAGAATAAGGCAAATGTATTAATACTTGTTAATAGCCACCAAAATAACATTATTTTTAAATCTGTTCACACTGCCCTTAGAATTAAAAGATTGAATCTATGACTTTTAAAATTTTGGATAAATCACCTAATCCTAGGTGTCTTAGATTTTCTATCTGCAAGATGAAAATAATAAATACCTAATCCTGTTAAACAATATATGTAAAATTGCTTTATAAACTAAAAACTGCAATAAGGAACTATTGTTTTTGCTGTTGTTATCGTTATTATTTTTTTTTAATGAGAACTTTGTGATCCCTAATTACCCCTCAAATAGAAAATAGGAGATATATGCAAGCTGGTTTCCCCAGATAACCAGTTTATAATGCTAAAGAAATTAGAAACAGGAGTTCAGAGTAGAGCAGTAAGTCAGACTACCTATAAAAACTCATATGCAAGCTACAAAACACAGAGAAATAACACACATTTTATGAGAATTCGTTACAGAGCATCACTAGCAATTGGAACAGGCTTGGATTGATAGGTGTGAGAAGCCTTTCTGTGCGAGAGGAGACTGGAGTAAAGTATTGACTAAACAGAAAAACATGTTTCATTAAAAACCAATGCAAGAGACAAAGAAACACACACACACACACACACACACACACACACACACACACACTCCTGGACACAGACAACAGGATGGTAAATCACCAGAGTGAAAGGGGGTTGGAAGGATGTAAAGAGGGTAAAGGGGAGAAAAAATGAAGATGGAAGGAGACTTGACTTGGGTGGTAAATACACAATTTAATATTCAGATGATATTTTATAGGATTGTACACCTGAAACCTAGATAATTTTATTCACCAATGTTGCGCCAATAAAAACTTTTTTTCAAAATGGGGAGGGCAGTCAGGTTTGAGGCTATTGAATGATTTGTGAAAATGGTTTATGAAAGACACAGAAGTGGAACAGGGAGAAAGCAAACACTTCTCTTGCTTGGCAGTTAAGAAGGGGAAATGTTTAAGATCAAAATTGTGCTTTAGCCGAAACCAGTTTGGCTCAGTGGTAGAGCATTGGTCTGCGGACTGAAAGGTCCCAGGTTTGATTCCGGTCAAAGGCATGTACCTTGGTTGCGGGCACATCACTGGTAGGGGGTGTGCAAGAGGCAGCTGGTCGATGTTTCTCTCTCATCGACATTTCTAGCTCTCTATCTCTCTCCCTTCCTCCTCTCTGTAAAATATCAATAACATATTTTTTTAATTGTGCTTTAAACAAATTAGAATAGATTGGCAAATTTGTTTTAGGTAAACAAACCATGCAACTGGAATCCAGGAGAAAATGCTTTGAAAACTTAACTGCATTTTCTATTTCTTTAGCCTCAGTTTCTCCCTTACACCTGTGTTCTCACTCATCAGGAAATCTGTTCTAAACTTGCCCAGTTATTCTTCCTTCTACCTTATCACAACTCTGTGTATTTTTCTATATTGTTATACATACATGGAATTACTTCCTGGTTGTGTTTTTCTGTCTTTACCTATTAGTGAGCAGTAGTCTCCATTTACCTGGCATCCATCCAGAAACAGGTTCTTATTATCTACTTCTAGAGTTCTCCTGCTCAAAACATCAGGCACCGATGTGTTCTGACTGATTGGACTAAGTCTGCAGCTTTCAAATGTGGAATTTACCAATGAAGAGAGAGAACTACACAGTGGTGAGTGAATTTTTTTTCCAGGGTTTTTCCAGCTTTCATGAACACAAGCTTACTCTATTTGCAATATTTATCACCTTGTACATTTTAACCCTGGCTGGCAATGTCATCATTGTGACAATTATCAGTATTGATCGTCACCTTCACACCCCCATGTACTTCTTTCTTAGTATGCTTTCAACCTCAGAAACAATGTACACATTGGTCATTGTACCAAAGATGCTCTCCGGCCTCATCGGACAAAGCCAGTCCATCTCCTTGGCTGGCTGTGCCACCCAGATGTTCTTTTTTATCACTTTGGCCATCAACAACTGCTTTCTACTCACAGCAATGGGGTATGACCGCTATGTCGCCATCTGCAAACCTTTGAGGTATACAGTCATCATGAACAAGAAGGTGTGTGCCCACTTGGTTTGGGGGGCCTGCAGCATTGGCCTGCTGGTGGCCATAATTCAGATTTCCTCTGTGTTCACTCAGCCCTTTTGTGGTAAAGAGGTGGCCCATTATTTCTGTGATGTCCTCCCAGTGATGAAACTCTCCTGTGCTGACACCAATCTACATGACATAATTAATTTTATCATCAGCTCACTTGTCATTGTTGTACCCATGGGTTTAGTCTTCATCTCCTATTTCCTTATCATCTCCACCATCCTCAAGATTGCTTCAAGTGAGGGCCAAAGGAAGGCTTTTGCAACTTGTGCCTCCCACCTCATTGTGGTCATTGTACACTATGGCTGTGCCTCCATTGCCTACCTCAAGCCTGAGTCTGAGAACAGCATGGATCAGGATCAGCTGATCTCAGTGGCCTACACCATCTTTACTCCTCTCCTGAACCCTGTGGTCTACACTCTGAGAAACAAGGAGGTCAGGAATGCCCTTCACCGTACTCTCAGCAGAAAACTTCCTGCCTAGGATCATAGGTAGTTTGGCATTAACCTATCATACTCTGGGTATTTTTGCAATCTGAAAAAAAAATCTTATTTTAATTTTTGTATGTATTTGTCCAGTTTTCCCATAACCATTTGTTGAAAAGGCTGTGTTTACCCAATTGTATATTCTTGCACCGTTTGTCAGAGATGAATTGACCAGATAGGTATGTGGTGTCTTTTCTTCTGGGCTCTCTACTCTGTTCCATTGATCAATGTGTTAGTTTTCATGCCAGTGCCATGATGTTTTGATTACTATGGCTTTGTAGTGTAGTTTGAGATCAGGTAACATAATACCTCCAATTTTGTTCTTCTTTTTCAATATTGCTGTGTCTTTTATGGTCTTTGTGTTTCCATGTAAATTTTAACGTTATTTGTTGTAGTTCTGTGAAAAAAATTATAGGTATTTTGATAGAGATTGCATTGAATCTATAGATTGCTTTGAGTAATATGGTTATTTTAACCATATTAATTCTTTTTATCTGCAGAAATGTTATATGCTTCCATTTATTTGTATCAATGTCTTCTAATATTCTGAATAAAGGTCTTTTACTTTCTTGGCTAGATATATTCCTAGGTATTTTTTTGGTGCAGTTGGAAAAGTGATTGTTTTTATTCATTTTTCTTTCCAATTGTTATTGGTGCATAAAAATGCATCCAGCCTTAGCAGGTTTGCCCCCGTTGATAGCACACAGACTGAAGGGTCCCAGGTTCCGTTCCAGTCAAGGGCACATAACACAGTTTCAGGCTCGATCCTTGGCCCTGGTTGGGGCATGTGCGTGAGGCAACCAATTACTGTGTCTCTTGCATTGATATTTCTCTTTCTCTGTTTCTCTCCCTCCCTTCCATTCTTTCTTGAAATCAGTGGAAAGATATCCTTGGGTAAGGATTAACAAAAAAAAAAATTCAACTAATTTCTGAATATTAATGTTGTATTCTGCTAGGCTACTTTCTTACACCATTAGAAGAATAAACTCAAAATAAATTAAAGACTTAAATGTATGGCCCCAAAACATAAAACCCTTCGAAGAAAACAGTAAACTTTCTGACATAGTTGTTAGTAATAATTTTTTGGATATGTTTCCCCAGGCAAGTTAAACAAAAATAAAATAAACACATTAGACTACATCAAACTAAAAAGTTTTTGCATAACAAAGGAAACCATCAACAAAATGAAAAGGCTGCCTACTGAATGGAAGAAAATATTTGTCAGCGATACAAATATTTGCCAGTGATGATATTCATATTCAATATGTAAAAAGAATTCATACAATACAACAGCAATAAGTTAATGAATTAATAAACAATCCAATTTAAAAATGGGTAGAATAACTGAATAGACATTCCTCTAAGAGGACATACAGATGGTCAATGAACATATAAAAAGATGTTCAATACAATAATCATCAGAGAAATGTACATTAAAACCACAATGGGAAATCACCGCACACCTATCAGAATAGTTATTATCAATAAATCAACAAACAACAAGTATTGGTGAAGATGTGGATAAAAGGAACCCTCATACACTGTTGATGGATTTGCAAATGGTATAGTCTCTATGGGAAACAGTTTGGCTGTTCCTTGAAAATTAAAAATCGAAAGACCTTATAACCCAGCAATTATACTTCTTCTGGGTGTTTATCTGAAGAAATCCAAAACACTGATTTGAAAAAACATATTCATCCCTATGTCCATTGAAGCATTATTTACAATAGCCAAAATAATTAAGCAACTCTAGTGCCCAATAATAGATGAATGAAGAAAGAAGTAGTACATATAAAAAATGGGATCATACTCAGCCCAAATGGATGGATATAAGAGGGAAATATACTAATTGAAGTAAGTCAGAGAGAGAAATATAAACACCATAGATTTCACTTATATGTGGAATCTAAATAAACAAATATACAAACAAATGAAAGAGAAAATCATAGATTCAGAGATCAAACTAATGGTTGCCAGATGGGAGGAAGGTTGGAGGGAGGGGTGAAAAGGTTAAGGGATTAAAAGTATAAATTTGCAATTACAAAATAGTCCCTGGTTTGTAAAGGACAGCATAGAGAATATAGTCAGTAATCTTGTAATAACTGTGTGGTGTCAGGCAGGCATTAACCTTATTAGAGGAATCACTTCACAAAGTACGTAAATGTCTAACCACCATGCTGTACACCTGAATAACATTGAATGCCAACTGTAATTGAAAAAAAAATTTTTAAATAGATTCTCTACCTATAATACAGCTGCAAAATTTGGTGGTAAGACTGCCTTAAAGAATCAAGAGTGTCCCTGGCTTTTTTTTTTTTTTTTTTTTTTTTTAATCATCACTCTCCTAAGCCTTTTATTAATCACACTAGAGGCCCAGGGCACAAAATTCTTGCATGGTACAGGGGTGTCCCTCAGCCCAGCTTGCACCCTCTCCAATCTGGGACCCCTCGAGGGATGTGCAACTGCTTGTTTAGGCCTGATCCGACCAGGACATCCCTCTCACAATCCAGGACTGCTAGCTCCCAACTGTTCCCCTGCCTGCTTTCCTGATTGCCCCTAACCACTTCTGCCTGCCAGCCTGATCACCCCTTAACCACTCTGCTGCCAGCCTGGTTGATGCCTAACTGCTCCTCTGCCAGCCTGTTCACCCCTAACTGCCCTCCCCTGAAGGCCTGGTCCCCCCAAACTGCTCTCCCCTGTAGGCCTGATTGCCCCCAACTACCTCCCTTGTAGGCCTGGTCCCTCTCAACTGCCCTCCCCTGCTGGCCATCTTGTGGTGGCCATCTTGTGTCCACATGGGGCAGGATCTTTGTCCACATGAGGGCAGCCATCTTGTGTGTTAAGAGGGACCAGACCTGCAAGGGAGGGTAGTTGGAGGCAATCAAGCCTGCAGGGGAGGGCAGTTAGAGGTGACCAGGCTGGCAAAGGAGGGAAGTTGAGGGTGACTGGGCCTGCAGAGAAGGGCAGTTGGGCGGGACCCAGGTTTGCAGGGGAGAGAAGTTGGGGGGACCAGGCCTGCAGGATTGATTTGTTGCATAAAAAACCCTATAAGACCTCTACAGTTGTACAGGGCTTCATAAGATTGGCACCAATATGGAAAGCAGTGTTTTCCCCTCAGATCCTAATGTTTAATAATGCAGAAAATTATGGCATGATTCACCCAAATGAATCAGAAAGGCCTACCTGTATCTTATTTTTTGTTTGTTTTCATTCATTGTCATTATTGAAAGTATTACGGATGTTCCCCTTCCCCCCCCCCCCCCATTGACCCCTTCCATCCCACTCCTCCCCATCCCCAGGCCTTCTGTTCATGGGTTATGCATATATGCATGTAGGTTACTTGGTGAATCTCTTCCTTCCACCCCTCCCCCTTCCCTCTGACATCTGTCAGTCTGTTCCATGCTTCCATGTCTCTGGATCTATTTTGTTCATCAGTTTATTTTGTTCATTAGATTCCACATACAAGTGAGATCATGTGACACTTGCCTTTCTCTAACTGGCTTATTTCACTTAGCATAATACTCACCAAGTCCCTCCATATAGGAATCTCTTTCACGATCCGCATGGAAAGAGTTCCAATTCAGGGTTCGAGTTCTGGAGAAGGGCCGCACACAAGTGAAAAGACTTGAGACTTGAAGAAATTCATTTTGGTGATATGGGGGGCCAGGCAGTAGTCCAACTCTAGTGGGAGAACTACTGCTCTGGCCCTGCCATCCCCTTTTATTGAGGCTTTGGGGAAAACATCTTAGGCAACATAAACAGAAATTTACATGTAGCCCTTAGGCAGGAAATAACAGAAACTTACACGGGACAAACAAGGTGGAGGCTGCTTCAGCTAACAATGTCTCAACTAAAGGGTGAGTGGTTAGAGCAATTAAGGTTGTTGACCAGCCTTCCTGGTTTCCTGTCAACATCTCTTTTTAGTGAAACTGATTTGCTTGCCAGCACCTCCAGGCTGCTTCAAAGGGTAAGAAATCCTTCCTTTTCACTGCTATATAGTATTCCATACAGTATTCTATGTGTCAATGTACCACAGCTTTTTTATCCACTCATCTATTCATGGGCACGTGGGCTGTTTCCATGTCTTGGCCATTTGAGCACATTTTGTAGAGCTGGCTGCTGCAGGAACCATTTCTCCCCGTGTTTACAGGCTGGGGTACCTCCAGCACACCAAGCATAGTCACTGCTTCAGAGGGCTGGCTATCTATTTCAACATAGTGTGAGAGGAAGACTCCGTGGCTCCAGGCAGAGTGGAGAGCTAGCTCTGGTGATCTTGAGGATGAAGTTGCAAAGTTGTGGGTAAAGGAGCTTCTGGATGTTGGGCTAAGATGAAGCCCTTCACTTGGAAACAGGACAAAGTTAGGATGTTAAGAGCTCAACGAATGTGTCTGTGAAGATGGATAGCTGAGCCCTTCTCAGGAGGGCTTGGGAAAGTGCTTGGATACTATGTTATCTCCTCAACTTATGATACACAAACCTGACTACTTATTTATTTATTTACAAATATTTTTTGATTCATTTCAGAGAGAAAGGGAGGAGGGAGGGAGGGAGAGAGAGGGAGAGAAAGAGAGAGAGAGAGAGAGAGAGAGAGAGAGAGAGCGCCATCAGTCCGTTGTTTTTCATATGCTCCCAACCACAGATCAAACCTGCAACCTATAGGTATGTGCCCTGACCAGGAAGGGAATTGGCAGTTTTTTCACTGATGGTCCAACCAATGGAGTCACCTATCCAGGGTGCCTCATCTTATTTAATAAGTTTCAGGGCGTGGCTTTCTCTTGAATCCTGAAAAATCTGAAATTTGGGGTTTTCTCTGTGTAAGCTTACTAAGTATTCCTAGAGGTTTTCTTGATTAACACTCAAAGTTTCAGTATAAGTTTCTGAAGCCCCAACAATTCCCTCTAGTGAGTAAACACATGGCAGCCTCTCTCTCTCATCTGCTTCCCGGGTTCCTAATGAAACCTCTGAGACCCGCTCTAGAGTCTTTGCATTCTACCTCTGAGAACCCGGAGGGATTTTCAAAGGCGTGTTCCCAGGAGGCTGGAGGCAAAGGGGTTTTCTCCTCTGGGGGAAATAAACGCCCACAGCTCCTGAAATCCGGAGTTTAAGAGACGGCGTTTTTCCTGTGCCGCTTCCCCAGCCAAAGGAGCCCATGCCCGGCCTCCAGGAGCTCAGCAGTAATGTGAAGTTCTCTGATGCCAGAGAAAGCTGACTTCCCCTTGCTTTCTTGGTTTTGGCTTCCACAACAAAGTGTTTCCCTAGGCTTCCTCTGAATAAAGTCAGCCCCTTCCATTCCTTTTAAAGAGCACTCTCTGGAAAGTGGCTCCTTCCTATGGCCAAGGTCAGAAGCAGTGAGTTGCTGTTGGCAGAACTAAATGCAAATGGAATGCCATGTATATTTTTCAAAATCTCATTCTTTTCCTTCTATGGTTTTCAGCATTTGTTTGGTTGTATTGATTCCCATGTCCATTGATATTCTATTTCTTTATGCTCATCTTGCTGTGGCAATGGATTCAAGGACATGAAATTTAGCATGATAATGATCTCCAAATATTTTAAATACTATCTGGCTGGAAAGGAAGCAGAAGGTAGGCTGCTGTGGGGAGGTGGAAAGTTGTAGGCAGACAGATATTGAATCAATATAATGTAATGTTTTCTAAGGATTAAGGTCATTCAAAAATAGAATTAATGACACTATATCTATACCGATCTATAAATGAAATACTATGCACCATAGAAAATAAAATGTGAGGTGGATTTATAGTACTGTTATGGAAACAACATTTAAGAAATAATGTTATAATATAAGAAATAATAAAACAATGTTATTATATAAGAAATAATATTTAAGTGAAAAAACTATGAATTGGTGTGTCCCATAAAATTTTATTTGTATAAAATTGAAATGATATGGAAATATGCATAATTGTACATACAAAATTTCTAGGCAGAAATAAATAAATTTAAAAAACACACATGAATTATGTTTCCTTCTGGATTAGAGAATTCAAATTACAGAAGGAGAAAACTAACTTTCCCATTTGTATTTTACTTTACAGATGTCTTTTTCCCCCCTTAAGCATTTTTACAACAAAAAGCCTAGTTTTATATTTTTAAGTAAACTTAATATCTTAAAAATAAAAGAGGGGGTGCTAACTTGTAAGAAAATAAATTTCCAATTGTTGGAAGCACTGAAGCAGAATTTGGTGAACTATCTGTGAGCAATGCTGGGCTTTTAAAGTTACAGCCTAACTCTAAGTTCCTATGATTCAGTTCTAATAAAGGAACTTAAAGCTACAAAGAATATGAGTTTTCCCAGCTTGCTTCCAACTGGAAAGATGTGAATAACGAAATGGATAAGATTAACCCCTTGCCCAGGATTGCTTGTCAGGTCTCAGCAGAAAATATTTCTCTAGAAGGTAGTAATTTTCCATGTTTTAAACTGTGGGGAGATGTTTTAGGTTAAAAACCTAGAATATAAAGAAACAGAAAATGCGTTTCTCAGTGATATGGCTTCCCAGGCGGAGGCTGCTATGGTCTCAGGGACCATGATCACATTGCAGTCTGAGTGCTCTCACCCATCAGGACCTCCCCATTGGAGGAGCCATTGTCTTCCTGAGGGGCGATGAGAGGGATTGTAACTATGGTAATGCACAGCACATTCGGTCTGTTCTCCTCCATAGCCTGGCTGAGGTTTTCTGTTCCTTTTAGTGTAGGTAGGTTTGATTTTCCTCTTCCATAGATCTGGGTTTTGTTCCAGTAATATTTTACCTATTTATCTAGATAATCCTAAAACTTTTCCAGTTTTCCTAATGATTTCCAATTTTTCCAATTTACCCCTCAATGTAATCTCATTTCTAGAGTAAGGCAAATGTATTAATACTTGTTAATAGTCACCAAAGTAGCCTTCTATTTTTATCTGTTCACACTGGCATTAGAATTAAAAGATTGTATCTATGATTTTTAAAATTTTAGACAAATCACCTAATCCTAGGTGTCTTAGATTTTCCATCTGCAAGATTAAGATAATAATTACCTAACACATGGGATTGCTATGCTGTTAAATAATACATGCAAAAATGCTTTACAAACTAAAAACTGCAATAAGGGACTATTATTTTTGCTGTGGTTATCGTTATTAATTTTTTAATATGAGAACTTTGTGATGCCCAATTACCCCTCAAATAGAAAATAGGGGATATGTGCAACCTATTTATAATGTTGAAGAAATTAGAAACGGGAGTTCAGAGTAGAATAGTGAGTCAGACTACCTATAAAAACTCATATGCAAGCACAAGCTACAAAACACAGAGAAATAACACATATTTTATGAGAATTAGTTACAGAGCATCACTAGCAATTGGAAAGGGCTTGGACTGATAGGTGTGAGAAGCCTTTCTCTGCAAGAGGAGACTGGAGTAAAATATTGACTAAAGAGAAAAACATGCCTCATTAAAAACCAATACAAGAGCTTAAGAAACACACACACACACACACACACACACACACACACACACAACAGGATGGTAAATCACCAGAGTGAAAGAGGGTTGGAAGGAGGTAAAGAGGGTGAAGGGGAGATAAAATGAAGAGGAAAGGAAACTTGACTTGGGTGGTAAATACACAATACAATATACATGATATTCTATAGGATTTTACACCTGAAACCTAGATAATTTTATTCACCAATGTTGTGTCAATAAAAACTTTTTTTTTTCAAAATGGGGAGGGCAGTCAGGAGAGGAGTAAAGATAGTGTAGGCCACTGAGATCAGCTGATCCTGATCAGCTGATCCTGATCCATTGAATAATTTGTGAAAATGATTTATGAAAGACACAGAAGTGGAACAGGGAGAAAGCAAACACTTCTCTGTTACTTAGCAGTTAAAAGGGGAGATGTTTAAGATCAAACTTGTGCTTTAAACAAAGTAGAATAGATGGGCAAATTTGTTTTAGGTAAACAAAACCATGCAACTGGAATCCAGGAGAAAATGCTTTGAAAACTTGACTAGTCATTTTCTATTTCTTTAGCCTCAGTTTCTCCCTAACACCTGTGTTCTCATTAATCAGGAAATCTGTTCTAAACTTGCCCAGTTATCCTTCCTTCTACCTTCTTACAACTATGTGCATTTTTCTATATTGTTATACATTTTTCTATATTGCTATGCATCTGCATAAATTAAATTACTTCCTGGTTGTGTTTTTCTGTCTTTACCTATTAGTGAGCAGTAGTCTCCATTTACCTGGCATCCATCCAGAAACAGGTTCTGATTATCTACTTCTAGAGTTCTCCTGCTCAAAACATCAGGCACCGATGTGTTCTGACTGATTGGACTAAGTCTGCAGCTTTCAGAGGTGGAATTTACCAATGAAGAGAGAGAACTACACAGTGGTGAGTGAATTTTTTTTCCAGGGTTTTTCCAGCTTTCATGAACACAAGCTTACTCTATTTGCAATATTTATCACCTTGTATGTTTTAACCATGGCTGGCAATGTCATCATTGTGACAATTATCAGTATTGATCGTCATCTTCACACTCCCATGTACTTCTTTCTTAGTATGCTTTCAACCTCAGAAACAATGTACACATTAGTCATTGTACCACCAATGCTCTCTGGCCTCATCAGACAAAGCCAGTCCATCTCCTTGGCTGGCTGTGCCACCCAGATGTTCTTTTTTATCACTTTGGCCATCAACAACTGCTTTCTACTCACAGCAATGGGGTATGACCGCTATGTCGCCATCTGCAAACCTTTGAGGTATACAGTCATCATGAACAAGAAGGTGTGTGCCCATCTGGTTTGGGGGTCCTGCAGCATTGGCCTGCTGGTGGCCATAATTCAGATTTCCTCTGTGTTCACTCAGCCCTTTTGTGGTAAAGAGGTGGCCCATTATTTCTGTGACATCCGCCCAGTTGTGAAACTCTCCTGTGCTGACACCAATGTTCATGACATAATTACTTTTATCATCAGCTCACTTGTCATTATGGTACCCATGGGTTTGGTCTTCATCTCCTACTTCCTTATCATCTCCAACATCCTCAAGATTGCCTCAAGTGAGGGCCAAAGGAAGGCTTTTGCAACTTGTGCCTCCCACCTCATTGTGGTCATTGTACACTATGGCTGTGCCTCCATTGCCTACCTCAAGCCTGAGTCTGAGAACAGCATGGATCAGGATCAGCTGATCTCAGTGGCCTACACTATCTTTACTCCTCTCCTGAACCCTGTGGTCTACACTCTGAGAAATAAGGAGGTCAGAAATGCCCTTCACCGTACTCTCAGCAGAAAACCTCCTGCCTAGGATCATAGGTAGTTTGGCATTAACCTATCATACTCTGGGTATTTTTGCAATCTGAGAAAAAAAGATCTTATGTTAATTTTTATATGTATTTGTCCAGTTTTCCCATCCCCATTTGTTGAAAACGCTGTGTTTACCCAATTGCATATTCTTGCACCCTTTGTCAGAGATGAATTGACCAGATAGGTGTGTGGTGTCTTTTCTTCTGGGCTCTCTACTCTGTTCCATTGATCAATGTGTTAGTTTTCATGCCAGTGCCATGATGTTTTTTTTTTTACTATGGCTTTGTAGTGTAATTTGAGATTATACCTCAAATTTTGTTCTTCTTTCTTAATATTGCTGTGCTATTCAAGGTCTTTTGTGTTTCCATGTAAATTTTAAGATCATTTTTTGTAGTTCTATGAAAAATTCCAAAGGTGTTTGTATTGAATCTACAGATTGCTTCGGGTAATAAGGATATTTTAACCATGTTAATTCTGTTTATCTGTGGGCATGGTATATACTTCCATTTATTTGTATATTCAGTTTCTTCCTTCAATGTCTTCTAATATTCTGAATACAGGTCTGTTACTTTCTTGGTTAGATGTTTTTCTAGGTATTTTTTGTGCAACTGGAAAAGTGATTGTTTTATTCATTTCTCTTTCTTATTGTTATTGGTGTTAAAAATGCAACCAGCCTTAGCCAGTTTGGCTCAGTGAATAGAGTGTCAGCCCACAGACTGAAGGGTTCGGATTTTGATTCCAGTCAAGGGCACACACCTCGGAAGTAGGCTTGATCCCCAGTCCTCGTTGAAGTATGTGTGGGAGGCAACCAATTAAACAAACAGAAACTTCATCTGTTTCTCCCTCTCCCTTTCATTCTTTATAGAAACCAATAGAAAGATATCCTTTGGTAAAGATTAAGAAAAAAATTCAACTAATTTCTGAAGATTAATTTTCTGCTAGACTACTTTTTTATACAATTACAAGAATAATCTCAAAATGGATTAAAGATTTAAATATATGACCCTAAACCATAAAACCCTTAGAAGAAAACAATAAACTTTCTGACAAAGCTGTCAGTAACTTTTTTTTTTTTTTTATGTTTCCTCAGGCAAGGGAAACAAAAGTAAAATAAACACATTAGACTACATTAAGCTAAAAAGTTTTTGCACAACAAAGGAAACCATCAACAAAATTAAAAGGCAGCCTACTGAATGGAAGAAAGTATTTGCCAGTGATACAAATATTTGCCAGTGATAGAATTAATATTCAATATGTAAAAAGAACTCATACAATATAACAGAAATAAATAAATGAATTAATGAATGAATTAATAATCAATCCAATTTAAAAATGGGTAGAGGAACTGAATAGACATAAAGATGGTCAATAAACATGAAAAGTTGCTCAATATCAATGGTCATCAGAGAAATGTACATTAAAACCACAATAGAAATCACTGTACACCTATCAGAATAGTTGGAATTCCCTCTCATAATCTGGGACTGCTGGCTCCTAACCATTCGCCTACCTACCTACCTGATTGCCCCTAACCCAGTGATTCTCAACCTTCCTAATGCTGCGACCCTTTAATACAGTTCCTCATGTAGTGGTGAACCCCAACCATAAAATTATTTTTGTTGCTACTTCATAACTAATTTTGCTACTGTTATGAATTGTAATGTAAATATTTGATATGCAGGATGTCTTAGGCAACCCATGTGAAAGGGTCATTTGACCCCCAAAGGTGTTGCAACCCACAGGTTGAGAACCACTGACCTAACCACTCTACATGTCATCCTGATAGCCCTCTAACTACTTACCTACTGGCCTGATTGACGCTTAATTTCTCCCCTGCTGGCATGATCATCTCCAACTGCCCTCCCTTTCAGTACTAAGGGGACTGGAGGATTCTGGATGGATGAGGCAGGGCTGAGGAGACTGGGTGCCACTATCTTGTGGCTGTGGCACCACCATCTTTTGTGAGGGTGTGAGGGTCAATTAGCATATTCCCTCTTTATTAGATAAGTTCCCAATTTTGTTGAAGCTCATATTAGAGCTATTTCTTTGGTGAGTCTTGTATGTTTACATGTTTGTAAGTAACTTGTTACATCCAGCAACTGAATTCCTCTGCAGTTATATATGCTCTGTACCAAGTGACGCATATGCTCTTCTGTACTCACAGTGTAGAGAGATCTAAAAATATTTTTGAAATTAAATTAATTATTTCCACCTCTCAACCAGCTCTGGCTTTCTCAGATTTGAAAATTAGCCCATGACTTTCAGTCTTTCCTGTGTGGAACCTGAGCTGGTACCTTTGTCTTGCCTTGACCCTCATCATTTCTACATAAGTGGACTCATTTTCTGTGAACAATTGGGTACCTAGGTTAAACTCGCAGTTAAAACATTTGTCTAAGCAAGTATGAGAATCTCCCAATGCGTCTTGTTTTTGCTTTCTAAAGCAGAAAGTTGCTCTGATATGTGAAAAATGTTTAAGGCTTTAGGATTATTTGGTCTGGACTAAAGTGAGGCAGAACTTGCCAAATGACTGCTGGTACATAAAAGGCTGATGTTTAAAAAATAATACTAATAATATTCTGTACCTGCCACTCATCATCCTTCTCCTGCTTAAAGACAGTCCAAAACTGCATTGAAAGTGCATGTCAAATCCAGGACTTGGGAATCCCTGATAGCAGAAGGGCCAATAAGAGAAATATTCATGTTTAGGGGGCATTGCCTTAAAAAAAAGATTTGCCTCCTCAGAACAGCTATCTCTAAGAGAGCAACCTGAGAGTGAGTGTGAAGAGGACCTTTTGGGAAGCTTTCTGCTGCCTTTATGTTCCCTGGGAACCCTTCTGCATCTTTTCTTGGTAGGTTCAGGGAAACAGTCTTACAACCCTACTTCTGACAAAGCCCCATTTGAGATTCTGGCTTTGGGAGTCCTGCCGACTACAGTAACCTAATCCTGAAAGCCTCTGCCCACTGTGATGCTATTTTTATAGATTGTTGGTTTGTTGCATACAGAACCCTATAAGACCTCCTGCAGTTGTACAGGGCTTTATAAGATTGGCAGCCATATGGAAAGCAGTGTGTTCCCCTCAGATCCTACAGTTGGGTAATGCAGAAAATTATGACATGATTCACCCAAAGTAATGTTTGCACAATTCGGAATGAGTCGAAAGGCCTACCTATGTCTTGTTTTTTGTATCTTTCCATTTATTGTCATTATTGACAGTATTACGGATGTTCCCCTTTACCCCCCATTGACCCCTTCCATCCCACTCCTCCCCCTCCCCAGGCCTTCTGTTTATTGGTTATGCATATATGCATGTAGGTTACTTGGTTAATCTCTTTCTTCCACCCCTCCCCCTTCCCTCTGACATCTGTCAGTCTGTTCCATGCTTCCATGTCTCTGGATCTATTTTGTTCACCAGTTTATTTTGTTTATTAGATCATGTGATACTTGTTTTTCTCTAACTGGTATACTTCACTTAGCATAATACTCACTGAGTCACTCCATGCTGCCTCAAGGGATAAGAAATCCTTCTTTTTCATTGCTATATAGTATTCCATATAGTATTCTATGTGTCAATGTACCACAGCTTTTTTATCCACTCATCTATTCATGAGCACTTGGGCTGTTTCTATGTCTTGGCCATTTGAGCACATTTTGTAGAGCTGGCTGCTGCAGGAACCATTTCTCCAGCACACCAAGCACAGTCACTGCTTCAGAGGGCTGGCTATCTATTTCAAAATAGCGTGAGATGAAGACCCCATGGCTCAAGGCAGAGTGGAGAGCTAGCTCTGGTGATCTTGAGGATGAAGTTGCAAAGTTGTGGGTAAAGGAGCTTCTGGATGTTGGGCTAAGATGAAGCCCTTCATTTGGAAACAGGACAAGGTTAGGACATTAAGAGCTCAACGAATGTGTCTGTGAAGATGGATAGCTGAGTCCTTCTCAGGAGGGCTTGGGAAAGTGCTTGGATACTATGTTATCATCTCAATTTATGATTTACAAACCTGACTATTTTTGTTGATTTTAGAGAGGAAGGGAGAGGGAGAGATAGAGATAGAGAGAGAGAGATCAATGATGAGAAAGAATCACTGATCGGCTGCCTCCTGCACACACCACACAGGATATTGAGCCCATAACCCAGGCATGTGCCCTGATCAGATTCGAACCATGACCTCCTGGTTCATAGGTCAGCGCTCACCCACTGAGCTACACCAGCCAGGCTTGACTGTTATAAACATGATATCCAGGTTATTTGTTTCTTTGTCTCCAATAACAACTTTGTAAGTTGCTGTATCCGTTCTTCCATTTTTATTTATTACACATTAGAAGACTTTAATGTTCAAGAACATAGGGGTCACGTATATTTCCTCCTCATAGCTGACTCTCCATCATCTGTCACTGCGATTAATTTATAGTAACAGCCCTAAAACTACTTATGGAATGAAGTAACCTGGGTTTTTTTCAAGTTGCTTAGAGTTATAAAGTTGTGTGAGTTAAGCCTCCCAGTTGCAAACAACCAAAGCCACTGTAGGTAATTGTAGTAATCTATATCCATTTAACTATGCTGCATGATAAACCACCTCAAAATTCAGTTTTTAAAACAGTAAACATCAATTTAGTTCATGAATCTTTGGGTTGCTTTGGGCTTAGGATTGTTCTGATTTCAGAGGTTGATTAACAGCAAGTCAGTTAGCTCTTGGACAATAACATAATATGAGTCAAAAATAGTGTGATGGGAATTAAAGCATTTTAAGATCCTTGTCTTGCTTGTATAATTTTAAATTGGCCTAAATCAGTTTGATTTTTCATTTTTAATTTTAAAACTATAATAACATAACATCAAAAATTTCCTAAGAAATATTTTTTAAATCATTTTCACAGTGCATTTTGTATAATACTAAATAAATAAGTTATTTTCCATAAAATATCTTACTTTATATTTATTTATTATAGCTCCAGGTAAGTTAATTTTATTAAAGTCTTTAATAATATCCAAAACACATACTTTAAGAAGACAAATTTGACATATCCACATTTAGTAAGTGTTCCACATTATTGAATTAAAATAACTATGACAGAATACAATTTATGGACATATTCAAATGGCATTTTAAAAACCACATTTCACTTAGGGATAAATATATATTAGTTAAAGTAAAGATTGAAATGCAACTATTTTTGTTATATCAGAAATATACAAAAATATCTAATGATTTGAATTGTGTTTCTGATATTGAGAACCTAAAAAAAACCACACACACACACACACACACACGCATGCACAACTGTTTTGTAAATAATATCCATGCTTAGTTTCCAAGTAATTATTTTTCAGTGTCTAATTAAGTGCTAAAGATACCTTGATATGCTATAGAATATTTATTAGATTGGGATCTCTTGGATAACCAATATGAATAAAATTCAGAAATCGAGAATATGTAAATTTAAAATAATATCCTATGTTTATAAATACAGACATATGTATCCATGTATAAGCATGTAAAAGAATAATACACATGTACTCAACAGACTGTTGACCTCTGAGGAAGGAGAACGTAAGAAAAGGGAAGGGATGGATGTGAGTTTCTGATTGTCTTCATAAATGTTATTATTTTAAAAACAGAGATAGGAAACAGTTATGACAAATTGGCGTGGCAAATGCATGGTAATAGATATGTAATTTATAACTTTTCTCTACTGACGTATAAATTTAAAATTTTCACACTCATTATTTTTAAATGCAATCTCCAGGTGAATTCTGAGTGATCATTTTTTGTTCCTCATTAACGTGTTATATTTCAATATGAATGCTCATTATGATCCATAACTTTAACTAATGACTTATAATTATAAATGAGGCAAATGTATGACTAAGGGGAAAGAAACGTAAAATGGTACAGCAGTAAAAACCATCAACTTGGTTTGCAGTGATAAGCTCTTGGAGTGGTTGAGTCAAAAGAGGGTACTTCTGCCGAAACTGGTTTGGCTCAATGGGATAGAGCGTCGGCTTGGGGACTGAGGGGTCCCTGGTTCGATTCCAGTCAAGGGCATGTGCCTTGGTTGCGGGCATATCCCCTGTAGGGGGTGTGCAAGAGGCAGCTGATCGATGACTCTCATCAATGTTTCTAACTCTCTATCTCTCTCCCTTCCTCTGTACAAAATCAATAAAATATATTTTTTTAAAAAAAGAGGGCACTTCTGACTCTCACTGAGTATCAGACCTGCTCAATTGATTTCCACTATGAGTTCTATTTTAAAGGAACGTGGTCAAGAAATAGAGGGCTTCCCCTCCCCTCCCCCAGCTTCCATTTCAGAACGGACAGCTGACCTGCATAGTACATGATTTCAGTCCTTCATGTTTTGACATTTTCCCGCCAAGACCTAGAAACACAGATAGTAAATGTCAAAGAGCCTGTACCCTCAAGAAGACGTGGAGCCTGCCTCCTGGTCTAACATGTCCAAGCTTCCTCAGGTAAAAGTAGGAAATTGGAATTTACGGGAGATGGGGCAACCACAACAGGTGAAAGGAGAGATCAAGGAGTAAAAGGCATTCTTTATATTTACATGTTTTTATCATCTACATTTAACTCCTGTTAGCTACAAGAAAAGACTTTTCCTTGAAAGAAGAGGGTAAGAAGTCAGGCAGTGAGTTTCTCCCCTTTGCTGGAACCTCTCCAGTCCTTGAGAATATTTTCAGTTCCCAGTATTCACACAGGAGAGAGGCATGAGGTCAGGTAGGCACTGAGTCCAGTTGGGTGACATACTGCAACCGATAGAAATGGGGAGAGACAGGGTGTCTTTTAAAGGAGGAGAGAGTTGGGGTGAAGAAAGGAAGAGGTGGTAGAAAAATTGGAGAAATGATTTTTCAAGCACCAGGGATTCCTAGGGCCAGAGAAAGGAGAGCCGGCTTGGTTACTAGATGGGAACACTGTTACCTCTAGTGTAAGAGAAAGAGAAATGGTTTGGAGCCTTGTTGGTTCATGAGCTGCCCTCTATACACAGAAGGCAAGGAGACACCAAAGAGAGAGGCAGACCACTCCAGATTGCTGGTGGGCGGCAGGCAGATTTAATAAACAACTTACATACGAGGCTTGCCTTGGGTGGGTCTCTGTGCCACCCATCAGAATTTTAAAAGTTCAGAGATTTTAACTGGGTTCAGTCATCTATACTGGCCAGATGGTCTCAACAACCCCTTATCCTCTCCTGGCTATGTCCCTGGAACAACTCCCATTGTGTGAATGGTAAGCAGAGAACACATTCCAAGGACAAGAGAGGAAAGGAGGAGTTTCTGATTGCCCGGGTTTAGCTCATGACTTCCCTCAGTTACCTCCTTCAATACTCCTCCCCTTATGACTGGCTCGTACAATCTTCCATGGCCCCCTCTTCCACAATAGCCTTGGCTGTCAGCAAGAGGTTTCACTAGAATGAAGGTGGCTGATTAGGCTGCTCTCTGGCTACACTAGCAGCAAACACCATAGGAATATTACAGGGGCATGCAAAAGAAAATAGATTAGGACAATGATTCCCAAGTAACTTTTTTCCCCTATCAAAACCCCCATGATCCGACCACTGATTTAAGTCCACTAGGCCAGAAGTTCGGATCACTCAGGGTGTTCACTTGTGTCCTCATGGGATTTAATAAACGTGATTATATACTAGCAGACTCATCAAGCATGAGCACACAGCACTCTGAGCAATGGCACAGCTTCCTCCGTGTGAGGCAGTAAAAATGTCCATTTTCTCATTAGAGACATTTCAGAGTTTAGTAAGGACTGGCTTTGCTGGCTGTCATTTAAGGCTTGCTGGGAGAACTTAGTAAGAGCTTCTATGTGTGCTATAAAGTCTCCCAGGACATTGGAGGGGACACATGATCATACCAATGGAAAGGAGAATGTGATCCACCTCTGGTGAGTTGAGGGAGGTTGGCAGTGTTAGGAACTTGAGCTGGTTGTATATGTAATACATGTTGGCCAGGGAAGACAGCTTGCCAGACCAGAGCCTCCACATTCTCTCCTCTTTCAATGCTATATGTTCTATTACAAGTATAGTACGTTTCAAAAAGTCTAGTTTAGCCCTAACTGGTTTGGCTCAGTGGATAGAGCATCGGCCTGTGGACTCAAGGTTCAATTCTGGTCAAGGGCATGTACCTTGGTTGTGGGCACATCCCCAGTAGGGGGTGTTCAGTAGGCAGCTGATCAATGTTTATCTCTCATCAATGTTTCAAACTCTCTATCTCTCTCCCTTCTTCTCGGTAAAAAATCAAGACATATATATATATATATATATATATATATATATATATATATATATATATATATATATATATATATATGTCTAGTTTATGTCCGAACAAAGGAAGCTCAGTGGAGATTGAGTAGTTTTCCAGGGGTGTAAAGCAACTCACCCATCCTAGTGAGACATCTCATTGAAAATTCCAGTAGATAACACCTCTTTCAAGCATGCTGGGGCTTGGTGTTCTCATCAGTGTAGCATATTGGTCTATAGTGAGAGTCAAAGCAATGACTATCTCCCAAGACCTCCATATAATTTGGTACTGGGTCACAGACATACCCAGTCTGGAATGTGGGACAACACGCTCTACTGGTTGTCCATGAAGAGGTATTAAAGCCTGGGACTGTATTTTAGTCTACCCAGCCAAGGTGGTTTTATCTGTTAGTAATTTCATATGCTGCTTTAAAATTCCATTCTGTTTCCACCCACCCGAATGCTTGTGGGTTATAGTGAAATGGGAACTCAATTCAGTGTCACGTTCTTTTGACCAGTCTTACACGTCAAGACCATTAAAATGTGACTTCCCTGTCCCTGGTCAATCACTATCTAATTGAGGAGGCTGTCCATGTATGGCACTACATGGTCCTCAGCTCCTCTAACCCCCTAATGCTATCAGCCTGGTTTGCTCCACAGCAGAGAGAACTTGGTTACACCAGACATGGAGTCTGCACAACAAAGGCATATTTAGGGAGCCTCACTTGAAGATAGTGCCCAAAGCAATCAATTTACCAATCATCACCAGTTGGGAACTCCTGGGTGAATGGCTCCAGACTCCTTTGGCAATCGCCTTGAATATTGCTTAGAAAACATAGGACACATTTTTACTGCATTAATCAAGTCACTGTATTTCAAGGGCAATACAGCTTCCTTGGCAATATGAATGCTAAAGTATGCACCCAATCTGCTGTATCTATTGAAGAGTCAGTTGCTAGGGAATCAACTTCCTGGTTGTCAGGGAGTGTCAGCAACTTATGAGCTGGGACATGGAAAACAGGGAGGGTTGCCTCGGACTTTTGCAGGAAAACCTCAAATATCTTTCCATATATCCTGACCCCACAAGGGCTTATTCATGGTCATCCACTTCTTGGCTTTCCATTGTCCAAGCCATAGGATTAATTCCTTTAGAACAGCCCAATTGTCAATGGAAGTTGACTTTGTCCACCTGGTAGAGCTTCTCCTGAGGAAGAGCTGATTCGAGAAGTCAAAACATGGCAGGTCCTAAAACATAATCAGGGTCAATGGGTCTCAATAAAACCAACCAATCTAGAGTAAAATCCTCACCAAAATCACCAATCTAGAGTAAAATTCTTGACAAGCTTGAGGACTTCTGTGTACCTGATCTCTGGAGACATAGTCAACCTGCTGCTTGATGATATCAATCTTGTCCAGGAAGCTGGGAGGGAAAGGAAGACACACAGTGGTGTTGAGGGTTGTCAATTTGCCAAATATTCCCACCTCTCTACCACGCCAAGCTAACGGAAATCACCACCCCACAGTTTAGTCTATGGGCATTCTGCTTGTGTTGGTTACATTTATGACTTGAAGCTTATGCCATAGAGTGGTTAGAGCAAATGGAACTTGAGATAAATGTATTTGAGCAGCAGATCTAGGAACCAGGCTTGGGCTCCCAGGATGCCTGGCATATAGCTGAAGTCTGAGGTCAGGCCTATCAGATCGTGTGCCTTTGATAATGACCAAGTAAAACATCTTACGTGTAAAATGGTTTGGCTTTGACTAAAATGGTGGGTAGTTTGAAAACTGTATACTTTTGCATCTCTCAACTTGGACTTCCCCAGCAAGGAAATAATGAAAGTGCATTGTTTGAGTTACTCAGCAGGGGTAGTCCTTCCGCCTCTTAAGAATCTCATTCATTAAAGAAAACAAAAGAGGCTGTCACACAGGGGCCCTCTTTGCCCTGACCACACACACTGAACAGGAAACACACACAGTGTTCCCTTCTGGTCTCGTTGGTCCATGAAATAAAACAGCCCAGAGATGAAATTTATAGTTTTGTTTTGCTTGTTTTTTTGTTTTTTTTAAATAAAACCTCAGGGCACCCAGGTTATGGGTCCCGACATGGCAGGAAGGAGGCTCAGGGGGGCTCGAGTCTCAGGGACTCCCATTACCAACCCGAAAGCTTGACATGGAAAAGTTTTCCACCTCCTCGCTCCCAGCATGACTGTGTGCCAGGGCTCGTGAGTAATTAATTACCAGTCTAACAGTCCCAAGTGCAGGGCACTGAATTCCGCTCGCTGGCTGATGCAGTTCATCCTGTTTCCAGGAATCTGAACTGGAGGCATCAACAGGAATGTTCCCCGCTCCCTCTCTACAGGTCCCAGGGGTTGCTACAAGAATAGGAGTGGGGCCCTAGCCAGTTTGACTCAGTGGGAGAGGGTTGGCCTGCGGACTGAAAGGTCCCAGGTTCGATTCTAGTCAAGGGCATGTACCTTGGTTGCGGGCACATCCCCAGTAGGGGGTGTGCAGGAGGCAGCTCATCCATCTTTCTCTCTCATTGATGTTTCTGACTCTCTATCCCTCTCCCTTCCTCTCTGTAAAAAATCAATTAAAAAAATTTAAAAAAAAGAAAAAGAAAAAAGAATAGGAGTGGGGCATTTGAAGGATCTACATACTGTACTGAGCCCAGCAGCACCGGCATGTTCAGACAGAGTGAGCTGATGAACTGTGCTCCTGTGCAGCGAGTGGGCATTCAGTAGGGAGATGAACCATGGCAGAGGTGGGTGGGTGGAGATGGTTTTCTTTTATTTTCTTAATATATTTTTATTGATTTCAGAGAGGAAAGGAGAGAGAGAGAATCATTGATCGGCATTCTCCTGCACTCCCCCTACTGGTGATCGAGCCCACAACCACAGCATGTGCCCTTGACTGGAATGGAACTCGGGACCCTTCAGTCCGCAGGCTGATGCTCTATCCACTGAGCCAAACCAGTTAGGGCAGTGGGAGATTGTTTTCAACCCGTTCTTTGATGACAAGAAAAGTTCTTACCATGCTTTGCTGTTCCTCAGGAGAAGCTCTACCTGAAGGAGCGCTGTGTGCACTGCTATTGAGGCATTTGGGTTGCCATGTGGGGCATTTTGGGTGTCTGTTTCCTTCCAGAGCTGAGCCCCAAATCACTTCTTCTGTTGTCTCTGCCACAGTCCCCACCGCATGCCTTCTGGAGCCACAGACACAACTAAATCCAATGGTAGTCCTGTTTGGAAGATGCCTAGAGCTTTAATCCACTTCCCTAGCATTTGCCTTCTCAAAGGAGGCTTGTTACCCTGATTCCCTTTCTCATATGTGACCTTTCTTTATGTGGTGGTGTAAAGATTGGAGACACTGTGCCAGGTGGGGAATAAAAGTCTTTCAAAGTCCCCAAATACCTACAAAGACTGTCAACACTTTCTTTACACGCTTGTTACCTTCTATCTTTTAAAGCAGAGGTGTTCTTTTCGATAAAAATATTTTAAAAACTTCTTAGGCCACTTTGTGCCATGATGTTGAACTCCAACTTTCTCTTTCTTCCTGGACACTGCAGGGCATTGTCTGGAGCAGGGCAATAAGCTGCTGTGTATGAGAAATTACTTGCCTTGTGGCTCTCTGGAAACAGAGAGAACAGAGAGAAGGTGTAGGGAGAGATGAGTAATCAATACAGCATAGATGATGACCTATGAGCCCTGGCTGGTGTGGCTCAGTGGTTGAGGTGTTGTCCTGTACATGAAAAGGTCTTGGGTTTGATTCCCAGTTCAGTCCCTGGTTGAGGTGAGTGCAAGAGGCAACCAAGCATGTTTCTATCTTATTTCATCTCTCTCCCCCCCACACCCCTCTCCTCTCTCTAAAATCAATAAACATATCCTCAGGTAAGGATTTTTAAAGGGAAATATAACACAATGAAAGATTGTTTGGAATGGAGATTATTGAAGAATTTTAAGAAAAATGATGAGATATTGAAATTGTAGCCATTGTAATGAAGTGCTATAATGTAACCTGTCTCCATTCCCTCTAGCTATTAGTTCTGCTTCAAGCACAAATATCTGGCTGATTACTACTTTGCAGCTGGATTCCTCTTCTGTGTTGGTGTGGGATCAAGAAAAGACAATAGCCACAGTAAGTAAGGGCAAGAAGACCAAATGGAATCAAGAAATTAGAATTAGGAACAAGTATGAAAATAAAAATCCTGGGGAATTTGCAGAAATTATAAGAGGGTTTTAGATTTCCTATCAAATATAAGATGATGGTTTTGAATCAAATTCAAGCTATATATATTAGAAGCCCGATGCACAAAGATTCATGCTAAAATAGGCCTTTCTTTCCCTGGATGCTGGCACTGCCTTTCCACGCCAGCCCACCTCTTTTCTGGTCAGGCCCTGGAGCTGCCTCTTTCTGCTCTGGCCCTGCCTTCCTATGCTGCCCAGAGGCTCTGAAAGACCAGGGATGGGGCATTGCCAGCCACTCGCCCCTGTCACTTGGTGCCTATGTATGCAAATTAGCTTCTAACTTTGGTGTGTTAATTTGCATATCACTCCTGATTGGCTGGTGGCATTGCGGAGGTACAGTCGTTTACATGTTTGTCTATTATTAGACAAGATATGTCAAAAGACAGGTTGATCTTAACTGACATCTGGGATAATTATGTGTGTGAAAAAATCAGCACACTTTTGATAAGCAGAATATATTTTAGTCAATATTTAGATTACCTTCCTTGGGGTTATAGGGGTGGGGTTCGATGACCATTAAGGGGAGGGGAAAACTTGAATCCTTAATCCATGTATACCTCCAATTAGTTTCCCTTTTAAGAAAGTCAGAAATAGACCTACAGCATGTAAACTTACAGCAGTGAATGACATTCCACGTGTAGAGCTGGGGCGGGGGAGCTTTGGCGCATATGTCTGCTTTTCAATGAATTCCATTCATTGGACTAATTCAAGGACTAAACTCTTCTATTTCTCTTTCTTACAGGACACCCATTTTTTTGTTTGTTTGTTTTATTTTGTTTGGGGCATATGGTTTTTTATCTGAGCCATCAACAAATGCTCTTGATCATGGCTTAGTAACTATACTCCATGCCCTGGTTTCCATTGCCATTCAAGAAGCATTGCCCTTTTTTCTTCCCCTAAAGAATTCTCCTTGATTACCCTCAGTATGACTTTCTCTGCTATCTAG
>NC_140520.1:34720614-34813114 GCF_964339955.1 Pipistrellus hanaki
CAAGCTCTTTTGGTTTTTACCTCAACTGACAGCTAAAACACGAACATTCTTATTATATATCTTGAATTTCAATCTCCTTTCCAGTTGTACACATTAGTTGTTTTCTTTTTAAGCTTGTTTTCTTTACCTTTTTCTCTGCCTGTGGTAATAAAATTCTACTTTCCTAGGAACCACACAACCCTAGCTCTGGGCTGTGCTCAGGGGGTAAATATTCTGGTTGCTCAACCTGCATTATCTGCCCAACACAGTCTTGGGAGAGATGGGATCCTACAGCCATGCTGAGCATGCTGTTCACATTGATCTAACAGAGTTCCCGTCCTTACTGCAGACATGATGACGAGTTCAGAGGTGGGCATGTGGCCCCAGCAGAGAGGACTTTTCAGAGATCATATGATCTCTGAGATAATCCTACTTTAAATTGTAGGCAAGAGGGACCATATAAGCATAGAGATGCTCTCAGATACTTTTGCTACAAACGAGAGAATGACTAAGACAAAAAGGAAACACAGAAGAATAAGAGCCAGGAGATGAAGAGGAAGGCATCTGAGGATGTCATTTGAGCCCCTCGGTCTAGGCTCAGCGACTGGAATTTTGAGTTACCTGAACAATTTCATTCTTGTTTTATTTGTTTGTTCTTGTATCTAATTCAGGTAAGGCTTTTGTCATTTATAACCAAAATGCTTCCAATAATACACTTCCTTCCTCCCACCTGGCTCCGGTCTTGTTCTTTTATGTAAATTTATCAATACTTCAGCATTTTCAACATGTCTTCCTCATACAAGCCTCTGTGACATTGAATAAAAGAGTGAATAAAGCTAACAATGATATACTGAGGAAATAAAGCTAACAATGATAGTCTGAGGGTCCCCCCCCCCCCGCAAGATATAAAAGTTTTATCACATCCTTTGTTGTTTAATTAATCCATTGGAGATGTGAATTATTATCCTCATAGTTATGAATGAGAAAATGTCTGCTCACAGAGTTGAAGTCTCTTGTGCGAGATCACACAGCTAGCGAGCAACTGAAGCAGATTCTGAAGCCTGGAAGGACTGAGTCCAAAACCTAACTTTCAGGGGGTCAGGGGATCCCCAAACAACAAAACAGCGTTTGTTTGTTTCAGATGCCCTAGATCCAGTTATTTCCTCGGTGCCTTTCTCTTCTCGGTTCCATGATTCTTTGTATCCACCGTATCTCCCAATTCACTTTCTCAAAGAGATTATTGATCTTTCCCTAGTGTGTGAAAACCATTTAGTTTAATAGTGAATAGTTTTCAGGTGTGCCTTTCATACTTCTTATATCTTTTTGGGGTTCTTTTCAGTATCCTCAGAGCCTCGCATAATCCCTGGTCCACGGTAGGCACTTTGGCTAAGGACTCGTGTTGGGAATTGTTTGGCCATTGATTCCTGCTTCTCCATAAGCTAGCTCCTTCAGCAAGTAAACATAGCTACTGTGTTCTCTTTGAGAGTTCTCTTTCATAGAGTCACCTTTTTAGTTCTTGCCAACACATGTTCCAGTTGATGAGGGTTTAGGCTACTGTAGTCTGGTAAGTTTGAAGATGCAGTTCCTCAGGAAGGTTATTTTGGTATTCATTTACATATGGCGAGAGGGAAAGGAAACAGAGAGCAAAAAGACGAGCCATGTTCCCTCACAGGCCCTTACCACGATGTGCAGCATCAATTTATTTGTTTACATGCACAATTAGGCTGTAAACTCCATGGAAGCAGAAACACTACCTGTCTTGTTTGCTAATTTACTTTTTAATGCCCAGCACAAACCTTGTACCTGGTATTAAGTACATACACCGATTCTAATGCCACACAATTGGAGCTCTCTGACCTTGGAAAGCCACCTAATTTCCATAACTCTTGATGTCCTTAATTTTTTATAAAAATGAGACTAATTCCTCTCTCATATGGTCATTGTGAAGATCAAATTAGATTATCTAAACATAGAAAGTGTTTAGCATAATGACTGGCACACATTAAGCACTCAGAAATGCCTATTGCTATCCGTTGTTATTAACAGAGCGGTCTTGAATAAGTATTTTTTTAAGTATATGGTTCCACACCCTCACTATTCCGGTCCCTAACTCTCCATACATACCAGTTTTATTGTTCCCCACAGTTAACCAACATTTAAAATAAGAGACAATCAATGGGATATTATAAAGACTGGCAACCTCTTTTTTGCATGGTTATTTTTGTCATCTAATCAGGACTTACTCATATTGTGTTTGCCAGACCCCCTAAAGCTTTACCAAATGTGCCATTTAGCAACGTTTCCTAGGGAATCTGAGGGTAGAAAGGATGGGCTTACTAGGTTGGAATCTATAAATTAGGATGAAAGCTTTGGCTCCACCCTGAGGTGCGGACCTGAGGGCAAGATGGAAAGGCCATTGACCATTATTTCTTCAGTGATCCTGGGAAGCAAAGAAAATAACTCTGGGATTGTGGGATTGGAGCATGGGGCCAGGGGGAGACGTGCAGGGAGAACAACGGATAAAATTAGAAAGCAGAATGGAGATGACAATGAAGACTTTATGTTTCAGCAAATGCCAAGCTAAAGTCATAAAACCGTACTTCTAATTATTCTCTCAGACTTCGTTTGCGTCCTGAGAGCTTTGTATATTGCATCAAAGTGTATGTACTCTGGAACAGCCTTGGGGGAGGAGCAGGCAGGGAGAGAGAAGGGGAAAGGATGTGGGTTCTGGGGTCTGACCTTTGCAGAAGCAACGCCCTCTCGCCTTTTGTGGTGTCAGTAAGTGGAAATGAACTTGGCAGCAAAAGTGGCCACAAGAGCCTGCTGCTGGGGAGCTGCTCTGGGCACCTGCTTTATCACATGCTCAAGGGATCATGTATTTTAACCAGCACAAATGGATGCTACCAGCCCAGATGGATGTTCTGTGCCAACGTCCTACATTTGTTGGCTCTGAGCAGTTGCCGAAGGGTCTGAGGCCTGCCATTGAACTAGAAGCATTTTTCCATGCCCTTGACTCTGCTCTCTCTGTGTGGAGAGGGACCTCAGCTCAGACACTTGTAAACCAATGCTTCCCTTTTCTGAGGTCTATCTGGGGCTGAACCAGTATAGCCTCCAATCCGGAAAATGGACTTAGCCTTCTTTAGAACAAATCTTCCTCAGGGGCTGGTATCTTGAAAATGCATAAGAAGTATTTGTTGAAAGAGTTGACTCCTTGATTAGGTAGTTAATTAAAAGATTGCTACTAAACCTAACTTTTGGCTTTTGTAAGACTTAGGTCTAGGTTAACTCTGGCCCACCCAAAGTTCAAGTTCCCTTTCCTCCCAAACTTATTTTGAGAAATTGAAAATGATATGTACAAATCCTGGAGCCTCAGGGGCCCAGTCTTATCTCCAGGTCGCGTATAAAAATACTCTAACAACAGAAAATAATGAAAGTCAGAAAAAAAAAAAGGTCTGATCTTTATTGAACTCTCTTTTTAGTTCTTTAAGGAAATCCTCTTCAGAATCCATATTCCTGGCACAGATCAAGCATTTCATAAACAGCAGTTTTGCCTATGTTTATCTTACTATTTTTCATTTTTGATTGTTTTCTTTTACAACCCCTTCCCCAGATCCCCACTTCTGCGGGGTCTGTCCCGGGACACTCCCTTCCTTTGGTGAAAGCTCCTGTGGAAGCACACGTTATCAAAATCACACAGAAGCCGTTCTCAAGAACACAGTTTAGATTAGCTTATCAGATTGGCTCTAATCGCCTAATGAAGACCAAAGGAGCGGAACAGAGGGACCCAGCAAATAGGAAATGCTTTCCTAGCTCCTAAAGTGAAGAACATTCAAAGAGCTGGTTGCAAGAGGCTCAAATTCCCTAGTTTTTAAAAAAGACAAATCCCTTGAATGACGGTAATAAGAAAACAACAATTTACCCATAGGATAGGGAATTTCTTCTTATAACTTGGAAGAAGTAGCATCTTTAAATGCTCTGAATGTAAAAGAAGATAAATTTGTAGACTATACAAGTCATAAGGCAAGTGCTATAATACACATACAGGTTCTACTTTAGGTTATCTTCTACAAGAAGCATTACAAGTGAGGGTGTATGTCATGAACATCGACTTAGAGAAACAGTTGGGTTATTCAATTCTTGAGAAATAGCCTTCACAAGAGGTCAATTCACCAATCACCAGAAATGCTGTAGCATTAGCACATAAGAACGTCCCACTCTTTTCATTTTAAATGCTATAATCACCAAGTAGTTTGAAAATTCTCCACTTTGCCAACTGTGTGACCTCAGCCAAGTCACTTAAATTTCTGGGCATATCTTTAAACATTCCATGAAAAGGCTAGACTAGATAATCACTACAGGACTTTCAAGTGCTTAGCGTTTATGTAAATTAATACCATTTGTAATTTTACCTCCTAAGACAGCAACCCATCAAGAAGAGAGTATAAGACTAGTTCCAAATATCAAGGTTTATGTAATGTGCCTGTGACACATTTAATCAAGTTCCTGACTCTCTTTATCTCTTTATTCTGGGCTCACTAGCCTACGTCACTAGCACAGTATTAGCATTCACAATGATTGTCATATCATAGTTGACAGAGTGCTTTCTACTGGAAGACAGGCATAATGATCAGAGTGTGAACTCAGGAGTCATAGTGCCTGGATTTGTACCTTCATAGATGTATCTTCTCAGGACAGTTACTGGTGCCTCCGAGGTGTCACTGTATAAAAAGGAATGCAGGAATACTCACTGAATGGGTTACTACTGGATTAAGTGAATGAATACTTTAAGACGCTTCAGACAGTTGCACAGCCATAGGAAGCACTCAGTGACCAACCGCTATAAATGCTAATTACTACCATCATGTCCATTTATTTTCATGAGGGTAAACAGACATTTCCAGTGACCCCTCAAGATGAAACAACTAGAGGAAATTGCCAAAGGTGACCCAATTCAGAAGTGTCTAGCAACGAGAGAGGACCCAGCATTCTAGTTTCCAGTCTAGCAATCTCTCTATATGCTCTGCCTTCCAGGTGGAACCAAGGGCTAGAGTCTGACCTTTGGCTGCTCTTATGAGCTTCATTCCAACAGAATCTGCCTACCAGGTCTGAAGGCACAGCCAACCCCCACCAGCCATCTCAAAGCTCTCACTTGAGGACCTGCAACCAGGACAAATAGCTGTATAATTTTCTGTGTACCAAGCTAGTGTGGTACCTTCCAGACAGCTGCTTTTACTCTGTTTTCAGTGGAAGAAATCAGTCTCTTCTTTTAAATCGTCATATCAGTTTGCATGTACCTCCTCCATAAAGCATCATTCACTTCCCAGCAAAGTTGTGGAATCCTGCACAAATACCTTATCTACTCTTCTATATGCTCGCTCCTTGAATAAATGATTGCTATCTTATTCTTTTTTGCATTTGATTATATACTCTGTAAGTATTTGTTGATGACTAGATGGATGAATGAATGAATGTAATATTTGAAGTAGTAAAGTATTTGAGATCAGAAGCAAGCCCCTTCAGAGAAACAGGATTTAATTCTACTCAAGTAAAGTTTGCATGGTAAAAATGTACATGGCACTGAGCCATACATAATAGGTGATCTAAAACATATGTCATAGTCTCTTAAACACTTTTGGACAGGCAAGACATACATTCATGAAGAAATTATACCTCAGGGGGGTGGGGGGGAAAGGAAAATGATATAAAAGAGTACTGGCAGTCCTTAAATTAGAAGGGGTTTCCAAAAATTCATTTTAAGTTGGTTATTTGAAATTTGGAGTACATTCATGCATGAAAACATTATAACAAAACTAGAGGTCTGGTGCACAAAATTCGTGCACGGGTACGGTCCCTAGGCCTGGCCTGTGATCAGGGCATCTTCCCTGGATGCCTGCAACTGGCCCCACACCTGCCACCACCCACCCCCAGTTCCCCATTTGTCATCAGGTAATCCAAGCCTGCTGACTGGGGAGGAAATAAGAGGTCAGCTGTTCCGCCTGCTTACCATCCCCGCACCCTGCCTTGGGTTGCCCTCTGTGTGTAGAGCAACTGGTGGGGTGGGAGCCTTGGCCTGGCACCACCCACATCCCCCACCACCCACCCATGGTTCCCTGTTCACCATTGGGTGATTGGGGCCTGCTGGCCAGAGAAAGGAACCAAGAGGTAGTCAGTGCACCTCATAGTGAACTGATCAAGTGGTTGTTCTGGTCATTCAGCTGGTAGGGTCAATTTGCATATTACCCTTTTATTATATAAGATAGAGGCCCAGTGCATGGGTGGGGGCTGGCTGGCCTGCCCTGACAGGGACCCTAGATTGGGTGGGGGTCCCCACTGGGGGGCAGGGCCAACTGGGCTGAGGGACCACGGGCAGTTTGCAGGCCAGCCATGACCCCGATTGGGGTAGGGGTACCTGCTGGGGAGCGGGGCCAGCCGGGGCAAGGGGCGTCAGTTGTTCTGGTCTCTGGTCATTCTGGTTGTTCCACTGTTTCGGTTGCTGGGCTTTTATTATATAAAATATGGTCTGTTTCCAATATTTGTCCACTATATTTTGCTAGAAATTTCATAGATGAAAAGGACTTCAGAATTTATCTGGTCAAACCCTTTCGTTTTATAGGATACACAGTGTGACTTTCCCAACATTACATAGTGAGTGAACTGAAACTGGAATCTTAGTCACTTGATTTGCTATTAAGAGTACATTTTATAATAGTACTAATGATAGAAACAGCAATCATGGTAACAGTGAACTGTATTTATGTAAATATTTACCAAATACCCACTGTGTGGCAGACACTGTGAAAATGACTTTTCACCCAAGCTACAGACCCAGGTGTCCTCTGCTCAGCCTCCTCCTTCTGTTCCCTTTCCCATTGCGTCCCACTGACTTTACTGCCCAGATACTCCTCAGGCCCATCCCCTTCTTCTCACCCCTTCCATCACTTTCTGAGCTCAGGCTAGCTCAGCTCTTATCTAGCTGGTTAGAGCTGCTTCCTACCCACTCCAGGGTGATTTCCCTGCAATATCTAAAAAACAAGCCAATTCATCACATTTCTCTGCTTAAACTGTACCCATGAGTCCACATTGTCTACCAGGTACAATGAAAGCTCTCTAACTTGTTCTACAAAGTTCTCCGTGATCTAACTCCTCCTCCTCATTTTTTGGTCACTCCCTGCCTCCCACTTTGTGCTACAGCAATGCATACCTACTCTCCATTTTCTGTTCAGGCCTTGATGTCCTTCCTCCTTGTGCAGGCTCACATTCTCCTCTCTGCCTGCAGCCCCCACCTCCCTTCTCTCACCTGGTGGGTCTCTCTATCTGTCCTTTGGTAACAGAGATTCATTCCACTCTGTCTCCACATTGTGTCAGTCCATCCCTTGAGTATAGGTTCTTGAGCTCCTTACCCAATGGAGGGCCATAGAACAAACAACTTACCACTACCTCATTGGGTAAGCAGAGTTTCTAAATGTATGACTTCTCCAGTAGCATTGCTTACATGAGTGATGTCAGTAGCATTGCATACATGAGTGACATCAGGAAGTCCACAACATTGCTGGATCCGTTGCAGTGACAGAGGAACTGTGAGTGACATCTCTGAGGCAGAGACCAGAGTGCACGCAGTGACTCTAAATCCTCAGGGAACAAGAATAGTCAGGGTTCTAGAGAGGATGGGCCAGCTTCCCTTCTTGGAAGACTGTCCCCAGCAGGCACTACTTCCAGGATGCCTGCTCTCTTGTCCCCTAACCTTACCTTTTTCTGGCCTCATATCCAGGTTCTGGAAACTATTCTATCAGGGACTTGGAAGCCTGACACTTCTCTTGCTTGTTTCTCTCTCAGGTTCTCTCATCTCTGCTCTCAAATCTTCTCCAACAAGGTCTGATTCTATCTTCCTTGCAGAATAGAAATATTGGCCTGTGAAGATTGCCCCAAACATTGCCCCCAAAGCCTATGGGCCATCTACAGGTACCTGGCAATGTCTCTTGTTCAGCCTTCAAACGCAAAGGTTTATTTCACGCCACAGCTGTATCTCTCTCTGATTAAAAAGATATCGATGGCATTTACACCAGGGAGTTTTGCTTAAGCTTTAAGACTTAGATTAGCATCACTGCTGATCAGAAGCCACTCTTACTAGTACAAGCAGCGTCCCTCCCACTCCACTCAGGCTGGGCCGGTGGCCGCTCCCCTGTGCCCTGTAACAGGCAGGGCAACAGCTCTGTCCCTGCGTTCACTGCACTGCATTGCAAAGATCTGTTTATATTGCTATCTCCGCCATGCTTATATGTTTCTGAGAGCAGGGGCTGTGTCTTATTAACTTTTGTATTTTTCATCCCGACAATGGTGTCTGACACAGAGGAGATACTCAATAAAGGATTATTGTTGTTTTACTGCATTTCACAGATCTTCTTTGATGTCTGAAGTAAACGCGAGAGCTCACATCTGCCCTCAAGGAACTTATACCAAGTTCAACCTTGAGTGTTACTACTATGAAGAGTGTGATCTTTTCCTGATAAGAGGGGTAGATGAGGCACCAAGAATTCCTATCCAGAAGGAAGACATATAGTAGAAATACATTGAGCAAACCAACAACCAATAGCTCAGATCAACTGATCGGCCAGCTGTGATGATTCAGCATTGGTCAGAGACCTGAGATAGAACATCCACCAGGAGTGCAGGTGTTATACATTTTTTCAGGGTTCTACATGAGGTACACAGTTTGTGGAGGGGTGGCCCGTACTGTGACCCACAGAACACAGAGTGAGATGCCAAAGGAGTGTTTGACAGGCACATCTTTCAAAGTGGCTTCATGCTGAGGGAAAATCCTAAAATCTAGAGAAGCATTAGTTTTTAAAAATCTATCAGAGTCTTAGGAATGTATAAAGGGTGTTTTGAGTAGAGGCTTCTGAGGATCACCATTCTTACAGAGGAGATGAGGTGGGCACATGTGCAACTGGCATGCGGATATCTGTAACCTCTTTTCTCCAAATTGCAGCATTTGGCAGAGAGGCAAGCCCTAGAGGTAACGAGGGACTTCAACCAGCAGGACACTTGCTGGAAGTCTCTCGCATCTGGTGACTTCTTGCCTTGCCTCGCTGACAACTTAATCTCTCAGTAGGTAGGAAAAGCAATGAGAGGAACTGCTAATCAGGACTTAATTATGTCCAGTGAGGGAGACAGGAAACAAGAAAGTGACCATGGCATTTCTGAAAATTATCTTTTGAAGTATATTTTTTATTGGTTTCAGAGAGGAAGGGAGAGGGAGTGCAAGAGATAGAAACATCAATGAGAAGAGAGAGTTATTGATTGGCTGCCTCCTGCATGCCCCACAACCTGAGCATGTGCCCTGACTGGGAATCAAATCATGACCTCCTGGTTTATAGGTTGATACTCAACCACTGAGCCACACTGGCTGGGCTAAAAACTATTAACAAATGATAGGGTGGCCTCTTATTATAATAAAACTAGTGGGCCGGTGCCTGAAATTTGTGCATGGGGGTGGGGGTGTAGGGGAAAAGGGTGGGTAGAGTTGTTCCTCAGCCCGGCCTGGGACCCCTCGGAAGATGTCTGACTGGCAGCTAAACCGGCAGTCAGACATCCCTCTCAAAATCCAGGACCATTCACCTGCCTGCTTGCCTGATTGCACCTAACCACTCTGCCTGCCGGCCTGCTTGCCCCCAACGTCTCCCCACAACTGGCCTGATCACCCCCAACTGCCCTCCCCTCCTGGCCTGATCGCCCCTAACTGCCTTGGCCTCTTGGCCCTCCCCTCCCCCAATCATGGCTTTGTCCAGAAGGTCTCCCTACCTAATTAGCATATTACCCTTTTATTAGTATAGATATGGCAACCATCTCAATTCTGTTTGGAAAACAGGTAATGTATGAATAAATAAATTAAAATATTTAGATCAGTGTACTTCATACACCAGATGAGCAGATTTCCAAAAGTTCAGAGAAAAGGATTATGATCTTGTGACCCATGATGCAAAATAGTGATGGAGCTCCACTCTTCAATGGACTGGGCATTTCTTCAAAAAATGAAATTCAAAAAAAATAATTCAAAGTCATCCTGATTTAAAAGAGAGAGAGAGAGAGAGAGAGAGAGAGAGAGAGAGAGAGAGAGAGAGAGAGAGAGAGAAGGCAGCAAACAAAACCTCTGGGACTCCATAAAGAGCTCTTTGATGAGCTTAGATGAAATAAAGACATGCATAAGAGATAGGAGAAAAACATAACTCACAACAAACCCAAAGCTCACATGGTTTTATAGGAACAGTCATAACATTAATGCCCACATTTACCGAGGACTCACTGTGTGCCAGGCACTGTTCCCAGCACTTTATACACATTAATTCATTGATTCCTCAGAAGGACACTATGAAGTAAGTATAACATGGTTTATACAGATGAAGAATCTAAGAAACAAACTGGTTCAGTACTGACCCAGGTTCAAAAAAAAAAAAACCACAACAAAAAAACCAGCAAGGAGCACAGTCAGTATCTGAATTTAAACAAGCTGGCTCCAGAGTGGATGCGCTTAACCTCAGTGCTCCACTCTGTCCGCAGGTTAATGAGCAGAATGCACAGGTCCGCACGTGGCTTTTAAAGTGAATATTCCATGAAACAAGAAGAAGGAGGTAATATGGCGTAATAGAGGTAATAAAATGGGAACAGATGTCAAAGGAAAGGCAGTCCTTTTAATATCTCATTTTGGTGCCATTTTCTCCAAGGAGAAGATTGTTTAGTTTAAAAGAATAAATTATAAACACTGCTGTATTACTGAAGCCAAAATGAAAGGAAAAGCTTCTAGCTGTTCCAAAATAATAGCTGCCCTAGGATTCTGGCAATGCTAAGTGACCAGAGAGAAACACCACACGATTGTGCCATTGGGGGGGGCGGGGGGCGGGGAGGGGTAAAGAAGTGAGGATCAGGGAACCCAAAGGCCTAAAGGCCATCCAGACCAGCTTTGCCTTTTTCCCTCACAGAGTTGCCTGCATTGTTTTCAGTTCTGGATTATGCTCCTGGATCCCCACAGTCCTCGTCAGCAGGGGGTGCTCCTGAGCCTGTTTGTCCACTGTTGAGAGGCAAAAACCAACATGCTCAGAACTGGAACTGAGCATAACGCAAAAGCTCTGCGGGCTGTCCCAGGCTCCTGCATGGTTCCTGCCTCCGCCTTCTCAAGTGCAATCGTGTAGATCAGGGATTAGATTCGTTCTATTCACTCTAGCTAAGTCTAAAGTGGGGGTTGGGGGGGGGGGTCGTCCCAGCAGGTCAGTCCCAGGGCCCTGAAAGTGTTCCAGTGGGATGGAGAGATTGGCATGCGGTCCTCAGATTTCAACGGCATGAACAGAACAGTAATAATTGGAGGACTGGCGTAGGATTAACACTGTTTTTAATATATATATATATATATATATATATATATATATATATATATATATATATATATATATATATTATTGTTGTTGCTGATTTTTCACAGAGAGAAAGGGAGAGGGATACAGAGCTAGAAACATTGATCAGCTGCCTCCTGCACACACCCCACTGGAGATGTTCTCGCAACTAAGGTACATGCCCGTTACTGGAATCGAACCGGGGACCCTTCAGTCTGCAGGCCAATGCTCTATCCACTGAGCCAAACCAGTCAAGGCATTAACACTCTTAAATATATATATATATATATATATATATATATATATATATATAGTTGATTTTTTACAGAGAGGAAGGGAGAGGGAAAGAGAGTTAGAAACATGGATGAGAGAGAAACATCAATCAGCTGCCTCCTGCACACCTCCCCACTGGAAATGTGCCCACAATGCCCTTGACTGGAATCAAACCCATACCCTACAATCCACAGGCCGATGCTCTATCCACTGAGCCAAACTGGTTCTGGCAGGATTAACACTATTACTGTCTGTCTTTTATGAGCCCATTGAAGAAGGAGACTGGAAACCAAAGAAAAAATAGCGGACTACTACACTGTATTTTTCTTTCTACATTTTGCTACAAACTGATTTAAAAAAAAAAAAAAATTCCGCACCAACTGGCAATAATCCAGAGAGCGTTATTTGGGAAACATTGGATTAGAGGGTGTCTGAGGTTCTATCCAGTTCTAAAAGCTGTGCAACTCTAAATCATATATTTTGGTACCTAATTATGCCTTCCGTGTATTTTAGCTACATCTTGACGTCTTCCTCAGCAATGTGTTAAGTTCTTTGCATGTGAGCCAATTTAATCTTCCTAATAGCTCTGTGAACAGGTGCTTACTAACTCAGTTTCCGTGGAAACTGAGACTCGGTGAAGTTCTGTGACTTGTCCCTGGTCACACAGCTGGGAATTCACCTTTGATTTTTTACTTCAATGCCTGTGCTCTCAACAATTGTATTACATTCCTTAAGTTATTAAATGATAATAAAATATCTCAAATCTTTTTATGGTCTCTGAGTCCCGAGGTACCAGAGTTACCAGACAGGGGACCTGGCCAGGTCTGCCCAGGACTGGCCAGTCATGTGTGGGCTCTTGGCTTCCTGCAGGAAACATTTCACAAGGTGAACCAAGTGGTTGAGTGTCTATTAAAACTGGGGGCAGTAGCCCTGACTGGTTTGGCTCAGTGGATAGAGCGTCAGCCTGCAGCCTGAAGGGTCCTGGGTTTGATACCAGTCAAGGCCATGTACCTTGGTTGCGGGCACATCCCCAGTGGGGGACGAGCAGGAGGCAGCTGATCAATGTTTCTCTGTCATCGATGTTTCTAGCTCTGTATCCCTCTCCCTTCCTCTCTGTAAAAAAACCCAATAAAATATATTATTAAAAAAAATAAAGCTGGGGGCAGTGAAACAAGAAGGTCCCAGCTAGAAGAAGCAACATGAGTAACCTCAGTGGGGCTGCTCTAGCTCACTGGCAAGCCAGAGCAAAGGGGTCCAGAGACAGGTTCAGGTGAGCCCAAGATGAGCTGCTGCTGCCCGTTGCTCCCCTGGTTGTGAGTCTGTGGGGACCCTTAGAGTTTAGGAGGTGCGCACCTGTGGGGGAAGAAGAGGGAGAAGGGAAAGTTGGGAGACAGAGCATTTTGTTTTGAGGGTTTTTTTTGTTGTTGTTGTTTTGTTTGTTTTTAATCTCTTTCTTGCAGGCAGGGATCTTAGGGGAGGTCTCCGGGGAGGGCTTTAGCAAAATATCTGTCAGTTTTCCAGGTGTGCCCCTTTCATCCTGTGGTATCCAAGGATCGGTCAGTGCCAAGGGGGTCATTAGTCATGGCAGCTGGTCTGGGCATCACCCACTGGGTTTTGCTGCCTTTCTCGGCCCGGAGCTGAAACAGAACTGAGGTCTAGATGTTGTCTCTAAGGAGGTGACCTTCTCCATCTGCTGTAATTGCTCAGCCAGTGAGCTCAGCTACATGTCTCAGTTCCCACACTCTACTTGCCAAGGAATTTTCCTGTCTTATTACTAAAATACCTCAGAAGGGCCAGTACATGTTCCATGTCTGAATCCCATGATCGCAATTAGTATGGCACCTCTACTGCATGCACAAAATTAGCAAGTATTTATTGAATGCCTGCTATGGTCCGGCTAGTAGACTCAGGGCTAACTGGGGCACCCAGAAGATACTTATTGGTTCGTTAGTTGATTGGCAAATTTGTATAGGAAAATAGGAATAGATAAAATTGCTAAAATAGTTTTTCTCTCCTTTAATTTACTTGATGAGTATTCAAACTATCAAGAATCACCAGCAAGGAGGGTCTTTTCTCTGACTTAACAGCCCGAAGAAGAGAAACACTGATGTTCTACTACTTCAGACTCTCATCTCCACGCTGGGGAGAACATCAGAGATCCCGTCCTTCATGTTCTCCACCACCGTCCTGTGCCTGCGGACGGTCTTACAGCCCGAAAGACAGCATAGATTCCCCTCTGGACCTTTCTGAGCTCTGCACCGTGAAAAGGATGTTGGGAAGAACCTACTGTGAGCCAAATAGTAGGAAAAGTGGGTCTAGGAGAACAGGTGAGAGGATTTGGGGTCATAGGGTCAAGAGGAAATGTCTGTGGAAAGACAGAGCCTGCTGCTTGACTTCACAGTTCATACTCCCATCATGCTCACCGTGCGCCCTCTGCCCTGTGTGCAGAGAGGGTTTGTATTGCCTGCCACCTTCACATGAAAAGGTCTGTTTTGCATGTTCTCGTCCAATCAGTGTAGTCGTTATCTTAGTCTGAGCACAGCATTTGGAGGGGAGGGGTTAAGGCCAGGCTGCAGAGCTGCGCTGCTGCCCCTGTCTCTGCCCTGCTAATAAATATCTTAAATATCAAATTACAGTCTCTGAGTCCCGAGGTACCAGTGTTACCAGACAGGGAACCTGGCCTAGAGCAGGTCTGTCCAGGTGCTGCACACCCCCATGCCCTTCCAGCTCTGCCCTCCCCACGGCACTGGCACACACTCGCCAGGGTCTGGGCTCGGGGTCTGTGTGTGGGTGAGAAGGAAAGCGAGAGGAGCAAAATCTATCCATGACAACCTGAAGGTGACAATAATCACATTTCGTTGAAAATTGCCTGGGAATGAGCTACGTGTTCTTGTGTGGATATGCAAACACATGCAAATATATTCAACCATGTGACTCTCTTAACTATGTTCTCCATCTGGATGTGGCCCCACGGGGCGAGGCCAGAAGAAAGTGGGTTCTCCATGATGGTTCTGCCTGGTTCTCCCTTCAGGCTGAGGGGTGGCTCTGGAGTCAGCCTTCGTTCTCCAGGCCTTTTTCAGACAGCTCGGGTCTGCAGAAGGGGCTAATCCAGTGGTCGGCAAATTCACGAGTCAACAGAGCCAAATATCAACAGTACAATGATTGACATTTCTTTTGAGAGCCACATTTTTTAAACTTAAAGTTCTTCTAACGCCACTTCTTCAAAATCGACTCGCCCAGGTCGTGGTATTTTGTGGAAGAGCCACACTCAAAGAGCTGCATGTGGCTTGCGAGCCGCAGTTTGCCAACCACGGGGCTAGGGCACCTAGGTTGGCTCGTGGTCCATCAATACATATTGCTGTGATCCAGCTTGTTCTAATCTGGACAAAGCAGGCTTTCTGTCTCCTGTCCCCTTCCTCATCCTCAGCCCCTTCCACCTCCCTCCTGCCCAGACCACAAGGTGACAAGAAGACAGCATTGTCACGTTGGTCTGGGTATCCCAGGAAACAGGAACCTTCCACACCCTGAGCCTCAGCCATCAGCCGGAAACAAGAAGGCTGAGCCGGACTCGCTGTAAGGTCCCTCCCAGAAGCCACACCTGAATGTCGAATCCACAACGAAAAACATAAGCAATAGGCCTGTTCTGTGTGACTTACTGCCAGCTGGTGAGAGAGAGACAGAGAGAGGGAGAGAGAGAGAGAGGGAGAGAGAGAGAGAGAGAGAGAGAGAGAGAGAGAGAGAGAGAGAGAGAGAGAGGGCGAGCGCTCGCAGCAGGCGTGGAAGTCCTTCTGGAACACAGAACTGGGCTCCACTTTTCGATTCTTCTGGTTTCTAACTATTTTTACTTGGACGAATTGCATCATTTCTGACTGGAGGACCTCATTTACTCCTTTTGCTTCTTAACCTCTGTCCGCCATTATAGGCATTAATATATACAACAGGCAATCAAAATTCGAACTTTGTGCCAGCACTGGGCTCAGCTCTAGAAATTGAAAGGTAAGAAAGCCATAGACTCTGTCCTTTTTTGTTTTTTTTAAATACATTTGTGGTTTATGTTTTGTTTTGAAATATATTTTTATTGATTTCAGAGAGGAAGGAAGAGGGAGAGACAGAAACATCCATGATGAGAGAGAATCATGGATCGGCTGCCTCTTGCAAGTCTCCCACTGGGGACCGAGCCCACAACCTGGGCACGTGCCCTTAACTGGAATAGAACCTGAGACCCTTCAATACACAGGCTGGCACTTTATCCACTGAGCCAAACCAGCTCAGGCTAGACTCTCTTCTTAAGACACTTAGTCTAGCGGGAGTGACAGGCAAGAACGGAGGCTCAGTAGCACAGGTGATCATGGTAATACCAGAGATGAGTTGGGAGCACGGAACAGGTGTACCAACTCACCAGTGTGGCCTGCGGGGACGTGGAGGATGGCTGTCGGTCAGGGGGCACCTGAGTCCAAAAGCAAGTTTGGGCATTGGCTCGGTGAGAGGAGACAGGCCATGCTTCCCAGGCCACGGAGCAGCCCCGAGCAAAGGCACAGAGGCCCAAGAGAAGAATCTTGCTTTGGGGGAGCAGCTGGCCATGCCCTGTGTCTGGAACTTCCCATAACTGGCCAGGCTGGAGGGGCAGGGAGGTGCCAGGCTAAGGCCTGGCTTTCCTCCAGGACAGGGGCCAGTGACACTTGGAGGAGTGAAGTCAGCGGGAGGGGCATGTGGTCAGAACGTCTCTGCTGCGAGTGGACATGTGTGGGGAGGACCAGGCTGGAGCCGGAGAGGCCCATCCGGAGGCTAGAAAAGCTAGTTCCCCCTCGGGCCCCAGAAAAGTGATCTGAGCAATCCCAGCCCACACCCTGCCCTGTGAACCCAGCTCCTCCTGGGCGCAGCTGCGAGGCGGTCAAGTTTACCGCTGGGCTCCCTCCCTCTCTGCTCCTCCTTCATGTGGCTCCTTGTTCCTCCTCAGCTGCCTGGTTTCCTCCTGTTGACCTTGACACCCCCCCCCCCCGCACCCCCCCCGGGCAACATTTCCGATAAATGAACCTGTACTTAGTGTCCATTATTTAATTCCTTGCCACTCAGAGGGACTCTGTGTTAACAGAGAAACACAGGCCAGGGCAAGGTTTCCCAGCGAGAGAGACATTTCCGACAGCTTCTACTGGAGGACTCGGCGGAGGAGAATGGCTGAGTAGAGACTAAGCCTGTGGTCGGCAAACTGCGGCTCTTTGGCCCCTTGAGTGTGACTCTTCCACAAAATACCACGGCCTGGGCAAGTATGTTTTGAAGAAGTGGCATTAGAAGAAGTTTAAGTTTGAAAAATTTGGCTCTCCAAAGAAATTTCAATAGTTGTGCTGTGGATATTTGGCTCTGTTGGCTAATGAGTTTGCCGACCACTGGACTAAACTATCCAGATCTCGGGAGAGGTGGGTCTGAGAAAGTTCCTGGGGTTAAGTCTGTGGCACCAAATGCAGACGAGGCCTGGCCCCTGGGGATGGGGCAGCCTGGCCTCTGCCTTGAAAAGCACGGCGCTGAGACACGGGGTCTAGATGAGGAGACCCTGTGTGGCTGCGCACCCGTGCCTGCCCAGGGCCTGTGGGCCCACGGGGTGAGGCCATGTGTGCTGTGTCCACTGCCTGGAGGGAGTGACACTTAGCCATCCTGTGACTTGTGGCCAGCTCCTTGGTACTCACTGGATACTCAGTCGCTTCTGATCCTGCCCTCACCTCACCTCTGACTTACTGACATCCCTGCAGCCACCTTCCTAGAGACCGCCCAGAGCAAGAGGAGAAGGAAGGGTATGCGGGCTGCGTTCCCATTGCCCACAGCCCGCAGGCCTCTGCCTTTGGGGGAATATTTGAGGGAAGTCTACCCCCTGGGGGCGGATAGAACCTGGCAGCAAAGAGAGAGATGTTTTCGTTTTCTCTTTGTCTGAAGCATGGGGACCAAGTGTGTGCAGGGCCTGCTCCTGCTGCTGGTGACCCCTAAACTGTGGAGTGGAGCCTGGGAGGCAGGGAGACTGGAGGAGGGGGAGTTCGGGGAGCCAGGGCCTCTCCTCTGCTGGGGGCCAGGGAAGGGGTGGGGCCCCGGGTAAAGACAGAGCTCCCCTGAATAGTGTGCAGTGCAGACTCCATGTGCAAACACGTTCCCTGCGGTCAAGTTCTGAGAGTCTGTATTGTGTAAGCTCCAGGTCATACCATTCTTGTGACCCAGAGCTCACACTTCGAGCGGCAAGGCTGTGGAATAGGTGGCATTGATCTACAGGGTGTCCCCGAAACATGTATGCACATTGTAACCGGTGACAGCTCAACTGATGTTTCTGTCAGGTTGGTCGGCCGATTGAATCAATACTCCTTCCCCAGGAACTGGCTTTTCGGGCCATTTCACTATGGACATTCCCTTTGCTGAGACCACATTTCACTTGCTACGTCCATATTCCATTACCCCCCCTCCAGGTCTGACAAAGAAGTCTCTGCCCAGATAAAAGCCGCTGACTCCCGTCACTGGGGCTGGAGCCACCCAGGCTCAGCCACCTGGCATGTGGATGATCGAATAACGTGATCCCTCACCACCCTGGCCTCCTGCGTTCCTCCGCCGGTGACCTAACAGTTTCTTTGTTCAGATTAAGCTTCGAGCAAAGGAAACTCATCCTAAAATGATACTGGAAGTTTGAAAACACAGTTTAAGTACAAACACTGCCTTTATAATTATTAAAAAAGTGTATACAAAAACAAAACAGAAAAACTAAGTGTGGATACATTTTTGTGGGTTTTCTTGAGACACAGGGTGTGCCCCCCAAAATGTCACACTTTTAGCAGCTGATAATTCATTTAATTTTCAGGTTTAACTGATTTGAAATCATGGGTGAAGTCAGACTAAGCTTTGAACAAAGAAAATTTATCCACTAGACTTTTCTTTATGGGGATACACAAAAGATAAAGTTTACAGTACAAACCCAGCAACCTTTGACGAATTGAGGGTGCACCAATACCGAACAGAATGATTCTTGATGTTTGCCATCCCATTGCTTCGTGTTAGCAGCAGTTTCTGGACCAGAACGATCATCCGTTTGAAAACAGGCTTTGACAAAAGTAACTACTCATTTCTGTAGATTCGTTCACATTTTGAAAATGAACTGTGTGCTAACAAACACTGACTATGATCATTCAAAGTGCATATACATTTTTGGGGACACCCTGTATTTCCTAAGAGCTGGGGGAAGCTCGGGGGCTGCTGAGCAGACCAGTTCTCCCCGCTCTCCTACCTTCCCGGGAAGAGCACCCGGAAGATGCAGTGTTCCCAGGGACAGAAATCACCCGAGAGGAAGTGTGAGAAGAGCTGAATGTGGTCTTTGCAGGGTCCCCGGAGCAAGGTAGGTATAATAAATGGCACTGCGTTTTGGCAGGCGGAGAACATTGTAAGCTCTGCCCTAAATAATACTGGAGCAAAAAAAAAAAAAAAAAAAAAGGAATGCAGCAAAAGCCAGCCCAAATGCTTGCAAGATGCCTGCCAACAGCCCCCATCATCATCATTACCGTCACTCCCCCTGATGGGCTGCTATTTTAGAAGAACACTTTCTGGGAACTTCCTACCACGCTCTCTGGGGCAGGCTCTGTTAGCCCTTTGGCCACCAAGCCTAGGGGAGACCCAAGGACAGAGGTGGGAGGGTAACTCTCAGCCCTCCAGCGCCTTCCGCCAAGTCACCGCCTTGGTGAGAACGCACACTTAGGTGGAATGGCCCGGAAGGCAAGGGAGATTTTCCAACTGCCTGTAGGGCAAACGCTTCTTTAAGATTAATTGCAGTATGTTTCCTCCCAGCTGTAACTCATTTTACGGCTTCCACATCTGCCGGCTCATTTAGTCTTTAGTCAGGTCGGTGAGCGAGGCAGGACAGGTGTCCTTACCTGATTTCCCAAGTGGGAAAATGAAAGCTGGTAGGTGGCTGCAGCTCACAAGGCCATGCCCATGACCCCAACTCCACCCGGTGCTCTCTTCAAACACGCAGGGGACAGAAATGACCCTTAGAATCCCTGACTGATGGCTGGGTTTCCTGGGAGCTGTCTATGTTGGTTTGTTTAAAAAAAAAAAAAAAGTTATTTAAATTAAGATCACTCAAGACCTGGCAACAAGGGGCAGGGCGTAGTTGGTAAGCAATCCCCTTCGCTCTACAGCTGCTATTTATTAACATTAATTCTGGATATGAACTTTTCTAAAATATGTATTTAGGCTTCTCTGCTTTCTCTTCAGAGGATGCCTGCATCCTCAAAGAGCCAATATCATCAAATGATTCTCAGGCCAAACCCAGGTCTGGAGAGAAGTGGAGCGGAAGTGACAGCTTCTGACCACTAGAGGGACCCCAGGCACCAGCTACAATTTTTTTTCTGCAGCAACTGGTGCTGGGAATGGTACCCATCTCCTGGGAAAATTTAGGTCAGATGTATATCTGGCAAAGAATCCCTACATTGTTTAAACAAACCAGGTCCATAAGAGACCAAAGTATCTCAGCGCTGAACCAAAGAACTTTAATTTTAGGATCCAAGCAGAGATTAAAGTCACCATAAGTAGGACCAGACACCAGAATCAAAGAATATGCATTTTTAAAAAATATTTTTTATTGATTTTTCACAGAGAAAAAGAGAGAAGGATAGAGAGTCAGAAACATCGATGAGAGAGAATCATCGATCAGCTGCCTCTTGCACACCCCCTACTGGGGATGTGCCCGCAATCAAGGCACATGCCCCTGCCCGGAATTGAACCTGGGACCCTTCAGTCCGCAGACCGACACTCTATCCACTGAGCCAAACCGGTTCCGGCAAAGAATATGCATTTTATTTAGCATATTATCCTTTAACATGTTATCATAGAGTTTTCAGAGTCTTCTAGTCCCAAATATTCTGATTCAGAAAAGCTTTTTCGTTTTTAATCCTCACCTGAGGATCAATTTTTTTACATGTTGATTTTAGGGAGAGAGAGAGAGATGGAGAGGGAGAGAGAGAAACATCGATCAGTTGCCTCCCATATGCACCCCAACTGGGGATCGAACCCACAACCTGTGTATGTGCCCTGACCTGGAATTGAGCTGGCGACCTTTTGGTGTATGGGAGGAGACCAATCAACTGAGCCACACCTACCAGGACCTGATTCAGAATATCATAAATTGAGGGGGGGGGGGGGAACAAAAACCTATTGAAACTTTCTCCTCAGGCGATTCTGACCCACTGCCAATTTGGGGGAAAGCTGTTGGATTGTTCTGAGTATGTCCCATGCATGGGTGGCCCCCTGTTCTGTTTTGCTATCGGTTACTTCCCAGTCTCAGACTGAGACCTTCTGTAATTGTGAACTCAGACCTCCGCTTAGCTCTGCCCTTGCCTTCTCTGCTGTGGCACCAGGTCTTTCCTCTTATAACTGCATTTATAATTTATGTGTTCGCTTAGTGTCTAATGCCTGCCCCTCCTACTTGTCTGCAAACTGCACAAGAGTAAGACCCTCACCTCATGCACTCACCACTGCAGAACAAGAGCCCTGAGCAGAGCGGAGCACAGTGTGTGGGGAGTGTTTGGGTGTATGTGTTTACATTACCAAGAATGCCACAGCCCCTCCCTGTAATCTGTAATCCAACTGTGAAAAGCCTTTCCTCACATGTGGTCAAAATCCACCTCCGTGATTTCTTCCCATCCAATGTGTCTAGTTGTAAAGCTGCAACTACCTACATGGGATATGCTCATTCACAGGGCGACCACTCGGCCATATGAAGACAGCTATCTATTTTCTATAGTTTTCCAGCATCAGCGTCCCATACCCTCTCATTCCTGCCGCTCAGCCCCTCCTTAGAGAAGTGCCATGGCCCCCGACTGTCTTTGTGTTGACCACGCTCCTTTTGAAAGTGATAATCTGTTAATGTCACTTCCAACATGTGGTGACCAGACCTGTGTTCTCAGTTCCAAAAACGGCCTGTCCAGGGCGGGAGTGAGTGATGTAGTCCCCCTCCCCCTGGTCCCCCAGCTGCCCCGCCCTGTGCGAGCACACCGAGTCTTAATGCACTTGGAGTCTGATTCGCTTTTTGGCCACCACATGTGCTATTGAATCATCTTCAGCCCCTGGCCAAGTGGAACTCTGTGTTCTCTCATGAGAACTTCTGTTGAGTCAGGCCTCTTCCATCCTGTTTGGGGGTTTTTTGTTTGTTTGTTTTGCCTTGCAATAAATGTTAATTTTTTGCATTACACCTATTACATTTTATTTAATTTCTGCGTTTTTTGCAATCTCAGTGAGCTTCCTGCCAGTCGGCTCCTCTCACGTTGCCAGCGCTTTCCAACAATGTGGCGTGAGCAGCCCCACTCTGGGTCATGTGAAGGAGGAGAAATATGTCATATTCTTCAAAGCTTCCAGGTTGATAGCAGAGAGTCCACTTCTCCCTACCTGCTTTCTCAGGTCACAGACAGAAAAGGGCCCACTCATTTGTAACGCATTTTCTTTTCCAATGCCCCATGCCCCTGGCTTCTCCTCTGGGTAATCAGCCTCGTTGTCCTGGCTTCCAGAACCCACCCACCCACCAGTACGAACATCTAAGAACGTTCCAGAATGTGCCAGCACTGCAGGGCCACCACCTACAAGGGGCTCTGCACTGAGATAAGGGTCTCTGCTGTGTGGTCGAGGCCTAGGCTGGGAAGTCTAGGCAACTGAAGGCTGGTGGGGTTTTTTATTTTGTGCTGTTTTTTGTTTGTTTGTTTGTTTGTTTGTTATTTAAATATGTTTTATTGATTTTTTTACAGAGAGGAAGAGAGAGGGATAGAGAGTTAGAAACATCGATGAGAGAGAAACATCAATCAGCTGCCTCCTGCACACCCCGCACTGGGGATGTGCCCGGAACCAAGGTACATGCCCTTGACAGGAATCGAACCTGGGATCCCTCAGTTCGCAGGCCGACGCTCTATCCACTGAGCCAAACTGATTTTGGCAAGGCTGGTGGGTCCTGGGATCCAAGTATGCTCAGGGTTGCTCAGGAGAGGGCCGGGACATCCTGAGAACCAAGGAAGCAAGCTGGCAGGCACCTCTCCCTCACAGCACCTTGAACTTGGCAGGCACTCAGTACACGTGGTCAATGAAATGAGCTCTACACCCCGGGTGCCTGAGGGTTACCCCGAACTGCACACAGAAAGGAAGCTGCAGAAGGCCAGGAGGTGGCGGAGGGGACATGGGTGCCAAGCAGGAACTGAAGAGGTGCAGGGAGACGTGATCAGGAAAAATAAACACCAGCCCTGGAGACTGCAATGACCTTCAGGCCCTGGGAGGGTGTGGGCTTGCTCTGGCTGCGTGTGATAACATCTAGGAAGATGGCCAACACCACGGTTGGTTCTGAGCCAATGATGACTGTCGGCTGGAACTCTAGGGCAGTGGCTGGGACTCGCCTTTCCTCAGGTTAGTTGAGAACCACTGCCCCACCGAAACTGGTTTGGCTCAATGGATAGAGCATTGGCCTGTGGACTTAAGGGTCCCAGGTTCGATTCTGGTCAAGGGTATGTACCTTGGTTGCAGGCACATCTCCTGTAGGGGGTGTGCAGGACGCAGCTGGTTGATGTCTCTCTCTCATCGATGTTTCTAGCTCGCTCTCTCTCTTTCTCTCTCTCTCTCTCTTCCTCTTTGTAAAAAAATCAACAAAATATATATTTTTTTTAAAAAGCCCTTCTCAGCTCTCCCTACGGTCCAAAGCCTCAGTGCCCAAAGCCCCTCCAACGTGCGGCTCAAGAAACGCAGCCAAGTCCTCCCGCACCAGCAGGCCAAAGGTGGACACACAAAGTAGGTGCACACACCGGGAGTTGTGTACGACAACCCTTCAGTCTCTGGTCCCCACGTGATTGGCCGGCCTGGGAGAGGCACCCGGAGGCCTGGGGAGAGCATGTTTGGGGGCAGTTAGTCTGCACTGATTCTTCGCTTATTTGTTCCTCTTCTCCAGGAGACTTGAAACCATTGGGGGAATGGGGAGGCGGGGGTGGGGGGATGGGAGGGAGCAACATGTGATTTCCACAGAATTCATTAATTCCCATACTCAGCACATGTTTCCTGACCTCTCACTGTGCTCCAGTCACGAAGCAAGTTCTTGCACCCGGGACACTTGTTTTCCAGCGGGGGAGGCGGTGGTAGATGAGCAACAAACTGGTAAGCAAGCAAATGAAGCGCCAACAGAATCTCAGGGCGCGATGAAGGCCACGCTGACAACGTCCCAGGTGTGTTGGTGAAGAATCATGGGGAGCCCTGACCAGGTTGGCTCAGTGGATAGAGCTTCGGCCTGTGGACTGAAGGGTCCCAGGTTTGATTCCAGTCAAGGGCATGTACCTTGGTTGGGGACACATACCCTAGTAGGGGGTGTGCAGGAGGCAGCTGATCAAAGTTTCTCTCTCATCGATGTTTCTGACTCTCTATCCCTCTCCCTTCCTCTCTGTAAAGTAATCAATATAATATATATATATATATATATATATATATATATATATATATATATTGAAAGAATCATGGGAAAGTAGTTAGGGCTACACCCCATTGGATGTCAGGGAAGGTCATTTTTTAAAAAAAAATTGATTTCTGAGAGGAAGAGAGAGAGAGAGAGAGACAGAGAGAGGGAGAGAGAGAGAGAGAGAGAGAGAGAGAGAGAGAGAGAGAGAGAGAAGCATCAATGATGAGAGAGAATCATTGATCAGCTGCCTCCTACATGCCCCCCACTGGGGATCAAGCCCACAATCCAGGCATGTGCCCTTGACCAGAATCAAACCTGGGACCCTTCAGTCCGCAGGCTGCTGTTCTATCCACTGAGCCAGACCGCCTAGGGCAGGGAAGGTCTCTTTTGAAGAAGGCGATTTGCACTGAGATCCCCAGGACAGCGATGTGAATGACACAGGAATTCGCATGCCACATAGATGAGATGTCCAGCGCAGAGACTCTTAGCAGGGAAACAGGCTGTGCCCATTCAGAGAACAGACAGTTCTTCAGGCGCCAGGCCCCTCGGGTTTGCTGAGCAAAGGGGAGACAAAGCCGCACTTGGTCCTGGAAGTCCCACGAGGCAGCTGAAAGCCTGAGTTGAACTCTGAGTACCGAGGGAAGAACCCAATGCCAAACGTGGGCCATTAGTAATGCTATGTCTTCCTAAAGAGAGACTTCACCACTTCATCCTATTTCCCAAGACTTATCGCCCCTCCTCCCCCAAAGTGCATAGGACCTAGGACCAGAGGTCCTTCAGGAGGGTGCTGTTTGGAGCCACGCGCAGTGCCTCCTTCTGGAATCCAGAGAACTGCTTAGGAAAACAGAACACGCAGTCGCCCCAGAGAAGGGCAGGTGGCCCTCGGGACGGTATCTGTGAAATCTCAGGGAGTAGGCAGCCTACAGTGCCCCCACACTGTGGGAGAAACGCACACAGAAAAGTGAGGGGGAAGCTGGGGTTCTCGTGCCAGAAACCAAGCCCGCAAACACCTGGGCCGTCCGTCAGAGGGATCTGAAAGTCACAAGGGCTCCTCCCTCGCGTTAATACCAACACGTCTGAGAGCTCTCCGACATCGGAGTGTGACACCAGGATGCCCGAAACCCCCTAACGCTCTGCCCCCAAATTCCCCAAGCCGGTTTCCAAGTGCCGTCCTCCCTCCTGGAGAGTCCCTCCTTTCCCCGAGTAATTACAGGAAAGATAAAAGCTAACGTGCCTTCCTGCGGAACTTATTTTTAAACGCCCTTCCTGCCCAAACCGCAGAGACGATGTGCGGAGATGATTTAGAGGGACTTGAACTTGTTAATTAACCTAAACAGTCACATTCATCTGCAAGATGCATTGTTAATTAAAACTGCGATTCTCCGTGTGCCCAGGCAGAGGGCTGCTGATGTCAGAATAATTAGATAGTCTATAATGGTTTTCTTGCAAATCCCCAGCAATTAGAGTTGGCGATGAATTAGGTTTAAACTCCCAGTGAAGTTTTCAATTAGGATTCCTCTGAGGGTGGCTTCTGAAGGAAGGTGAGGGTGAGGCCGGGAGGATGGAGGGATGAAAGGAAAAGGGGGTGAGGACAGGCTCTTTGTTTCCTAAATCCCCTGGCAGGGGTCTGAGCTTGGGATAAACAACGAACAGTGGCGTCCACGTGACCTCCAACCTTCCCCGGAAAACAAGTCTCTCTCCTTAAAGGAGCAAACGCAGGTCGACCCTTCCCCAGGGTTGTGTGCCCCCAGGAGCCTGCGGTCTGGGTTTCGTCTCGCAGAGAGTTTTTTGTTTTGTTTTGTTTTTTTAAGTCAGGAGGCCCAATAACTCTCATGCAGCTGACATCCCTGCCAACCCTGAGATTAAAGGCTTAAGGGCTCTAAGAAAACAGGATCTGTATTCCTGGAGGGTTGCACACAAGATCCAGGAGAAGGGTGGAGTGTGTGCTGGCACGCAGTGGGTTAAGTGGGCTGGGTAGCGGGATTCTGAGGAATGCCTTCGAGAAGGGCCTGAGGTCAGGCTCCCTGGCTCAGGCTTTCCAGACTGCCTGAATGCAGCCGAGATGATGACACGGAGAAGCGGGCCCCTGAAGGGACCGGGCAAAGCGGGCAGGGGCAGAATGGGGAGGAGGTAGCTTTGGGAAAGGAAGGGTATCTGACCAGCCCTGACCTCTGATCGGCGGCAGGCTCTCACTTCTGCTTTTCCTTCCTGAGGGATGGGCCGGCCGCTGGATCACCTGGGATTCTTGCTCCTTGGACTGGGAAAGGAGGGGTTTTCACCTGGAGACTGACCGGGGTGGACAGCCTAACGATTGAGACAAGGCCAGTGGTCTCCAGTAAGTTTCCCTCGCAGGGGGTTGATACTGAGCGAGTCTGCAAGTCAAAGACACCCTCACCCTCAACGAGGCCAACTTTCCCCAGGGGAGGGAGCTGGGCGATGTCTGTAGGACTGAGCGGGTGGCCACGGGTCGGAGGGGCGATCCTGAGAGAAAGCTGAACGGGAAATAAGGGGAAAGGGACACTGAAGCACTCAGGAACCGTGGGAACGTCATTTAGGTTTGTGAGTTATTGTTCTTCTTCACTTTCTTCCCGTCCTTTCTCTTTCAGAATGCCTCTGCATCTCCATCATCCCTACATCCCACCCTTCCACGTAGCACACACCCAACAGCAGCTAACCTGGTAGCTACTGAGAGACAGGAGGCGGGGGGCTTTGGAGGGTGTGTCACAGCACCCACCCAGGACACTTCCCAGGGCCTCTCGTGCTGTCCGCTCAGAATGCTCTAGCGCATCTGCCTCCTGCACTCGGCCAGAGCTCTCCAAGCCCAGAGGCAGGCAGTGGGTGTGGGGCAGGAGCCAGGTATGCTCACCTTTGAAAAATGGAAAGTCCACATTTGGATTCCAATGCAAGGTACCCTCTCAAGTTTCCCCAGCTTGTAACTGAGCTAGAGAGGAATTCTGCGCGAGTGCGTGAGCGTGTGCATGTGCGTGTGCGTGTGCGTGTGTGTGTGTGTGTGTGTGTGTGTGGGAGAGAGAGAGAGAAAGAGAGAGAGAGAGAGAGAGAGAGAGAGAGAGAGAGAGAGAGAGAGAGAGAGAGATTTTGGATAGAGGGTGAATTTGTTGGTGGCAGTATAAGTCATTCCCCTTATATAGAGGGCCCGATTCATTATTCTTACACTCATCACCTAGACGTGGCTGCATAGAGGTTGAGAAAAAGCCTCCAGGATCAAGCTTAGCAGCCAAAAACTCAGGGGCATCTAAGAAAGAGGTGCCTAGGGCACAGGGACGGTGTGAAAGGTGGAAGGAAAGACTTGTGTGGGGAGAACAGGCTTATTCCAAGAGCTGAGGTTTGGAAGAGAAGTGTGGTGCATTCTAAGCAGAAATTAATCCGCTCAGGCCTCTGCTCCTTTAAGTTTCTCCTGTTGCACAACTTCTAGATTTTTGGTTCCCTACACACAACCTCTACAGAAAAGATTCAGCACAGAAACAAGGATAAAGAAAACATATGTGTAGGAAGTGTGTCATAATTGCCAATTCTATGTCCTAAGAACAGGGATGGAGAGTGGGGTTGGGGGGAGGGTTGAGGTAGGTGAGCACACAGACACACAGACACACACACACACACACACACACACACACACGGGTGTGTGCAATTCACACACTAATGGGAAGTAAGCAGACATGTCAACATATTATTATATGTATGCATCTAACATGGATGTGAGTTTTTAACAGATTGAGACAGGCAGACGCACATGCTCACACGCATGAGGGTTCAGGTCATGCTGAGGAATCCACCTCAGAAGAATGACTTCTAGGTGGTGGCTTCTAGATTATCTTGTTCCCTGGACTCTGTGAGGTTCCAGGATGCTTCTCTCCACCTTTCCCACCGCCGCCCTGATCTCTAAACAAAGCCAGCAGGTGTCAGGGAGACAAAGGCACAGAGGACCTCAGCACAGGCCAGCCAGGAGGGGGAGCCATGCTCTGGGCTCAGCTCCAATCTTCTCTGCTTTGCTTTCTCCAGTTTCTAGTCTTCATTCTCTGTGGCAGTTTCTCTCCTTTCCTTACCTGCTAAGCCATCTCTTCTGGTTGTTCGGGGTTAGCTGCTCCCCTCCTGTTCTGGTCCCCCTTCTCCTCCCCCATGGAGAGATGGCAGCACCCGCACACCCGGAGCAAACACCTGTGTGCCCTGAGGATGTCCGCACATCAGCCAGGTACTCCCCACGCCAGCCAGGGAAGCAGAAGCCAGCAGGCCGGCCTGGCATGAAACCCAACTCCCCGCTTCGGTCTCTCTCTCCATGTCCCTTCCTCTCCTCTCCAGCCCCAGACAAAATAAGAAACCAGCAGCGTCACAGAGGCAGCACAGACTTTAATTCAGGCCGGCAGGGAGGAAGGGAGCTGAGATTTGCCTCCCAGGGCGTCCGGAGGAGAGGGCTGACTGGCCGGGAGGGGCCAGGAGGGCAGGGCCCCGCGAGCCGCCCGGCGGCACAAGGCGGCCAGGAGCAGGGGCCCGGCCACGCAGTGCAGGATCGCCAGCACTTCCGCCAAGGGCAGCAGCAGGTCCAGCGCCTGCTGGGCCGGGCAGGACGACAGCACCAAGATCCTGGATCTCACGAGGGCGTCCAGTCCCCAGAGCACCCCATGGGGCCACCAGAAAAGGAACCAGAGCCACAGCACATCCACCCGGGGACTCGGCCCCCTGCCCAGTGCCCTCGTCAGCCCCTTGGCTCCCAGTAAGCCCAGGGGCAACAAGACAAAGATGGCCAAAAGGCTGGCGCTGTGCAGAAGCTTCAGAACGCCCTGGCTGGATGCCAAGGAGCAGAGTCCATCGGAGGTGTCGCTGGCCAGGGTGATGGGCACCGCCAGGAGGACGGCCAGTGTCCAAAGCCCCACCGAGAGCCCCAGGACGAGGCGTGGGACAGGGCCAGCCCCCAGGGTGGGGCCCAGGCAGGCGTGGCAGCCGATCAGCAGGGCTTGGGCGAAGGCTGAGCCGTTCCAGACTAGGTGGGCCAGGTGGCACAGGTAGGTGTTGTGGGCGCCCTGGAGCCCCGGGGCCAGGATGGGCACCGCGACGCTGTAGAGGGCGCTGCCCACGGCCAGCTGGGTGAGGAGGAGCCGCCGGCCGGGACAGAGCTGCCGGGGCGAGCGGGGACTGAGCAGAGCGAAGAGGATGGCCGCGCTGGCCAGGATGCCCAGGACGCTGGCGAGGACGTAGAAGGGCAGCGAGGACGGGTCCAGCAGGGTGCAGGAGTGGCAGGGGGCCGCCGCCTCCATGCCTGAGTAGTCGTAGATCTCGGAGGAATAATTCCAACCCTCCAGGTGCTCATCTTCGAGGGAAAGGTGAGTCGAGTTGTCGTCGTCGGGGAAGGAGTCCACCTGGGGGGTCCCCGGAGGGACAATCACACTTGCAGTTACCCCGCTGGCCTCTGGGGAAGGCCACCTGACAGGGGGCGGAGGGGCCGAGGGGAGCAGTGGGGGTGCAGTGGGAAAGGCCATCACAGTGGAGACTGAGGAGCCAGCAGAGGCATGGACAGCCAGGGGAGGGCATGGGGGCAGGGCTGGAGGGCAGGGGAGTCCCAGGAAGGGCTGCCAGGGGCCTGGATGGTACTGATTGGAAGACAAATGAGCAGGAAAGCCATAGAGACCTGGGGCTCTGAGGTAAGAAGCGAGGGGAGACGAGGGAAGGGATACGAGATGAGGAGGGAAGAAAAGAAGAATGAAAAAGCCGGGGTGGGGGGGCAGAGGGTAGGAGGGGCAGAGCTGCGGGTGCCGCCCCACACTCACCGGGCGCAGGCAGTTCCCCATGCCACTGCTGGGCTCCCGCAGGCCGAGAGGGAGGCCGCGGCTCCGTCACCTGCTGCGGTCCCCAGATAAGCGCCGGGCTAATGAAGGGCCATTGGTTCTGGGCAGGGCCCTTGGGTGGCAGGGGTGGGGGCACGCAGGAAGCCCTGGCCCCACGCCCACTGCCTGTCTGAGCCCGAGGCCCACACAGGGCATTGGCCCCCGGCTTTTCCTGTTTTGAGGTCGGATCCCACTGGTGGGGTCCCGGGCTTGGCAAAGGAAGAAGGTGGGAACCAGGAGGTGGGTCCTTCCCCGAAGGTGGCGGGAGGCTGAGGAGCCAAGGGCTTTCCAGCAAGGAGGGCTCCTTGGGTTCGAGGAAGGAAGAGGGGCCAGGGGTGAAGTGTGAGGCAGAGATAAGAGGCATGCTGGGAAGTTGGAGGGAAAGGCGGCCGGTGACGCTCGCTGCTCCTCCGCCCCTTGAACCTGAGCCAGGGAGAGAGGGTTCAAAAGCCACGCTGGCGAGAGGAGTCAGTGGTGCTGGGCTGGGCCCTGTGGTGCTGAGGGCCGGGCTCTCTGTGTAGGAAGGAGTCTGGGGTGAGAAGGGCTCATTGGCCTGTGGGGTGGCTTGTGCTGTGCATCTGGCACATACCTGACCCAGGTGTGTGGCTCTGGCTGCTTCCCTGCGCGAGGAGGGAGGGCCTACGGAAGCTCCTGAGGGTGACTGGGCATTGCCTCATCCCCGAGGGGTGCGGCGAAGTCCCTTTCGGGACGAGCAGAGCACGTGGGCTGAAAGGCGGAGCCTCTTTATAGGGGTCCCGTCTGCACTGGGGGGACCTCAGGCCTGTGTCAGGCTCCGCGTGGGGGGAGAGCCCCTTTCTCTCCAGGTGGTGACCGTGTCTCCCGAGCCAGAACCCCTAAGCCGACACGCCGGCTCTTAGGTACCCCCCCCCCATGTTTTCCCAGGTCTCTGCTGATTCTTTCCACCCCTCTTCACCCCCACGTTCTACTTCTTCCGTTCGGGAGCCGCAGTCTGGACGTTGGAAGCGATGAGCAACGGCCGAGTCTGACTGGTGACGCAGGGGGGCCGCTTAGAGACACTGTGTCGTAGGTCCAAGGAGGCAGGTGGTATTTTAACTCCAGTCCTGCCAGCAGCCTCCTTCCGGTCCCCACGGGGCGCGCTGCAGTGGAGCAGGGAAGCCCGGGGGCGAGAGACCAGACAGAGACCAACCCCTCCTCTCCCCTCCTCCCCGGGGACACTAGCTCAGGATTCCCCTGGGGAGGGGAGGAGGGGGAGAAACGGGTTGGGGGACCTGTTGAAGCTGCCCTGGAATGATGTCGGTGGCATCTTCACCGTCACCTGCACCTCCTCCCCTCCTGTCTGGTGGAAGGCAGGGGGAGCCCAGCCCCAGACACTCAGAAAGCAAGGCCCCGGCCGGAGGGAGTGAGTGCACTTCTCTCCCTTGGAGAGCTGTATTGTTCCCATACAGAGTGCCCTGGGGAGAGGGCCCGGCCAGGCCCATGCCCCCTCCCTCCCCTCTGGAAATGGGGTACCAGCCAGCAGCCCTCAGCCACGCATCCCCATGGGAGCCAGAGCGGCAAGAAGCAGGCAGCCGAGCCAGCGAGCGACACGGTGATCGATATATTGAGGGTGGCCCTCGGAGATTAGCATAGGAGAGTTAGAAAGGTTATAAAGATACACGGTCCCCTCCCGGCCCCCGGCCCCGCCCCCGCCCCGACAGACGCACAACACAATGGTCCCTCTCCCCGCACTCCCGGTACAAATATGGCTTCTGTGTAATATGGACAGAGTGATTGAGCTCAGAGAGGCAAAGTCAACTTCCCCGAAGCGGTGCTAGGAGACAGGAGCCGCTGCGAGGGGGGGCCTGGGCTTGGAGGGGCGGCCGGGCGCCCAGGGCCCTCACCCACTGCTGGGAAAGCCGCTCACTGTGACCTGAACTGGGGAGGGGGGCGGAGGCCTGCGGGTGCAGCCGCCCCCCTGTGCACACCCCTGGGTGTCAGCGGGGAGGACATGCCGGGCGAGGGTGACAGCAGCGCCAGGGGGCATCCGGGATCTGAGGCCGGGCTGCTGGCTGGACCGGGAGCCTGAGCAACTCATCTCTATGGCAACCAGCTCAGGCCTCAGAGGAAGACAGACAATCGAAAGGAGGGGTGGCGGTGGGAAGAAGGGACGTTTCTCTCTCTCCAGCCCTCAGCTCAGCGGGCACGGATGTGCCAGGGGTGGTTCTAGGATCGGGGCCGGGGACAGGCCGAGTGACCCTGACTCCACAGCTCCGAGAAGGGAGACGGGGCGGGAGACGGGGCCGAGGTCCATGCTCCGGCGAGACCGATGGACAGCTGAGCACGAACCTGTCCCGGGACTGCTTTCTCCACGACAGGTGCGCACTGGGGGTGGCAGGAGGTGCCAGGATGAAACAGCCTCGCCCGGGAGACACCCCGCTGGCTGGGGGTCCTCTCCTCGAAGGCCCTCCTTCCCGGTCCCAGGGCCGCCACCTGCCGGGACCCGCTCGCTGCCTCTCTCACACACAGATGTGCACACAACACACACATCCACACACTCACAAAGTTCACATTATCTTCTTTGTTTGGGCAGGAAACAGCTCAGTGCAGCGAAGCTCCTTTTAGTGCTTGTGTGGTTATATCTGCCTGGCTGCTGGGAGGGGGGACAGGCTGAGGGGCAGGGCAGGGCGGGAGGAGGGGATGGTAAACAATGCCATAGGAGGAGTGGTTGCCCAGCAATAGCCCAGGGCTGGGGCAGTGAGGGCCCCTGGGCAAGGGGAGCGGGCAGTGGCCTTCCTGCGGCTGCTGGAGCCACGAGGGACTGCCTGGCCCTGCGACCCCACGGGCGGCTCCTGTGCAAAGGGCCTGCTTCCTACATCCGGGGGACAAGGGGAGGTGGGCCATCTCACATCCTGTCTCTCCAAACCCATCCCCCCCGGGCGGGGACCACGTCCTCCCTGTGTGGACGCCCTGGGCCTCTGCCTGCCACCTGCAGGCCGCCTCCTCAGGGACCCCGTGGGTTCCTGTTCCGGGAAGAGGGACCGGAGAGCAGGGAGCATTGTCTCCGTCCCCCTCCCGCTCTGCTCACAGCCTCCCCGGCCCAGGGAAGTCCAGGCAGCTGCTCTGTGCAGAGGACCGAGGGCTGATGCCAGCCCCCCGCCCCCCATAAACCAGCCTGCCCCATCCTGTCCTTACCTCCTCCCGGTCTTCCTCCTTCTCCTCCTCTTCCTCCTCCTCCTAAAGCTCAGGGGCTTTGCTCCTCTCGCCCCAGGGCCCCTGCCCCTCCAGCCCGGAGACAGGTTTGATTTGGGGTTGTTACAAAAATAATAATAACCCAAATGCAGAGAAGCCAAGGAAAGGGCTGAGGACAGCCCTCCCTCCCCACCCCCTCCCTCCCCATTCCAAACCGAGTACAAAACCGCACCCAAAGCAGACATTCTGTACAGGGGTGGGGGCTGGGGAGCAGGCGGGAGGGCGCCCCCGGTGGCTCTGTACAAGTCCGAGTTGGTCGTGGCCCCAGAAGTCCCCGTGGGGCCCGGCGGGCGCAGGGCGCGGCCCCTAGATGAAATACTCCTTCTTGTCGTCCCCGCCCGACTGCCCGCCTTCCGCGTTGATGATGGCTGTGTCCGCGTCTGGCGCGTCGTCGGAGCCTTTCGCTTCGTGTGTCAGGTAGGTTCCTGGGGAGGCACAGAGGCTCCTCTTTCCAGGAGCGGCTTCCAAACCTCTGAGCCCCCTTGCCCACGCCCCTCCCACCCACCGACCCACCGGCCACCCCAGGCCCGGCCCGCTTCTCCTGGTCAGAGCTTTATTCCTCCCCATCAGACCTAGCGTGCACGTGCTGCCAACACCCCTCACTCACCCCACCCCTGTGAATTAGTGAGTGCTGCCTTTACATAGAGGACCTCAACAATACTGGCAAAAACGTGTGTGTGTGTGTGTAGATGTGCATGTGTATCTATGTGTGCCTGTGTATGTCTATGTGTGTATATATGCGTGCACATGCATGTGTCTGTCTGTCTGTGTGTAGATTGCATGCATATGCTAGTGTTTGCATGTGTGCACACATATTTACATGCGTGTATAATGTGTGTGCTTGTGTGTGTCTCTGTTTGTATGGTGGTGCTAGGGGAATTGGCATGTCGGCTCCCTGTGCAATGCAGTAGAGAGCTGGCTAGACTGGGTAGTCTGGCTGCCGCTAGAAGTTACAAGGGGAACATCTGAGAGGAAGGCATGTGAAGAGAGGCAGTGAGATGGCGTGCGGATAGGAGAGAGGAAACAAGAAGAGGATCTTGTGGAGACCAGGGGGGGGAGGGGGGGGGGAAGGAGGTCAAAGGTCAAGAAACAGGAGGCCAGACAGAATGACAGGGAAGGAAAGACATGGCTCGAAGATGCAGATTCACTGTCCCTGCTGAAGGCAGAGAGCTGTGGTGGCGGAGCGCGTGGGCGCAGCAGCTGGCTGAGTGGGAGGTTTGGTTCTGTGGGTGATGAAAGGGCAGTGCGGCTCCGCCGAGGGGCCAGGGGGCCCCAGTTCTGCCAAGGTGCCTGTGTTCTTCCTCCTCAGACCTCGGAGGGGCTGCCTGGTCCCCAAAGGCCCTCCCTGCAGCCAGCTCCCACCTGCCTCCCTCCCCGCGCCCACCCCTCCTCCCGCGCCCCCATATCTGACCTTTGTGCCGAATCAAGTAGTGGCCCAGGAAGATGAACAGGATGAGCAGCAGAAAGACAATGAACGCCACGATCCCGCCAATGATGGCGTGGTAGGTGCTGGTGGAGGAGGGCACCGGACTGGGGTCTGGAGAGTAGGGGCAATGCACACCGTCAGCCTGAGAAACCCCGTATCCCGGCATCTCCGACCTGGCCACACGCAGTCTCCCCCGGCAGAGAACACAGGCTGAGGCCGGGACCACGGAGTGGGGTCGCTCAGTAAGGGGATGGGCCTTATTATGTTTCTCACAGTGTGTGGGACATAGCCATGTCTACAGGCATTAATGTGCTCATGAATAAATAGAGACATCTCCTCCAATTAACCCTTGAAGTTGAATTCATGACCCTGAAGTTTGACCTTCACAAAGTCCAAGTTCATCACTTGAATGTTTAGATCGTCTCTTAACCTCTCTCTCCCTCTCTCTCTCTCTCTCTCTCTCTCTCTCTCTCTCTCTCTCTCCCTGGCTGCTTCTGTTTCTCTATTTCTTTCTTCTAATCTCTGGGCTTTCAGAGTATTCCTTCCCTATCCTCCATCCCTCACACTCTTCTGTCCGCGTGCTTTTCTGAGATGGATTCTCCACAGGGGCTTCTCAGCCTGTTCACCCTTTGCCCTGAGATCATCAGAAAAGGAGCAGAAAAAGACTGACAGACCCCAGAACTGGGCACTTTGTAAGATGCACCTTACAAAAGTGACAGATGGCCACCCCTGTCCTGAAGACCAGGAGGAGTTTGAGTTCCAGCCAAACCCAACCCTCCAGCAAGTCTCAGCAGGAGAGTCTGCGACTGCGTTCCTCCCCACCATGCAGAGTCTGTGGGAAGCTGAAGATTTCCGCCCTGATGCCTCCAAGGATGGCCGATGTCTCTGCCGTCAGAGAGCAGACCTGTCCTCCAAAGCAGCATCCATGGAGGATCGATGCCAACCGCGCAGAGGGGCCAGGCACGCCCAGGACAGCCCCAGCCAGGGCAGAGTCCCAAATGCCCGGGAACACAGGGCCCAGGCTGATGAGTCCAACGTTACCCTCAGCATCCATGTGACTCCCACCCATGGGAGAGCTGCTGTTTTTCCACAGACTCAGCTTGCATCTGGATGCCTCATTGACTCCTTAGTCTATATTTTGTCTCTGCCACCTTGTCTCCTCGGGCTTGATCAGGCCGGCTTTAAGAGCCGTGCCTGCTTGTGCCTTGTTTAAAAAGAAAACGTTGATGCTCTGGTTTTTCATGTTCCACTCGGGAGGGAAGGAGAGGGTGACCCCAGGGCTCCATGATCTGATGGGGGCGTGTGATGGTGCAAGCGACAGGAAGCAGCCCTTCTCCTGGGGAGTCCGTGAGACCCAGTCCACAATAAACACAAACCCTGGGTAATTTTTCTAGCGATTAGGGAAACGGAAATTCCCTAGACAAACGGGTTCCCATAGCAACATGACCTCCTGGGTCCTCCACGACATTTAATTTCATTCCAGGCAGGTGGAGTCAGCACTGCTTAGGCTATTCCTGCAAGGAGGTGCAGTAACTCATTCTGCCATCAGGGGTCAGCACTGGGAGCAGTTTGAACAAGACCCACTTTCCAGCACAGGGCACAGAGGACCAGCAAGAGGCCAACCATGGGGTACAAGAGCTTGCTCTGGCTGCCAATCATCACCCAGCCTGACTGCGGGGAGATATGGGGGTGGACACCGAACCTCAGGGCCCGTCCTTGCTCCAGGCTTCTGGCTCTGTTTGTTGTGCTGAGACCGTCCCCCCATGCTGAGATCTGCCCGGGGTCAGATCCGCCCCAGCCAGACACTGGGGGCCCTTGTCCCTGGGAGCCTGTCCGTGGGAGAACTGCTGTTTTTCCACCGACTCAGCTTGTCTTGACGCCTCATTGACTCCTTATTATATATTTTCTCTTTCCTACTTTGTCTCCTCAGGCTTGATTAGGTCGGCTTTAATGGATGTTTCACTCAAGGGAGCCTCCATGTTCCCCTGACAATGCATTTCCCTCTTCTCGGGAAAGGCTTGTAAGACTTCCTGGCACGACCCCACTCCACTGCTATTGGGTTCTGCAAAAAAATCTCCTGCCCAGCCCGGCCAGCATGGCTCAGTGGTTGAGCATCGACCTATGAACCAGGAGGTCAGGGTTCGATTCCCAGTCAGGGCACTGGCCCAGGTTGCAGGCTGCATCCCCGGTAGGGGGCCATGCAGGAGGCAGCCAATCAATGGTTCTCTCTTATCATTGATGTTCCTATCCCTCCCTCTCCCTTCCTCTCTGAAATCAATAAAACATGTATTTTTTTTTCCAATCACCTGCCCACTTTCCATAAGGGAATTCTGCGTCAGCTTGTCTCTTCCCCTGACCTGGGTTTTACGGTTGCACCTTTTGGTAAGAACGTCAGAGAAGAGGCATCGCCAGTTCCTCTAGAAGATATGGCATCTAGGGAAAGATTCCGACTATTTCTCAACAGAGTACAAACTTATCTCCACATGCGGCCTTGACCCAGGTCTGCAGGAGTATGCGTTCTGTCCCCATCCCCGAAGCAAGTCTGCGAATGGCCTGTTGCAAAGGACAGGCATCGACAGCCATACGGGAGAGGTTCCGGGGGTAAACACAGGATGACCATTCCTGCTGCCAGAGTGTGTGAGGTTGGAGACGGTGCCACTGAGTCCTCCTGGCTAAACAAGGCCTAGGCCAGCCCTACACCCTGTTGAACTTTCCTTAGTGCTCATTTCAGGGGGGATCTGCAGCTGAGACTTCAGGCCCTCAGTGGGGGGCTGCTGTCCCTTTAGTCCACTCCAAAGCACCATCTGGGATGCTCTCGGGGTGGACAGAGAAAGGGAGAGAGTGGTCTGAGAGGGGAGAGGGTGGACAGAGAAGGGGAGAGAGGGCGCGGGGGGGATGGAGGCGGCTCACCGTTCACGTTGAGCGTGTAGTAGGCCTTGTAGCTGCCCAGGTTGCTGATGGCCGTGCAGCCGTACGTGCCGCTGTCGCTCTTGTTGAGGAAAGGGAAGATCAGGGCGCTCTCCTGGGTGATCTTCAGGGGCGGCCCACTGCCCTCCTTCTCCCACAGGTACTGCTGGGGGCTGCGGAGAGGTCAGGAGAGAATAGGTCAGGGAGCTAAAGGGAAACAGAGATAACGGAGCAGGGAAGTCGGGGGCTGTTTGATGAAAGCTCGAGAGGGTCTAGGGGCCAGAGACACAGAGCTGCTCAGAGGCAGGGGGAGGGGTATCGTTTGGGGTTCCTTATGGGAACCGCAGGGAACCCGTGGGGTGGAGAGCCCCTCCCCCCTTCTGCTGCTTGGCAGTAGAAACAGAGCATGGCTGTTGGCGTCAGGGAAAACGAGAGGCTCAGACAGTACAGAGGCGACAGGAAGATAGGAAGATGTTATGTGAAGATCTGGATCTGAGAGGGTGGAGTTGTGTTGGCGGCCGGGAAATGACTCCTCTTACACGGGGTTGCCTCGCCCCTCGCAGTGCAGCAGCAGCTTCTGGCCCTCGCGGGGATGTGGAGGGTCCGGCCTGATCTTCGCCGTTGGTGTGTCTGTGGAGAAGAACATGGTGTTCAGATCGCCTTGATCTCCAAAGCATCCTGTCACACACCACAGCTTCCACACTGGATGCCTCGGGAGGCCACGGGGCTATGAATCAAGACTTGGCTCCCCCTGGTCTTGTGAGCAGAGAGCACTATTGCCACTGAACGTGGCGGGGACTGGTGCTGCCACCTGGTAGAGGTAGGGCTCTGGAGGGTCTGTCCTTGGTGAGGACCTAAGACATGTCTAGCAGAGAGCTGAGAAGGCATGCCACCGGTTCATCTGTGCCTTGCACACTGCCCAGCGCATAAACAGAACTTCATGAACAGTTGTGACAGAACAAATACACTTGAACTTGCCTGGTGAGCTCACAACTTCTCAGTCCTCTCTGTTCTGGAGGGGGACTTAAACCGGTTGAAGACAATAAAACAGAATTTTTAATGCTCAGTCCAAAAATGAAGTGAGAGCATTGAAACAACAAGAGACAAGGGGGCATAGTTTGGCTGCAAAAAGGCACTGACACCATAGAGACGGGCTCTGCAAAGGGATATGGCATCTGCCACTGACACCAAAGGGCTGCTGAGGAGGCGAGGTCCAGGCAGCTGCGGAGAACAGCACAACCAGATGCTGGCTCGGAAGAATGGGTAAAGAGGCCGAGCTTCCCCTAAGACAGAACCAAGCTTAACCAGCTAATTAGCGTGTTTCAGTCAAATCAAACGGGACAAAGAGAAGCAGGCCCCACAGGAACCTCCAGCATAGTGCCTGGAGTGTAGCATTTGTCCACTGACCACTGATCACAGGTGGGCCAGAAAGCTCCCTGGAGAGGAATCGCCAGATGGCCGGTTCCTGACAGAAGTCTCTGGGACTCCGACAGCCGAGAGCTTCCTTCGCCCTGGCCTGGGCCCAGACTCAGAGGAAGAAGCCCAACGCCAGGGGCCTCGCCCTCAGAACTAACAATCAGAGAAACAAATCATAGCAACCTAGAACTCAAGTTTACCAAGCTCTTCTTTCGATATTGTTTCATTTATCCTCAAGAAAGTCCAGGGAAGTAAGCAGAAGCCACTAAGCGATGCCATGCTTTGGTGGAAATAGCACAGAAGTAGAGGCCAGAATCTGGGTCGTCAGCTTCCAGATTGAGAGTCGGCTGAATGGGAAGTGCTGCCACCCCAGACCTACCTCATGTTCAAGTTTCAGCAACAAGTTCAGCAATGACTTAAATGGCCTTCAAGTCAGGCCTGTATCTCCCAAAGGAAAGAGATTCAGGGTTTGAATTATTTTGGAAAAACACCCAGCCTTTAGATGAATTAGAAGAAAAAGAATACATTATTTTACAACTCTTCGTCTTCCAGCTTTGGGCTTTATTTTCCGTCCCCCTTGGATCCACCACTCAGAAAAGCTGTATTTGAAAATGTCCAAATTTCCTCAGGAGAGGAGGAAAGTTCACTGTCCATTCTCAAGGCAGATTCCTTGGAGGAAGGAGGATCCTGGGAAAGGTTAAGAGTAGTGATGATAATCGTGGACATGTTGGGTCAGAATCCCAGGAAAAATCAAAGAGCTGTGGTAAATAGAGGAGTACTTAGGAAAAGATCTAGGAATAATGATGCTGGAGCAATTGTGCTTCCTACGGCCTGCATTTTCTTGAAACCATCAAAAGCTAGATCAAGAAGAAGCCTCAGTAATCCCCATGTTCATCTTCTCATTTAGCAAGTAAAGTATCAAACTCAGGGAGGTGAAGCAATTTTCTTAGCATCACATGGTTCAGAAGTAACGGAGGGCAGACTAGAGCGCACATCTTCTGACTACTGGTTTGCTATAGTTGCCACTACAGCTTACAAGCTGGTTGCATGGGACAGGCCTACACCAGGGCTTGGCAAGCTTACCCATTGGGTCCAATCCTGCCTGCTACATGGTTTTGTAAATAAAATGTTGTTGGAACACACACTATGTTTGTTTGTTTACATATTATCTTTGCTACTTTCCTGCAAAAACAGCAAAGGTAAGTAGTTGAGAGAGAGAGAGATCATATGACCCGCAAAGCCTAAAATGTTTGCTATTGGGCCTTTTGCTAACCCTTGGCCTATACCACCACATTTTGTCTCATTTTGTTTTTACCTACCCAGGTATCTGTGCCTATTTTTTCACATACAGCCATCACCACTTTCCTTTTCCCCACACCCCACCTCATACCGGACTCATCTTCACCCACAAGCCCATGACATACATAAAACTTCAATGCGTTGAGAGGTGGATCTGTCAGCTTCTTTTATAGATTCGTGGTTCACAGAGCATGTGACGTCGACCCCATCATCCTCCCGAGTAACCGGGAACGTCACTGAGCTGCTCACGGTGAAGGTTTTGCCATTGGAGTCCTCCTGTATTCGGGTTGGTTCTCCTGGAGTAGACACACACACACACACACACACACACACACACACACACACACAGAAACAGAGTGAGCCCTAACACACAGATAGTGTGTGGGCCCCACTGTAGACATACAGATGGTGAGTTTCAACTTTGACAAACTTAGAAAGTTGTGAAATGGATATGTACACACATACACCCATGAGTGTACACAGAATATCTGTCACTCCCACTTTTTCCTTTTCCATCATGCTTTGTGTGCACACAGACATGCAGACATGCACCACTCCCTCTCTCATTCTCTCTGCCTCCCAGCACACCTCCTCCTGTAACCCCGAGGCAGGAGGGGCTTACCATTAAGCTCTTGATCCCCCTTCCGCCAGGTGAGCTGGGCTGCGGGTTTGCTCCCGGAAGACTGACAGTGTAGGGTGGTCGTATCCTTTTCCCGTAACGGTGACTTGTAGCCAGTGATGATGGGCTTCTGTGGGATTCCTACCAGGCACAGGGGATGGGCAGGATGTGAAGGAGAGGCCAGGAGGTTACCCTGGGCTCTCCCTGCTAAGATGGTCTCTCAGGGGGGGGAGGAGGGGTGGCAGAGAGGGGGGGAGGATACCTAAGTCCTAATGTGCTTTATGATGGGTAGAAAACTAGGTATCTTTCTCTTTGATCTCCTACCTAAGAACCTGGAAGAAATATCTGGGCAGGGAGGTGAAGGGGAGGGGAGAGGAGGCATGGTAGTATGGAGATAGATTATATGTGACCTGGCAACCCAGAGGCCAATGGGATGGCCACAGAATAAGTATGAAGCTCAAGGAAGCAAAGAAGGGAATTGAAATATAGGGTAAAATATAGGAGGAAAGCAGGTAAGCAACTGTGGTATTCAACCTGGACACTATGATCACAGGCTGCACGCACCTCCCATGTTTCCCTCACACAATCTTGGGAGCTCGGTGGAACAGACATCATCATCCTGCCGCTACCGGTTAGGAAGTTCAGGCTCAGAGAGAGTAAGAGGTCTGTCCCAGAGCAAATGGTAAGTAGAGGAGAAATTATTAGAAGTCAGTGCTCTTTCTATTTTTCTCCGTTGCGAAGGGAACCTGGGTTGAACTTTTCCAAAGGGCTCAGAGTCCTGCCTGGCTGCAGACTCCTTTGGGGACGCACCTAGAGAGGTCTGTTTGCACTAGAGTATGCGGCAGTGACTCTGGGGTCAGGGAACCTCACCCAGCACGGTGATGAGGGACTTGGCAGTTCTCACAGGCATAGTGAAGATGGAGCAGGTGTACTCGCCCTCGTCCGCCAGGGCCACGTTGCTGATGCTGATGCTGAGCTCATGGGGCGTGGACCTCACCAGCTGAATCCGATTATCTCGCAGGGCTGGCGGGGAATCGGGAGAGTGGGAAGGAAGGCTTTTACTGGTACCTTTCATGTTTATATCCCACCAGCTTCCTTGGGGGAAGGGGTATAGTGCAGCGTTTTTCAACCGCTGTTCCGCGGCACACTAGTGTGCCGCGAGATGTTGCCTGGTGTGCCGTAGGTGCAGACAAGACAAGAATTTTATAATTTTTCACTATTTTGTTTACTTAATATTTCATAATAAAGTAATTATAAAATACTTTTTTTGTGTTTATTTGATTCCTATTCAAGAGAATTACTTTATATATAGTCAATATAGGCACAGAGTTAAATTTTTTAACATTTTCTAATGGTGGTGTGCCTCGTGATTTTTTTCATGAAACAAGTGTGCCTTTGCCCAAAAAAGGTTGAAAAACACTGGTATAGTGTGATTTGGGGGGGGGGTGTGAAATCCTGCTCCCGAGTTTCAACAGTCTTTAGGCCGTTTTCCTGGACCACTGTCACAGCAGCCTCAGATCTACTCAGAAGACTATGTTGGTGCCGAAACCGGTTTGGCTCAGTGGATAGAACATCAGCCTGCAGACTGAAGGGTCCCAGGTTCGATTCCGGTCAAGGGCATGTACCTTGGTTACGGGCACATCCCCAGTAGGGGGTGTGCAAGAGGCAGCTGATCGATGATTCTCTCTCATTGATGTTTCTAACTCTCTATCCCTCTCTCTTCCTCTCTGTAAAAAATCAATAAAATATATATTTTTAAAAAAACAGCTTTAAAAAAAAAAAAAGAAGAGTATGTTGGATCTCAAGGGCCTCCTTGTGAGACTCACAGGTCAACACTTAGATTAGGCCGTCTCTTCCTGCTCCTTCGGGGTCAAGTCCACCCAGGACCCCATGAGACCACGGAAGGCTCAAGTCAGAGCTGTAATAGCCAAGTTTCTCTGAAACCAGCTGGGGAGCCCATGGCTTCTTGTTCCCTCAAACAACCATACCGTCCCCTGCCTCAGCTTCTGGGCTACAGGGACCGTTCCCCTCGGTGCTGCCACCCCCTCCCCAGCCCAGGGTTCCCTCGGAGAGAGATGGCTCTACCTCTCTTCTCCCCAAAGTACAGCGTCTGCTGGGCAGGGTTAGACCACTGCAGGGAGGAGTCCTCGGGGTCTTTCACTTGGCACTTGAGCTCCACGATGCCACCAGCCACCACTGTCTTATCGGATGTCCAGGGCTGACTGTCTGCAGGAGTAGAAGAGGGTTAGTTTCCGGAGCAAGCCCTAGTCTCTCCACCCATTTCTGGGCCAACATCTAATCCAGACCAGCCAAGGTCCAGGTCTCTGTGTCTCTTAGGGCAGGAGGAAGGAACAGGGGGAGGGAATAGAGGTGGTGGTGGTGGTGGGAACCTTATTTTCTTGTTTGGAATGCACAGGAAAACAGTTATCTTTTGAATATTTGCTTACCAAACTGGCATGGCCACACACATTTGGAGGAATAAAAGCCCTCCAAGTCTACACATGCCACTCTACATGTATCGTTTCTGATAGAGGTCTACCATTCACCTTGGAAAAGTCTACGCATTCGCCTATGTATCTGTCATTCTAGGATTCGCCTTCCTGCCACCACCTGCCTATGGAAGCAAGAACGGGAGAAGCAGTTGTGACTAATAATCCCCACACTGACAGCGAACAAAAGGCCGGGCCAGCCCTAGGCTGGCGCGTTCACTTACATAAGCAGCAGCGGATACAACTTCAAGCCACACAAACAAAACAGCTTTATAAAAACGGAAACAGTTGACACCGACTTTTCAATTCCTCCAACAATGGCTGCCCTTCATTCATCAGCTCCCTTAATATATTTCTGCAGTGTTAGGGCTACCCGCCTCCCAACGTACAAACCCCGTCACCATCCTGGTGTTAGAGCATTGGTTTTCCCTGATGTGGTGGAATCCCTCTCTCCCTGGTCATGTTACACAAACAAACAAGGACTAATCAGATATGATATGGACGAGCCGTTTGGATCCCAAATGTGCCTTCTAGCCAGGCATCAACTGTGAGCCCCTTGGACTGCGTGACTCTTGCTCCTCCTCCAGGTGTCATTGCTCCGTTTCCCCCGCAGCATTGCCTCTGATTCCCGTGATTGATTCCCTCATCTCCAGGACTGACTCTGGGACCCAATAGCAGTGACCTTCACAGAACTAAAATAAACACCTCCCAGCTGATTCAGAAACATCTACAGCATTCCTTCTATGGTGCAAAATCACTTAACCGGCATCACTTCCTCTGACTAGGAAGCCAAGAAACATCATTCCTATGTTCCCTAATGCAGTAACTCAGACCATCCCTATGCTCCCTATGGCACCGATCGTACCCCTCCCCTGTCGGCTATTCCTTTCTTCCTTGGCCACCACAGCTCCAGCGCCACCTACAACGAGCGCTCCCGGTACAGAAGGTGCACGTGCTGAAGTTGCTCTCAGACTTCAGGATAGCTGTCTCCACACTGAAGCACGAAGCCTGGCCACTGTTTCAGTGTTTAGAATCTGAATTAGAAAGGGATCGTAGGGACCATGGAATCCAATTCCCTCATTTTACATGTAGACAATGAGACCATGGCGGTGCGGTGAGGGCCTAAGCTCATTCTACAATACTTATCAGTGATTCCAGTTAGGACTCAAACTTCTTTCTTCTGACACTCGATGCAGTGCTTATGTCATTGGAATGCCCCTCAAGTAATCATCTAATTAGAATTAACGCTATGACTATGAGATTAATGGCCCATAGACGGAGCTGGCGGAGTAAATTTGGGAATGGTATATTCCTTAAGTATCTCAGTGAAAGATTTGGGAAGCCTTTCACTTACAGCTAGCTGTATATCAATGTTTGACTAGTTATTCCATTGCCCCTGGTTCCTTATAAAAATGTCTACACTGACTATGTCTTCCAGACCTCTTTATTCTGAGCAGTACACTCCTCCTGAAATCATTATATTTTTAGGGGGGAAAAAAAAGTGAGGGGACACAGAGGTCTACAGGAAGAAGGAGTGGGTGCTAGGGATGTTGGTGTAGAACTAAGAACTACAATGTCCGATGGAAAGTCGAGGAGGAGAACACAGGGTGAAGGCCACATGAGCGGGAAGTGACATGAGGATGGTCGCGGGCACTGAGAGACACCGAGATGAGGAGGCCTGGATTCTCACCTTGACTGACCAGCATGTCAGGAGTGCTCCAGAGTGTGGAGCTGATGGCCTCGTCGAGTGGAGCCAGAGTTCCCAGCTCCAAATCCTGCTCCTGCCAGTAGCCTGGGGAGAGAATCTCCATCAAGGATGAGCCCTACAGATGCGCTGCTGTCGTGTGGGATCTATACTCTCGTTGGTGGAGGTGGGAGAGAGCTAGGCCCCTGTGAAAAGTAGGTCCACCAGAGAGCCCAAGAAAAGGCAGGTTTCTCACCAAAAAAAAGTGACATTAACTAAAGTATTGAAAAAGGAAGCAAATCCTTCCTCCCAAGGGTGAGTTCAAGGAGGACACTAAGGTTTACAGCCAATCAGATCACGTTAGCGGCAAAAGAGCTCCTAGAGGTCACTGGTCCAGTTCTCCCACTTCACAGCGTGTAAAGGTTAAATGTGACCTGGGGGAGGTCACTACAGTGACAATTACAGAAAACCAAAGACTTCTCTTTCCTCACCCAGGATTCTCTCTGCTTCACTCTGTTATCTACTAAAATAATGAGAAGTTTAATAATTAGAAAATGCTTTTGCATTACTCCTTTTAAATGGCCTGTCAGAGCAGCCCTCCGGCATTATTACTACTTTGCAGGGTGGAAACAGAATGAAGTGACTTGCCCAAGGTCATATAAACAGAACACAAAGACCGGAAATTAAATGCCTGATCCAAATCCAAAGTTCTGCTTGCTTCTGTTAAGACCCTGCCTCTAAAGACAGACACCACAGTGAGGGCAGAAGCTGCCCACAGCCTTCCCAGAGTCTCACCTCTCTATTGGGTGCTCAAATTTTCAAGTTCGCCTCCTTCCTCCTCAGTCCAGTTGCCCACTTATATCACCGATTCTGCTCACTGCTCAGGCACAACAAATCCCTCTCTTCCTAGAATGCAGCCCACAAACCATTTTGTGCCTACACTGTGTCCAGGGCCTATTTCCCCAATCCAACCTGAAGGGGCGGAGGGACAAAGAAACAAGGAGATCTTTTTAGTCTCCCGCCATAAGCCCAGAAGTAGCCAATCACGTGCGCAGAACTCAGTGAGGTCATCGGCTGCTGAGCAGAGTTCTGAGCTGCTGGCTGCTTGTCCAGACCTGGAGTTCCCGCACTACTACCTGCTCGGTAGAGACCCTAGGGAGGGTGGTGGGAGAGGAAAGGGCGAGAGGAGAAGGGGGAGCTGGCACTAGGGGATGCATAGGGGAGGCTTGGGGAGGGACAGAATGGCACTAAAAAGAGTAGTGGCACAGGGGCTTACGGTCCTTGGAGAAGAAAGGGGACAGAGGACTGATGTATCAGAGGGAAGGTGGGGGGAAGGGAAAGGAGACAGGGAAAGAGGGGAAGAAATGGGAGATAAAGAGATTTTCTGCGTTTGGATGGAGGCTCTAAGAGACAGTTTCAGGGTTCGCAGGCCTTCATGGAAGCACCCCCTCTGCTGAGTTCCTCACAGACATGCTCTTGGAGATTTAGAAATTACTCTGTTCTCAGACAGACATGTTAATGCGCAAATGAGAGGGGGAGGAAAGCAGAGAAAACAGAGTCTGTTATAGGTAGAGAGAAGCAGGCAGAAAGGGGACAGAGCACGTGTTGGTGGAAAAGGCAGCCAAGATGAGGACCAGAGAGAGAAAGGTGGCCTGGGGAGGGAGGACAGGGCTCTCCCACCCAGCAGAGACCCTCCCTGGGTGTCGGGACCTCACCCTGCTGCCTTCTGTGGACATCAAGGATAGAGGCAGCCGGACGTTGGTGAGTGTTTCCTCTTATTTTTCAGTGGCTTGTGTGTTTGCGCTTATGCTGCTCCTACACACTGTAGGAAGCCAAGAGGTTGTGCTAAAATTTGGGGTGGTGGAGGGAAGGGAGGCAGCGGGGAGGGTCAGTGCTCAGCCCACCGTATGAGAACCAGGGGCACAAAATAAGCCCCGAGTAGGCCTCTGCTCAAAAGAACAGAGAAAATAGCCATCTCAAACCCCGGCATAGGGCTTGCAGTTTGCAGAGTGGATTTTTTCAACCGTGAATTCACTGAATGTCAAAACAACCTTGAAAGATAAGCAACTAGACATAATCGCTTTTTAGAGACGAGGTTTAAAGAGGTTCAGGGACTCACCTCAAAGCGAACACATAACAACTCTCAAGGACCCTCCTTCTCTCTCTGCTGGTACTCTCCAAGCCTTTCAACAGCTCCTTTTCCTCATAGCATTTCGGCCATTGTCATGCAATTTACTTGTTTAATTCTCAGTCTTCTCATTTAAGCCTTGAGTTGCTTGAGAGCAGGGGGCTTACCTTATTCATGTCTGTATCTTTGAAATTTAGCTCATAGCGGGCCCTGGCATATTTAATTGGTCTGGTCAGTCATTCTGTCGCAGCTGGCATGGTGCTATGCCTCTTTTTAATCATGTAGAGTGGGCATTCTGTCCCACAGCATGGATTTAGTCTTTACTCTCCTGCTCCTTTCCCCCCCTGCATTCTCACTTCTGCTCTCCTTGCTTCCATTCCTTCCCTCCTCCTGCATTTTGTTGTTTTTTGTTTGTTTGTTTGTTTGTTTTGTTTTTGCTTTTGCTTAGGATGAATAAATGAAATGATGGTTGGGTCATTCAAATTTAACTAAATTGTTCAGGTGATGGGACTGATAACTAAACAAATGATCTCCAATAAATGGCAATATTTGTGATATGCTTGATGTATCGTCCCCTGTAGGCTAACAGAAACTCTGGTTTGTATGTGTTTTAAGAAACTGCTGAAGAGCTAGATGTCTTATTTGCGCACCTGGGGTGACGGTTCTTCCTCTAATTTTGAGAAATACTTAAGTTTTCTTTCTCTTTGTGCAAAATTGTACACCTGTAATGATAATTGATGAATGGCCACTCCGTGGGAGCAGAGGAGTAATTATAATTCTATCAACAGGATAAGTAGGAGAAATTATTGCCTGGGTTGTGAAAGGCTAGTGCCTTCTTTGAATTTAGATCGTGCCAATTATTTATGACATCAACACAATTCCACCCATAGAGTCAGGCCGGAAAGGAAAACTTGAGAGAACTCTGAAAGGGCCCCGAGGACTTGGAAGTGGAAACCATGAGAATTCTCCTCAGGCAGGGGCTTTGGAAGGAATGAAAAGATTGAAACCACAGGACTGTCAGTGAGGGGAGGATCCTCTCATAGAAAAATAGGTGGTCATATTGATCATATAGTTTCCATGCATTGACTTCCATTGTCTACAGATCATATCCAGATTTGATAGCCTAGCCTTTAAGATCCTGTACGGGCTGATGCCAATGTGCCTCTCAGCTGTGTATTTCCTTTACTTCACTCACCCATATCCCAGACAGATGACTCTATTTGAATCCTTTTTGTAACCACTTTGCTTTCTTGCATACATCCCTATTCCTACAATAGCTGTTGATAATGCCCTTCACCCATCTCCACACATCTAAGCACTATTCATTCTTGAGGCCTATTTTCTGTGGCATCGCTTTCAAAACGTCTCCCCCGATTGTCCCCGGTGAAAATAATTTCTCATTTCCCGGAGTTACAACCCGTTATCTGCCTTCCTTAAATTATGCATCACTCTACTTTGTACTGCATGTTTGGGTTCCCTCCAAAATTATTCAGATCGTGCAGGTAGGGTTGATATCTGATTCATTTTTGTATCCAGCACTGGACCTAATACAGCATGTCACACATAGAGAGTGCTTGAAAATTATGTATTTAATAAATGAAACAGAGAGGCTGAGTGAGCATTTTCTACTGAGAGAACTAGGCTCAACATCTGCCAGCAAAGAGGCAATAGCAAACAAAACACAGTAAAAACAAATAGGCCATCCAAGAGGGTCCCCTATCTAGAGATGAAGTTCCGAAAGTACACAAGGTAATGGGGATCAATATTCATCGGTCACCCTCTGTGTCTCAAGATCCAAGTTAGTTGGTCTATATTCATTACTCCAGGATGGCCCCTTTAGTTGGTCTTCTACACATTAAGGATGAGTTAACTAGGACTCAAGAGACTAACTAAGGCTAAGAGAAGCTAAGTAACTCATCTAGATGATGGACTCAAAAGTGTTGAGGTGGGACAAGCTTTCAACTTAGATCTCTCTGACCAGGAAGCCCAGACTTCCTGCACATCTTCATGGCACTGCCTTCTTCACAGAGCGTGCCTTTGTATCTGTGGTTGTGGGGCAAGGGTTACAGAGGGAAGACTGTTGGCCAAGGGTGGCTCGCCCAAACAGTATTCACATCCTCACCTGCAATGTGATTAAAAAACAACCACAGGGCCGAAACCGGTTTGGCTCAGTGGATAGAGCGTCAGCCTGCAGACTGAAGGGTCCCGGGTTCGATTAAAGTCAGGGGCATGTGCCTTGGTTGCAGGCACGTCCCCGGTGGGGGGGCGTGCAGGAAGCAGCTGATCAATGATTCTCTCTCATCAATGTTTCTAACTCTCTATCCCTCTCTCTTCCTCTCTGTAAAAAATCAATAAAATTAAAAAAACAACAACAACAACAACAACAGGAAAGCAAGTTGGAAATGAGTGCCTGTGGTGATGGTGGCACAATCTGTGCCCACTGGTTGTATTTTTTATTGGGTTTCTGAACATATCTTCATCTATACCTTTGGGGGCTATTTTGTAAGAGCCTTGCAATGTGGGCCTCTTCAGTTATCAAAGCTACGGATGTGTCCAGTTAAAACTATGGTCCCATGTTTTCATAGCACTCTAATACCTATGCTAACAGCTAACATCATCTTCCTGTTTCCCTCAGCTGCCTTGGAGGTTCTGAATTCTTGGTTGATTTTTCCATGGGTTCAAGTGTCTTTAGGATTCCCACCATTTTAAAGGACAACAGAGCCCTGATTGATTGTTCATATTAAGAGTAGCAGAGGTAGAATTGGAAACTTACTAATGTGCCTCCTTAAACATACACTGGCACCTGTGGATGAGGTTTTCACCTCGCACATAGTAAGTGCTCAATAAATGTTTGTTGAATAATAAGTGACTCCAATGAATCAGAATGTATTATCTCTCCAATTTAGATGTTGCTAGTAGGGAAGGCTCTGAGCCAGTACAATCTCTGATTGCTTGGGTCTTATATCTTCCTTGCCCTGTCTTGGGAATCTAAGGTACATTGGCCAGAGGGTCAGTGTGCACAGGTGCACATTTAGGATGGTGGGACAAGGGGACAGGACTCTCCCACATAACTGTTGCTGTCCTTGACTGTGCTTGGATCCAGACCCCCACTTCACAGACCAGAGAAAATCAGCTCCCTGAGTAAGAGTTGATGGTGATGGTGATGGTGATGATGAGTCAGCATTTCTCTAACCGCAGAGTTAAAAATAATCTTCATCTCAGCCTACTTATTTCTCATGACTACTGTGACAGGTGGGTGGAGGAGTGCTATCTCCAAGGGGAAAATATGCTGAGAGCTGTAGCCCAGAATACTAAGGAACACACTTTTATTTTTTTTCAATATATTTTTATTGATTTCAGAGAAGAAGGGAGAGGGATGGGGAGAGAGAGAGAGAAAGAAAGAAAGAGAGAAACATCAATGATGAGAGAGACTCATTGATAGGTTGCCTCCTGGATGCTCCCTACTGGGGATTGAGCCCGCAACCCAGATATGTGCCCTGAATCAAACTGATGCTCTACCCATTGAGCCAAACTGGCTAGGGCACGAGAGGCACTTTTAGAAAGGTTTACTCACTCCCATGCTGGGGCCCTGATTCTTCCCTAACCTCAGACACATAGCAAAATCTTATGCCACACACTAAAGAGAACAGCCATGGCAAAATCAGAATCAGAGCTTAGCCTTGGAGCTTTTCTTTACGCCCAGAAGCCAATCCCATCTGAGTCCTGATTTAGGCAAAAAACTCCAAAATTTGGGAAGTCACTTTGTCTTGAGAGATTTCAGAGCACAATACCCTGATCAAGAACAAGACTCCCCTTAACTCTCCAGATGCCCTCGGACTGCAGAAATCACACTACTCCTCTGAAGTCACGGTGCAATTTCTTAGTATAAGACTTTGAGGGACTGAGCGTCGAAATATTTCTTATTTTCTGCTCTCCATTCCTTTTGAGCTGTCTGCCCTTCCTTAAATTCCCAGCTGCCGAATATTCCCAGCATTACAGGGCAATCGAACAAAAGCTGGGGCCACCGAGGTGGGGGTCACTCTGTCATCTGAGATTATCTGTGGCTCCAGGTACTGCCTGTGCACTTCCCTCTCTTTCTGCTGCTCCTTGGGGACAGGGCTGTGTGATCCCCGAGGATCTCCTTGCTGAGCTCGGTTATGGTCCAGGTCACATTTCCTTCACAACTCAGGGCTCAGACACGCTTCAGCGGCCGCCTGCCTCCCTGAGCCAGGCCTGCTCTCCCACTCATGTCCTGCCACCCTCTTTCTGGCTGGACTACTGAGCTCCTGCACCTCCTCGTTCCCTCCCTCCATTGTTCTTCCTGCTGCTGTCTGGTGTTTCCGCAGTCTTGTTTACCTACTTTCCTTCTGCTCCCAGCAGCCTCCTGGGCCCGAAGTCACCACGCTCAGCTTTACTCTCCTCTCCCAGGAGGCTTTGGGGAGAAAGTGAAAACAGGTGGGAAGAGAAGCTTCCCTCCAAGACCCTCACCTGCTGCTTAGCCTGCAGCCTGGGGGAGGAGGCCGGGATTTACATAACCTGCACGGTTAGGTTAGCCGATCCAAGGCTTAGGTTCGCCAGGGGCTGATCGGCGCTCAAACAGGCTTATTGTTGGGCACTGGCAGACACCTTTGGTTCCATCCTAAGCAGGTTGCTGCAAATGAGAGGCTTTGTTTCCCAGGCCTGGGCTGGCCTGTGGCTAAGCTTTTCCAGGCCCGATGGCAGAAGGGAACTTGGCAGGTCGCTGGCTAGCTTGCCTGTGGTGGGCCTGAGGGTGAGGTTAAAACAAGAAGCTCATCTAGGTGTTAACCCCCTTTTCACTGAAACAAAACAAAACAAACAACAAACAATAGCCCAGTTATTCCAACTTTACTATGTCATGAATATTCTGTGTATCTCCTAAAACCCTGCCATCAATTTGTATGTCTGGTCATTTTTTACAGCCCCTAATGGCCAGCTGTGGTTATTTTTAAGATCTTTTTTATTCTGCCAGACAGGATGGAGCTGATATCCTTTTAAACCCCTGTTACCACAGTTCAGTCATTCCTCACCTCCTTCTGTTACACTTAATTCTTCCCAAAATATTTTCCCTCCTGTGATTCTTAGAAGCATAAACTTGTAGAGTTGACCAGAATCCTAAGTAGCATCTAACGCAACCCTCTTATTTATTTATTTTTTAATTGGTTCTAGAGAGAAGAAGGGAAGAAAGTGGATGGGTAGACACACACACACACACACACACACACACACACACACGTGATAGAAACTCCAGTTGTTGCCTCCCTCACCTGGGTATGTGTCCTGACTAAGAACTGAACCCATAACCCCTTAGTGTTTGGGAAGGTGCACCAACCAACTGAGCCGCACCTGCCAGGGTAACCCTCTTATTTTAAAGATGAGGAAATGAGGCTCAGAGGGGCTTACGGACTTGAGCCCAGTAGCAGGCAGCAGGTGGGAGCTGTGTCGTAGCCTGGCCTCCTGAACTCATTGCCATTGGAAAGCAGGTCTCTGCACCAGCTAATTCAAAGGTTAAGTTTCCATTTAGTGTAACTTCACTTCCAGTGGCATCTACCCTTTCTGATCACCATCTTTCTATGCATTGTTGTGAGAAACCCCAGGATCCTTGACCCCAAGGAAATTAAACTAAATGCCAGGCAGGTTAGAGAAGTTGCAGCGAACTAAGAGCTAAGGATGAAATCTCTGAAGGTGCAAAGAATGGCATCTTCACAAAACCCAGGACCTGACAGGCAGATTTCAGTTCTCACAAAAGATGAGGTCAAGGAGCAGAAGCCACTTCCCTGCCCTCAGGAGTTAACAAGGACAGGCCGTGTGTGTGTGTGTGTGTGTGTGTGTGTGTGTGTGTGTGTCCTGGCATCCGCATAGTGGAGAGCTGGAGGAATGCTAGCCTGACTAAAAGGAGAGACAGAAACTAGAGGAGATTTTTCAGAGACTAAAAGAGATTTAAAAAAAAAAAAAAAAAAAAAAGCAGAAAGGCATGTCTTATTCTTGAGCTAGAGAGAGGGAGAAAAACTGGAGGCAGAGGGGGTTGCAGTAGGCTGAGGAGGCCCTGAGACGCTCAGTTAAGATTCCTCGGAGCGGAGCCGGGGAAGTGGGTGGCACAGAGGAGGTGGGACAGCTGTTGCTTTGATTTGATACTGAGTCAGTGTTCTCCATGCGGTAGTGCTGGGAGGGAGCCCGGGGCTTGCCCCCAACCAAAACAAGCCCCTCTGCAGCCAATCCTGCGCCAAAGACTGCAGAGAGGAAACTAAAGGAAGGAGATCTGTTCCCCAGGAGCCTCTTCCTAGCCTCAGCTCCTTGCTCCTGGGACTGAAGGAAGGCCTGCAGGGGAGACAAGACTGGGGAGAGGGATGGCTCAGGACCTGCTGCTTCTGGAAGGAGAGGGCCTGTGCAGGGGTCTGATTCTAGTCTGTTGTTCTCAGGTGAGCTCCTAAGGCCGGCCTTGCAGTCACTCAGTCCTGAGACGTTTTTTGGAGTGTCCATTGCCCAGTTTCCTCATTTCCTTCCCACCAGGCTCACATGCTCAGAAATCAGGACCAGAACGACCTAAGATTTCCATTCTAATACCATGGAGGCCGGAGGCCAGAGCTGATCTGGACTTTAAGATGCCCCTTGAACCAAGCGCAGGCACTTAGATCCTTCCACTCAGTGTACCTTGCTGTTTTCACACGGATGTAGTCAAACTGGGCGGACATCCCCACCTCCCCATCTTAGGAAATACTTGGGAAGGAAACATAACGGCGCCACTCGTCATGCAGAATTCAGTTTCGCCCCCTTGGAAAACATGCTTCCTAGCAGCCGTGGGAAACTCGGGGCTGCAAACGGGCACGCAAGCCCAGAGGCATCGGGGAGAAGGAAAGGATGGACTGACCCCCTGAGGGAGAGAGATCTCAGTCCGGGCTCCGGAGCCTGCACAGACCCTCCCGAATGGCTGTTTGCGTGCACGGATGAATCCCCTCCATCAACACGCTCTGTCTTTCTCAGCCTGTTGACCTGGGGCGGTGGGTTACTATGCTGTGAAAAAGCTTAATTTGTTAGAAGTCAGGCAAGAAGGCATTTATCTCTGCTGGTTCTGATTTTACTGACTGGTTTTTATGGTTTCCCTTCCCTGGGCGGTCTGTCAGGGTGTGGATGACCGGTTGGGGGCAGTGGTTAGGACATTACATGGGAAATAATGTGTTCCATGCTCCACGCCCACACGACTCAGGTTCCCCTCGCCTCCCAATTCTATCTGTGATTCGGTCTATTCCCCTCACTTTTTTTTCCCACTTAAAAATGTGTATTTTCCAGAGGGGGCACATTGTTCAATCAGCCTTACTTTGTGCCTTCCTGGGACTTAACTCTTCTGTGAAACAGAAACATTCTCCTAAATCTGCAGACTTCACAGTCCCCGCCCAGAGCGGTAACTGGCACTGTTCTGACCCAAAGACCTTCTCTTCCTCTGTCTTCTCAAATCTCCACTGGGTGTCTCCTTTTCAACATGAGGATATACTCACTTGTGTGCCCAAGTGCATATATATTCCAACTTGGTTATGTTCTTTTTTCCCTTCCATATGTGTTCCTCAACATACATGGCACACTACAAGTTTCGCTATTCATATATCAGTTTTCTTTTCTTTTTTCCAGTCATACACACGCAGCTTATCTTATGACCCAGATACAGAGCCATTTCCACAAGCCCATTAATAATCAGAACCTCTTCCTTCCAGAAAGCCATATGGCTTCAATGCAGATCTTCTCCCCAAGCAGAATCTAGGCCCTCTTTTCTGCTCACACTCCCCAGGAGAGGGCCAGATCCTCTCCTCCCCAGGGCTGAGGCTCAGTCCATCTGTTACTGACATTGGACTCCAGGGCTTGGAAAGCAGAAGAGCGTTGGCATTAAGCAGCCACGGAGGATAAATGAGAATATGTGAGCCCAGGGGCTTTGTGATGGTTTTTGTTTTTTATATTTGCCTGATATTACAGGATAGAAATTGGGGAGAGGAAACATATGTGTTTGGGAAGATTTCATCGTTAAGAACTAGAGTTAAGAACTGGTAGGAACGAGTAAGTACGGTCGTCCCGCTGTCATTTTTGCATTTTCTGAGGAACAGATGATAGATGATTAGGAGCAGATGGTATAACTGGCCCCGCATTTTATAATAATAGAAGAGAGCTTGGCCCTCGGCTTTTCAAAGGCTGACCTAGGCTATACTAAGTCTCAAGTTACTTGTCATCAATGTATTTATTAGAGTCTTGCTGGGTTTGCAAGAAGTACCAGGTATTTCAGCCAGAGACTCAATAAACCAGTTTACCTCTGTAACTCTTTATCCTGCCTGAGGCTTTGGCCCGAATTCTAGAATCAGAATAGAAGCAGGGAGCCAGGGCACAGAAGAAAAAGGAATCTGTGAATCAAGGATCTGCTAATTCCCACTGAAGCCTGGTATTGGAAGCACTCATTTTCATTCTGCCTTGCCAATAACCGGGACTAGATGAAAGGCGTGGAGAGCTAAGTCATGGTTAGCTTGGGCATGGCTGGCTGAGACACCAGCCTTCATTTCCTTTTCTCTCCCCTAGGACAAGGTGGTGCATCTGACTGCTCTGACCCTGGAAGTAAATGAGCCAAAGGCACTTATGATTATTAATCAATACACAATTAGTGTAGGTCTAGATGGGGTAAGAAAAAAACAAAACAGCACACAAATCCTCTAGGAGAAAGATGGAGAGACGTGAGGGGGTTAAATGATCCCAGAGGTAAGAGTTCACACAGAAGAATGACACACATGTTGAACAAAATTTGGACCCTCTGCGCTGGAATCCTTTCTGAGACACGTTTGCTATTTGAGAGAATAAGGGCACAGGGAGAGAAGTAGATGGAAAATACCCCAGCTGTCACTGTAACCCTAACTCTGTCTTCCTAAAGGCTTGCTCATGGAGATAAATCACTTCTATTACCTGTCCTTGAAGAATGGCGTTTCTCCTGGGTTCAAATGAGGAAATGTAAAGGGGGGTCCCCCAAAATTCATTCTGGAAGCCTGATTCCCAAACCAAACTCTGCTGTAAGTCGTTCATTGGTATTAACTCTTACATGAACTATTATGCAGACATTGACACAGGACGTCAGCACTGAGAAGGAGAGAAGCTCCTGCAGTTCTTCTGTGATGGGAGGAACTAGCTGCCTCGTCCCAGACTGGCAGGGGCTGAGCATTCTCGGCTCCTTGCCACCCTTGATGTCATCCACTTATTGGCAGATACCCCAAGAGAGTAGCAGAATCCAGTTTAAAGATGCATCTCCTGAGATACGGCCAAGCACTTGTGCTCTGGATGGATGGGATGGTTAATGTATTTAAGGCCCATTTAGTTCTGTACAAGATGGTTGTAATAAGAGGGGGCATGACTCAGGGTTTTGGTATTTGTTTTCGGTGCCTCTCATATGCCGAGTCCCTCCAGGATCCATTCTGATAACCCATCATTATGGGTCGTCTTTGCTTTTACTTCTAAGATTGAGGGAAAAGGGAAGAGAAGCTCCGTGACAAGACAGCTAGCACTGGTCATCAAGCTCAAGTGGCTTTAAGTTCAAAATGTTTGTGCTTATAAACCGAAGAAGACTCATTTTGTATTCCCCATTTATAGAGTATGTGTGGTTATTGTACATGAGCAATCCAGTCTCCGTCTATAACATGTCTATTTGTAGTTCTGCTTTTAACATATCAGTCCATAGATGACAAAACATCCAGTTCTTCTGAGGCCCTTTGAGGTCACTCTCTAGGCCCTAGTGCCCTGAACATTTCAAACAACAATTCTTTCCAATCTCAGAATTGCTTGTCTTTCCTGTCCCCTCCTACAGTTGGCTAGATGGTTGTGAGGACTCTCCGCATATATAGCTCAAGGTTTTGTTCCCCTTTTCCTGGTGGATCAAGTCAGGGACCATCACCAAGATGTCTGTAGTGGAGGAGGGAGATTCCAACACTGTTCTGAGGTGTGTCTTATGGAGAGCAGAGATTATAAAGCGGGGAGGGAGAGCAGGACCGTGGACAGCAACAAGGAGAGTCTGGCGTGTCGCCATCAGTAGCCAGCACCTTGGAGAGCTCAAAGCACAGGTAGTTCGTTCGCAAAGAACCAGGGAAGCAAGGGGGGCCAGGGGTGAAGGCAGCCAGCCTTCTAACAATCAATCTAAAGGCACAGACACCAGGGCTTCTGTTAAAATCATGTTCCATACTCATCACTCGCTCTGATAGGCCTCCTTGAAGTACTTTGTTTGAACCTGTCATACATACAGCCAAGAGGATGTTAAAATGAGGACTACCACCAGACTTAATTTGTCAACATGAGCTACAGTAATTACGACAAATTACCTAAGTATTAGTGGTGGAAAGGGTTTTAATTTGCTACAACCAATTAGGAATGAAATTGCAGTTATCATCTAATGAGGTAAGCAGTGCCACAAAGCCTGTGTCCCCTCAGAGACACAGGGCACGAGGAAGTCAAAATGTAATACAAAATGTATTGCAGTCAGATAGAGTCTGATCTGAATTAGAGTGCTCTAAGGTATGCAAAATTGATGTGAATATTCCAGTCTTGGTCAGACACGAAAAGGAGAAATGGAGCATGCCTCTTAAGAAGGGTATTGTTTTCAGGATTTTGAGGCTGCTATGTTAATTGGGGCATTTGGTCACTTTTCTTGGGCTGAGGGAAATTTTGATAAAGAGAAACTGCTTGGTCTTTAATCCTTGTTGCTTCAGTGAAGAATACACTGAGTGGCCAGATTATAATGATCTCTGAATGCATAATAATCTGGCCACTCAGGGTATATCCTATATAATAAAAGGCTAATATGCAAATTGCCCCCTGGACCAGGAGTTCGACCAGCAGGCAGGCAGGCCAACCGCCCATGTCCCCTCCCCCTGGCCAGGCTGGCCGGACCCCACCCATGCATGAATTCATGCACCAGGCCTCTAATATATATACTGAGTGGCCAGAGTATTATGCATTCAGAGATCATAATAATCTGGCCACTCAGTGTATGTAGCTTTACTGAGCCTCTATTTTGTAAAAATCTCAACAGCTTCATGTGTTCAAGACACTTGAGAGCTTGGTTTCTCAGTGCTAGGAGGGATAGATCTCCTTGTCATAAAAGAAGATTGAACTGGGTTTTTATTTGGGTTATAGGAGTCCTTAGCATTGACTGTTTCTGCCCTTGTAAGAAATCACCACTGCTGCTGGTTTTGGAGTTTATGGATGGACTTCTAAGACATGACCTCATCCAGAAAACAAAATGTTCCAATAGAGGGACCTACAGCCAATGGTCAAACTGAAAATATTACATTTTAACATGGAGAACTCAAAGGAGGAAATACAATCACCAAAACGTTCTAACACCCAATATTTTTCATTCACTAGTAAGTAAGGAGCTGGTCCAGTCCACAATTTGTTCTCAGGGAGAATCTAGAGTCTAGAAACCATCCTTAGGTGAAACTCCATTACTGAGAAGTAGATAACAAAAGGGATGGCTGGGCCAGTATAGTTCTACTAGAAGAGGAAACAACAAAGGAGGTGACTAGTCACAGCCCCATAACTAAGAAGATACTTTTCCCTAGCATGTCACTTGAGGAAAAGCACCTTTTGATCAAATTCTACATGTTACCTGAACTGCAATAAAGTAGTGACAGCAAGGAGAGCCAAAGTAAAACCTGAAGTTTTACAGAACAATAGCTCAATTACCCAATCTGCTATTTCAGAATGACCAGAACAGCCCCCACCCCCACCCCCCAAATAAAAGAGAATTTGATGGCTGCAGAACTATGAGTCACCCTCCAAGTGAATAGTGAATGTCTCCAACAAGGTACTCTTGAAATTAGATCTGTACCTTCTTTCTCCCTCAGTTGGAAGATGAAGGAGAGAGGAGGAGAGAAGACAGAGGGAGGGAAGAAGGGAGAAAAAAGAGGGAGGGAGAGGGAGAGGGAGAGGGAGAGGGAGAGGGAGAGGGAGAGGGAGAGGGAGAGGAAGAGGGAGAGGGAGAGGGAGAGGGAGAGGGAGAGGGAGAGGGAGAGGGAGAGGGAGAGGGAGAGGGAGAGAGAGCCCAAGAGTAGTGAGTTGACTCATTTTACTGTCAGTCTCTGGCCCAGGATTTCAGACCTTACGTAGCAGAGCTCCAGGTTGTGCCTTAAGGATCTTGGGGAGTGTGGGGAAGCCAAGAAGAAGAGTAAAAGGACTACTTTCACTCTTACTTCTCTCTTTCAACAAGAATAATTTTCCCTTTATGTGTTTTATTTATTTGGGAAAGAAGTTTACATCTTAAAAAAAATAAATAAATAAGAGTCCAAAAACCACTGCCCTGGAGGAAACTGCTAAAACCAAAGTGCTTAGTTCTAGCGAGAACTCTGGGACAGAATCTGATGTAACAGCTGGATGGATGGCTGACCGTCCACAGCCGGGCCCCACCGCAGGCAGGCTGGTTCTGCACAGAATTAGCTAAACTGGAGACCAGTGTCTCTCTGGTGGTCTCAACTTCTCTGCACCAGAAAAAGCATCTGTCTGAGGGAGAGCATGCGTACCCTTCCCAAGAGTTACAGCAGCCACTCGGAAGAGAACAGAAACAGGAAGAGACGACAGAGCAGTGACAACTGCAACTAGGAACAGAAAGTGGGTGGAACAGGTCTGCCAAGCAGATATGGAAGCTGCTCTGGAGCGAATGCCTTCTGGACTCCCCTGGCACACTGGGCATGATCTCTACACTGGGCACCTGGCCAGGGGGCTGCAGAACGGATGGCAGCGGACAGAAGGTCATTGGGAAGGGAAAGGAAATGCATGTGTGGGGCAGCGCAGTGCAAGGTTAACCTGCTATGACCTGGTCTAAAGCAACGTGAGGCTGCCCACTCCTCTCTCTGCACTGGATCACCTCACGCGGTGCTAGAAGGCGCTTGAGAAGGAAGAACCCAGGGAAGGCTGGTCACAATGTTGAATGTCAAATGCTCACCAGAGACAGAACCACAGGACAAATTAAGTTCCTGGGGCTTGTACTCCCCCCACACCTGCAGCTGCTGACTGCCGCCACTGCCCGTGGGGAAATGTGAGAAGGAAGGGGCAGGTGGAAAGCTCTGAATGTCTACACTGTTCCTGCGCTTCTGGCCACGGCGCTAATGGCCAGGCTCAGATATCACCGCTGCCCTTCGCCAGCCTCTCCTCCTTGTTCAGCCTTAGGAGACTGAGCAATGCATGCTGTCCTCCAGGGAGCAACAAGCCTCGGCAGCACATGAAATCTGTTTTCCTTACTCCACCAGGAAGCGGAACGAGCCGCTCTACCACATGTCCTGGACCACTCAAGCATCAGTGCGTTAAGGTATCTTTTCCTCAAACCTTCCTACCACAGACCTCCATGTTTTGGTCGAACATTGCCAGGTGTGTTCTGAACTGCCTAGCTTCCTGCCCAGGGGGGTCCCAGACCTACTGAGGGGCACCAGATACTCCTAACCAGACCAACTGAGGGGTACTAGATACCCTTAACCAGACCAACTGAGGGGTCCAGATACCCCTAACCAGACCAACTGAAGGGTACCAGATATCCCTAACCAGACCAACTGAGGGGTCCCAGATGTCCATAACCAGACCTACTGAGGGGTACCAAATACCTCTAACCAGACCAACTGAGAGCTACCAGATGTCCCTAACCAGACCAACAGAGGGCTACCAGAGACTCCTAATCAGACCTACTGAGGGGTACCAGATATCCCTTACACATGATCCTGGTCTGCATGGCTTCATCAGTGAGCATCACACCTATGTGCCTACCTCTCACTATCAGAGCTGGCATGGTTAGATCCAAACATGAAGAGATGGAATTCATTTAGATAAAAGATCTTAAGTGGTTGTTGCTCTCCTACATCCGAGCATCCTGAGACACTGCACACCGGACAGGATCCCACACTCCCGACAGATAATGCTCTACCAAGAAAAGGATGCTTGACTTGCCTCTTCCTGGTTGACAGACCTCTTCCCCGTCTGTCTTCCCCATGCAGGCTGTGCTTTAAATGTGAGGAGAGAGCATTTCTCTTCCTCTCAGCCTTACGCCTGGGTGGCGGCGGGGTCCCCACGTTGAGGACCAGCAAAGAAGAGGGCAGTGGGTGGAGCCGGAGCCAGCAGAGAGAAGTACTCTGATGTCCAGTGTTTACATTCCAGGACTGAAGAGCTCACCGCTTTAGGGGGTGGATGGCTTCTTCCTGGTCAGGGCCCAGCCTGGCACCACCGGTTCCCATAGTGGGACAGTTCCCATGCGGGCCACCTAGTCCCGCCCTTCCCAAAGGCAGCTGGCAGGATGGGAAGAGGCCGAGCTGAAAGTCAAAGCCCTGTCGAGGGTTGTCTCTGTGGTACTCATGCCCAGTGCCTCTCCTGACCTTGCCCTTAGCTTGCCCTCCCTCCTGCCTCCCCCCCACACCTCCTCAGTGAGCTGGGTCAGCCCTCCAGGCCTCTGGGGACGGGATCCACACAGCAGAGAGGAGGCTGCTGTGTCTGGGGTGACTCAGGCAGGAGCTCCCTTTGGGGTGTGTTGCTGGATCCTGGGTGGAAGGAGTCAGGCAGGGAGCCCGCTGCAGGGAGGGGGATCCCAGTGGCTGGGGGGGGGGGGCTTTATCATGCTGGAGACAGGGCGGGGGAGGGGGGAGGAGGAGGTCAGGGTGGAGTGATTCTCTCTCCAGCACCCTGGCTCTTGGCCTGTTTTCTTCACATGAAATTCTCTACATCATCCTCCCCGGCTTCAGTCCCTACCGTCCAACCGGACCCCGCCCTAGCCCTATGCCCATCCCTCCCTCCTGGCCACTCAGACCATCACCTACGCACCTCCTCCCTCTTCTCCCCTGCGGCTGGTTCTTTCTCCCCCCCCCCCCCCCTGGCATCTGGCTGGGCACAGCTACCATCCTCCCCCTCACTCACCCCGGACCCCTTTCCTCTCAAAGGTCCCGTCCCCCCCGCCCCTCCCCGATCCCCACCCCTTCGCCCAGCTCCCACCAGGCTGGTGCCTGGAGAATGCATTCCTTCAGTCCCTCCGCGTCCTGCCCCCCCCCCCCCCTCCGCTGGGACCCGCGGCCCCGGGCTCTGGCCGCCTCCCTGCCTCCCCATAAACCGTCCCTGCTTCCCAATTAGCCGGCGGCCGCCTCTGAGGAAGCCGAGGTGCCCACACGACGCTGACCTACATAGCCGGCCCGCCCGGGAGGGGCTTTCCCGGCCCCTCGCCCGGCCCCGCCTCCTGCCTCCCGCACTCCCCCCCACCCCCCAGCGCCCATCACCACACAGCCAAGGAGGCGCGAGTTGCAGAGCGGGATTAGGCGGGCTACCCCACCACGCATTTTTTTTTGGGGGGGGGGGATCAATGTTTAGCTCTGGGAAGCGTTGGGGTTCCCATGCACCCCGCTTCTGCTTCCCCCATATCCTGGTCCTTCCTTCTTCCTCATCCCCATCTACCTCCCCCGATCCCTCCCGGGTTCGCTCTCCCAGCTCTGGCCGCCGCCTTCCCAGCCTGGTCCGCCCGGTGTTGTTGTTTTGCTCCGAGGAGAACCCCCTTCTTGCCCACGCCCCCCGCCCCGGCCTCGCTCAGGCCCCTTCCCCGGCCACGCAGGGCCCCCGCGGGTGGGGGGGCAGGACTGTTTGCACACAGCCCTTTGGGCGGGGGGGTGGCCCTGGCCGCCCCAACCCTCCAGACACACAGACACAAACAAGCCACACACGCCCTGGCTGTCTCCCTCCGCCCCCGGCACACACTGACACACACACTCACACTCACACACACACACACACACACACACACACACACAGATGCTGACACAGGGACGCAGCAGCACAGACACCAACACAGACAGACGCGCACACCCAGGCGCGCGGACACCCACACCCACACCCGGACCAGGACCGGGCCGCCGGGGCAGGCAGACCCCACCCGGGGCACACGCGTGGGCACCCCGGCGGCTGTGCCAGGAGGAGGGTGCCCGCCCGGCGGCACACCCACAACCCACAGAGACACAGATGCTCAGACAGACTCAGGGGCACTGCCAAGGGCTGGCGACCTGAACCCCAGGTTCCAGACAAAGCCGACAAACGCCCAGCCCCGGGGGCCGCCGGCACCCCCATCCCCACACCCACCCACCCACCCACCCACCCCCTCCGGCGCCCCGCCCGCACTCACCGTCCTGGGAGAGGTTGGCCCAGCCCGGCGCCCCGCAGCAGGCGCTCAGCAGGAGCAGGGCCAGGGCCGAGGGGGCCCCCATGGCGCCGGCGGAGGCTCCCCGCGGGGCGCGGGCGGAGGGTTCCCGGGGGCTGGCACCCACCGGGCGGGGGGACAGCGACGCCGCCGATCGGAGGGCGCCCAGGAGCCGCGGCGGCAACCCGGGGCCGAGGCTGGACTGGAGGGAGCTGGCGCTGCTGCAGTCGCGGGGATTAAATAGGACGCTCGCTCGGAGCAAACCATTCGGGCGGAGGGGGTGGCGGGGGGCTGGGCCGGGCGCGGGGGGGCGCGGGCTGCAGCGCTCCCCGCTCCCGCCGCCCCCCGCACCCCCTCCGCGCCGGCGTGGTGCCTCCCGCCCGCTCCCCGGGGAGCCCCGCCAGCCCGGCGGGCGCGGGTGTGGAGCCCGGGGAGGGACCAGGCTCCGCAGCGGCCCCGCGCGCACCCCTCTTAGGCTTGGGGTGGAGGCAAGGAGTTGGCATGGCCCGGGGCCAGCTGGCGGGAGCGGCCACTGCAGGCCTGGACCAGGGTGTGCCCACTCGCCCGAGGCCTTCCAGCCCCTCCCTCTTCTCTTTGGCAAGGGGAGCCCCAAGAGCCCTGGGGGTCCCCCATCAACAGTGCGCCCAGGGGCAGCATCCCGTTGGGTAGCCCGTTACCTTGACCTTCTCCTAGACACTAGCACCCCCAGTTCCTCTCACCCAAAGGCGCCCCGTTAGCACCGGCCAACAATCGGTGGCCCCAGGCCATGTCCCTTGACAGGCATCTTTCAGCAAGCCCACTGGTCATGGGACTTCACATTTCCCTGCATCCTTGTCACATTCCCCCTCCCCCTAAGCAGTGGCTTCCCTTCCCACTCCTACCCAACCCAGTGGCCTAGCTCAGTAGTTCCCCCTTCACCTTTCCTATGACCCCCTTTACTCCCAGTCCTTCCCTCCAATATTTTTCCATTTTTTCTTAGTCTTTCAGAGGATCCTGTTTTTTTTGTTTGTTTGTTTGTGTTTTGGTGAGTGAGATTCCTGAATGCATGGTTTGCTCTACAGACCCTCAGGAAGCTGCCCCTTTAAGGACCAATGTATATGTGACGAATGCAGCTCATATATATATATATATATATATATATATATATATATATATATATATATATATATATATGTTATTGATTTTTTTACAGAGAGGAAGGGAGAGAGATAGAGAGTTAGAAACATCGATGTCAGAGAAACATCAATCAGCTGCCTCCTGCACACCCCCTGCTGGGGATGTGCCCACAACCAAGGTACATGCCCTTGACCAGAATCAAACCCAGGACCTTTCAGTCCTCAGGCCGAAGCTCTATCCACTGAGCCAAACCGGTTTTGGTCGAATGCAGCTCTGGGCTTTGAGGCCAGACAGTGTATGGAGGGGAGGCAGGGAGTCTGTCCTCCCCTTGGCTCAGGAGTGCCCAAACCCCAGGGTGGTTGTTCTTGAGTGTGGGTGCCTCTGGGAGGGCCTTGGTGTGTCTCAGAAAGGGATCCTTCTGAGCCAATTTGCTCAAACAGAGCTTCTAAATTTTGTGATCTCTGAACCCAATAATTTTGCATGTGTAAGCATTCTTTTAACATATTTGGTCCAGCCTTTTATTCCGGTACAACTGGGGTCTAAAGGGTATTAACTGACCTACCCAAGGGCACCCTGACAGTTAACAGGAGGAAACACAAGCATTTATTAGGACATGGAACAGCACGATCTCCAGCCACAGCGCCTTTCCTCTCTCTCAGGCGATATTTTGTCCCGAGAGGAGGGATTGGGGTCCATGTCTTTCAACTCCTGGGCCCGTCCCCTCCTGGGCTGATGCCTGGCCTCCGCCTGCGAATCCTTCCTGACTGGTCCTTTCTCCCCTCGGACAGGCTTCCTCCCTCCGTGATGGATGCAGGGACAAGGAGGTGGGAAGCACTTTGTAAACAGTAAAGCTCTCTATAAATGCTAGCCACTGATGGAGAGGCCGAGAGAGAATACTCTCCAGGGCATCCTGCGGGATGGCCTGGTGCTGCCCGGTTCCCCCCTCGCTGCTCCCAGAGCTGAGCTGTGGCTTCTGGGAGAAGCTCTCTGCCTGCCTTCTGGACATTCCCTGGGAGGCTGAGCAGTTGGTAAGAACCCCTGGCGGCACCCTGTCTGACCACCTGCCTTGGCACCTGCCAGTGACTCCGAACCAGTCCTCCTCCCTGGATCCTCTGGCCCCTTGAAATCTCTGAGAAGCAGAGATGGAGGGAGTAGTGTGATTGAGGGATGGAAAGACCTGGGTGTAAGAGAGAGGAGAGGATGGTCCATGGGATGAAGGACGGGGAAATCATAGGAAAATGGGACTATCTTAAAGAGGTGAGACCACGTTGGCAGGGAAAAGCAAGGAGCAGGTATGTTTTCAAAAAGAGAATGGGACTTCGGAGGGGAAGGACCAGGCTATCCTAGTTAAAGGATCTTGATGGGTAAAGGGTATTGCCTTTGGAGCTAGAAGAAACCTTAGAGATCATGTAAGTGGGTTGAAGAGAGAACAGGTTAGTGTGGGCGTGGGGGGTGAGGGGGTGAGACCAGGGACCAATGGGATGGGGGTGGCAGGATGTGGGATTAGGTTCCAAGCACCTCTGACTAACGGTCTTCTGCCTCTGCTGCTCTGCAGTGGCCTCCCTCTGCCTGTTCCCTCTTAATTCCTCCTCCTGCGGCTCTGCTGGTCCAGCCCTGCCCTGTACTGGAACCGCCTGGGAGGAGAACCAAATGTGGGTGGAGAGGAGGAGCGTTGTTTTGGAGAGAGAGTATTAAGCACAAGCAAATGAGACTCTGGAATGCTCTTTTCCTCCTGGCTCCCTCTCCCTTTTCTGCATCATCAGCATCAGTCTGGCAGCGCGTTAGGCCCTGGGAATTGTAAGCAGTCATTGGCTTTTAGAATCACAGAATAAAAGAGTATGCGAATTGTAAGAGACCTTTAAGATTACCTAATTAATGCCCCTGTTGAACAGATGATGAAAAGGAAGCTTGGAGACCCTGGGTCACTTCCTGTGCTCGCAGAGCTGCACAGTGAAGGTTAACCAGCACCGGGAAGGGGAGACACACCCCACCCTTGGAGGCAGGAGGAATAAGTACAAACAATCCCAATCTGTAGAGTTTGTCCCTCCCTCCCGCCTCGCTCAGAGCGAGAGGGCAGTTTCTCCTGCAGATGTAGGCGTCTACACCGGCATAACTCCTCATCTGTGACCATTCTTGTGCCTCCAGCATCTTACAGGTGCCCTCTTCAGGGACTCCAGGAATGGGGCTTTACAATGAAGACTGGCCTACAAGTAGAAGTAAGTAAAGTAGAAGTATCCATGTTGGATTGTGGTCTCTACAGTTGCCTACCACTTGAAAATGCTGTGGCTACGCCGAAACCGGTTTGGCTCAGTGGTAGAGCGTTGGTCTGCGGACTGAAATATCCCAGGTACGATTCCGGTCAAGGGCATGTACCTTGGTTGCAGGCACATCCCCTGTAGGGGGTGTGCAAGAGGCAGCTGGTCGATGTTTCTCTATCATTGATGTTTCTAGCTCTCTATCCCTCTCTCCTCCTCTCTGTAAAAAATCAAAATATATTAATAAAAAAAGAAAGAAAGAAAGAAAGAAAGAAAGAAAGAAAGAAAGAAAAAAGGAAGAAAAAAAGAAAATGCTGTGGCTACAATATGTGTTTCCCAGAGATTTGCACAAAGTCTGGAGGAGGTGGTCGGTGGGGTTAAAGACCTGGTAGCCACAGTGAACACGGGGGGTTGGGAGGAGAGAAGGGGAGTGGAGGGAGTGCAGGTTTGGCTCCTGAGTGCCCCGTCCACTCAGCAATAGCCTGGGTCACTGGGGGCGTGGAATGTGCAGCTGGCACCAGTGCCGGGCTGGACACAGCTGTGTGGGCCCCGGGCATTCAGCTCCCCACGCGGCCGCTGTGGAGGGAGAGGGGGGACCCGGCCTGAGGGGGGTGAATACTACATGTTCTTCAAGGGGGGAGGGGGGGCAGCACCTGGAGGGGGAAACAACTCAGCAACCTGGCTCAGTCCTGCTTCGCACGCTAACCCTTCCCTGTGGGACTGGTTCTTTACCAGAAAATTCTACATGGATTTTCCACTTTAATTTTCCACCCAACTAAACCAGTGCTCCCGATTCCGCTTCTTACTTCCGCTATCCAGTTTTAATGAACCCCGTCCTTAATGGTAAGCTCTGTATGGGTTTTCATTCTAACCGTCATTGAGTTCTAATTTCAGTCTTAGCCTTCATCTATCAGGGACTCCCACCAACTAATCCTGATACCAAACCCAAACTCATTGTCAATTTTAACCAGTATCTTAATTCTAACCTGTTATAAGCCAGCAACCTGGGCGGCGACTTGCACATAATAAAAAGGATCACGGGTAGCATTGATTGAGAGCCCACTGTGTGCTGACTTTGCCCTGGGTACTTTACATGGGCACGGTCTCATTCAGGTACCTAAAAGCATCCTAATGCGGTTGGCACTATTAGCTGCCTTACAACTACGAGGAAACAAGGTTTAACTAGATTGTGCAATTTGTAAATACTAAATTCAAATCCCCAGTTTAATTCCTTCTTGACTAGAAAGCTGGTACTCATTCCTTTTCCCACCAACAAATACTTTTTTCAAAATCCTAATTCTGACTGGAGTGATTTCTAACATACTGAGTTTCTCCAAAGTATGTTATTAGATTGTATCAACTAACTAGTAGTACAAAGTAGAAACCAACCAACCAATCAATCAACCTAACAAACACAAAGCCCAAATTCCTCTGACCAGAAACCCCATTGACACTTAAAAACATTAAAATACTCTATAATAATAAAAGCATAATATGCTAATTAGATCAGACAGCCGAACAACCTTCTGGACATCCTTCTGGACAACCTTCCAGATGAAGCCAGGGCTACAAGGGCCGAGGCAAGCCGCCACAGTTGCGAGGGCCGGGCGCCTTGCACAAATTTTGTGCACCGGGCCTCTAGTGTATTTATAAAGTTAAAACAATCAAACTAGAAAGAAGCAAAGTAAAGGTAAAAGCCTCCTTCTCCTTCCCAGGCTGGCCACTGGGCACACCCAGGGGCATCATGGGAGTTGGTTGTGCAGCACACTAGCCCCACCTCCCATGGCACCAGAAGGCGGGGAAAGTCAAGGTAAACGCCAGTGGAACCAACTATGTATGTACAGGACTTAGACATGCAGATCACCGGACAATTTGAATTTACGATTAGCAATGACTGTTAAGGGCCAAGGGTCTATATACTAAGCTCTTCAATGTATTATGCCTTTTAATATTCACACACTCTCTGAGCGGGATACTTTACTTTACACATGAGGACAGCAAGGCCTGGAGAAGCCAAGTTATTGGCACAAGAGCACAAAGACGGTGAATGAGTGAACCGGGTTTCAAATACAGATCTGTCTTACTCCAAAGCCTACATTTTTCACCAGTAGACTTAGCCAAGAAGGCTTATAAAAGGACAGATTATTTGATCTTGCTTCTGAAGGAAAAATAGAAAGAAGAATTACCTATGAGACTGGACTCGTATCGACGTGGGAGGAAACATTACAAGCGGAAAGGAGCGGTGGAACCAGAGCACAGGGAGGAGTGTGTAAGAGGCGAGAGAGCAGTCGGGGAATAGAACAGATACGAGTGGGAACCAGGGACATTCCTGTGATAAATTCAGAAAAGAAAAGAAAAACCGTGTTGTAAATATGAGTGTTACTATTGCTTCAATTTCGGGCTGATTGATGTATTTTGGAAAGACAGTAGACACTCATAATTATCTGCAAACAAAAATACGCATTTTCGGCTACGTGTATCTGTGTCTCCAGCTTCTGCATTTCCCCACTCGCATTCCTGTTCTGGCAATATCAAAGGACTTGTAATGGCCAAAGCACACTATGTGGTTTCGTGCCTCAGTGTCTTCGCGCCTGCTGTCCCCTACACCTGGAATGCCCACCTTGTGAAGCCTGGTGAAATTCGCGCGTGTGCTTATTTATTCAAACATGGATGAGGTGCCACCATCTCTGGGAAGCCTTCTACCCAGAGAGAGTCCCTCCTTGCAGGGCACCACCATACACTGACCATATACTTCCACGGTTACATATCTTTGGCTGTGTTGCAATGATTAGTCTATGTGGTTTTCTTCTCTCACTGTGAGCTCTTAGAGGTCAGGAGTGATATATTCATGACTCTTGTTAATCCTGCTTAGTGTAGAAATGGAAAAAGAATAGATTCTTAGTTAATTCTAGTAGATTAAGCTGAAATATTCCTATATAGTGAAAGGTTAATATGCAAATTGACCAAACAGCGGAATGACCAGTTGCTATGATGCACACTAACCACCAGGGGGCAGACGGTCATACAGGAACTGCCCCCTGGTGGTCAGTGCATTCCCACAGGGGGAGCACCACTCAGCCAGGCTCACGGCTGGTGAGCACAGCAGCAAGGTGGGAGTCTCTCCCATCTCTGCTGCAGGCAGGCGGTAAGGAGCGAGGGATCTGGGACTGCGAGAGCCCCAGACTGTAAGAAGGATGTCTAACTGCCAGCTTAGGCCCGATCTCACAGGCCTAAGCCAGCAGGTGGACATCCCCTGAGGGGTCCTGGACTATGAGACAGGGCGCAGACCAGGCTGAGGGATCACAGCTCTCCCCAGAGTGTACAAATTTCATTTCAAAAGCACATATCTATAAAAATAAAGGCATAATATGCTAATTAGACTGAACACTTAACGACCTTCCGGACAAAGACACAGTGGCAAAGGCTGAGGCAGAAGTGATTAGGGGCAATCAGGCAGGCAGGTGAGAAATTTGGGGCAATCATGCAGGCAGGAACAGTGGTTAGGGTTGATCAGGCAGGCAGGCAGGCAGGCAGGTGAGTGGTTAGGAGCCAGCAGTCCCAGATTGCAAGAGGGATGTTTGACTGCCAGTTTAGGGATCAGGCCTAACCTGGGAGTTGGACATCCCCCGAGAGGTTCTGGATTGTGAGAGGGTGCAGGTCAGGCTGATGGACTCTCCCTACCCACCAATCCCCTCCCCCCCAATGCATGTTTTCATGCACCAGGCCTCTAGTATTTATATAACACATTTCATTGGATACCCCTATAGGTATGTATATGTTCTTATGGATATAATATATCCAAAATAAGGTGAATCATTGTAATATACGTGTATACATATTTTCATCTACTTATTCAAGGAACATTTTATAATTCTTGGAATTGACTTTAGAGCCTTCATCATCAGTTGATCAGTTGTGGGAAGTTCTCATCCTTTCAGACTGGCTTTTAATTTTGAAAATAGCCAAATGTCTTTAGGATCCAAGTCTTAAGGATAAATGTTGTATTACTCAACATCAGGGTCATGTTGGGTAACACAAAAACAAGATTTGATTGTAAAGTAATAAGAAATGGCTTATGGGTGGACTAATATGTTGCTTCTTTTTTTTCTTTAAAAAATACAGTTTTTTGATAAATTACAGAAAGGAAGAGAGAAGGATAGAGAGAAACACTGATAAGAAAGAAACATCAATCAGCTACCTCCTGCACACTTCCTACTGGGGATGTGCCCGCCACCAAGGTACATGCCCTTGACTGGAATCGAACCTGGGACCTTTCAGTCTGCAGACCAACACTCTATCCACTGAGCCAAACCAGTTACGGCTAATATGTTGTTTCTTAAGGCAATTCCCCAAGAGTAGTTCTAGCTATTTCTGAACAGTGTCATTCTGGTCTATTTGTTAATACAAACAAAATCAAACAAGAGTTTTATTATTTTATAGTCACATCTGGTAAATGTATAAGAACACAAAAACATCATGTGTCCAGAATAGAACTCTTGATCATTCATTTATAGCTTATTGAATTTTTATATGAAATGCACAATGCTAGTTGAAATTGAATGTTTTGTCCCAGCTGTTTTGTTGCTGTGTATAAAAAAATTATAAACTCTCAGGTTTTATTCTTCCACTAGAGGCCTGGTGCACAAAATTCATGCACAGGGTGTGTGTCCCTCAGCCCAGCCAGCACCTTCTCCAATCTGGGACCCCTCGAGAGATGTCTGACTGCGTTCAGGCCAAATCCTACCTGGATCAGGCCTAAATGAGCAGTTGAACATTCCTCTCACAATCCAGGACTGCTGGCTCCCTACTGCTCACCTTCCTGCCTTCCTGATTACCCCAACTGCTTCTGCCTGCCAGCCTGATCACCCCCTAATCACCCCCATGCCAGCCTGATTGATGCCTAACTGCTTGCCTGCCAGCCTGCTTGCCCCTAACTGTCCTCCCCTGCAGGCTTGATTGCCCCAACTGCCCTCTCTTGCAGGCTTGGTCCCTCCCAACTGCCCTTCCCTGCTGGCCATCTTGCGTCCACATGGGACAGTCATCTTTGACCACATGTGGGTAGCCATCTTGTGTATTGGAGTGACGGTCAATTTGCATATTATTATTTTACTAGAGGCCCGGCACATGAAAATTCATGCACTGGAGGGGTTCCCTCAATTTACCCTGCCCCCTCTCATAGTCCTGGAGCCCTCAGGGGTGGGAGGTGACCCAGCAATCAGGAGAAGGCAATGCCCCATCACACCTCTGCTACTGTCATTGCTGGCAGTGCAAGCCTTAGCCGGCCCTGGTTACCTGAGCCTTGGGCAGCCCTGGTGCCTAGGCAGCCACCATCCGAGGCTTGCCTGCACCTCAGGCTGGCCCTGGGCAGCTGGGGGGCTGAGGGGACTGTGGGACTCCAGAGGCAGGTGTGTGGAGCTGCCAGACCCGCCTGGGGGTGGGCCTGGCCTTATTGCATGCCTGCTGCCCCAGTGGGGCTGAGGAGACTGGGCACCACCATCTTGTGGCTGTGGATGTTGCCATCTTTGCAATGGTGTGAGGGTCAGTTAGCATATTTTCTCTTTATTAGATAGGATTAGATAGGATTAGATAGGATTAGATAGGATTAGATAGGATAGAGGCCTGGTGCACAGGTGCGGGCCACCTGGTTTGTCCTGAAGGGTGTCCTGGATTTGGGGTGGGGTTCCCTTGGGGCATGGAGCAGCCTGAGCAAGAGGCCTGTGGTGGTTTGCAGGCTGGCCACACCCCCTGATGACCCAAGTGGAGGCCCTGGTATCTGGGATTTACTTATCTTCTATAATTAAAACTTTGTAGCCTTGAATGGAAGCCAAGGCAGGCCAGGGCTGCAGAAACTTGGCTTCCTCCATTGCAAGGGGCAACTCAAGCCCCCTGCTTTCTCCAGCTCCATGGTTGCTGCCATTTTTGTTGGGATTTATTTATCTTCTATAATTGAAACTTTGTAGCCTTGAGTGGAGGCCTGGGCCTACCAGGGTGCATGGAAATCTTGGCTTACTCCATTGCCAGGAAACCCAAGAATCCCACTCTCTTCGTGGCCTCAGCCATCTTGATTGGGTTGATTTGCATACTTGCTCTTGATTGGCTGGTGGGCATGACTTGTGGGTGTAGCAGAGATATAGTCAATTTGCATATTACTCTTTTATTATATAGGATTACAAAATAAAAAGACTATTCACTTCAACTCCCACCATTTTGAGCCTCATTTTATCTGTGAAGAATAATGCAAGGGTCAAAGATAAGATAATATTCAGGGATGCAAAATACTTGATTACTAAAACCAATCTGATAGCAATGGCTTTGCTTTTCAACAGCATAAAATAGGTGTGAATGTTAAAAAACAAAACAAACAAAAAACAAAAAAACAAAAAACTGCAATCTTGAGAATACAAAGATGAGTCAATAAGTCATGAAAAATACCTTCAGGGAACTTCTAGTCCAGTAGGGACACAAAGCAAACAGATAATTATTACACCTTGGGATAAATGCTGCAGAATGAGATTACATTTGTCAGGGACTTTCACATCTGTCGGGAGACCTTAAGGATGACTAAGAGCTGACCAGGCATTACAAAAGAGGGAACAGCATAGGCAAAAGCAGGAAAGGGGAAAACAGTATAGTCAGTGTGGCTAGACTGTGAAGGGAATTTAGGCTAGAGCTTGCTCTTTATTCTGCAGACAAGGAGTCATTGAAGGGTTTTAAGCTGGGAAATGTCAGTGCCCGATTTGCATTTTAGAGCGATAATTCTGGCAGCGCTGGGTGGATGGACCGGAGGATACATCTCATTTGCTTAAGAAGCCTGACCCTTCCGGGGACCACCAATCCAGTATCACGACATTACCTAGGACCCACTGAGTGTGGTCTTGTCTGAGCCTACGGGTAAGGTGGACAGGACACTTAGAACATGGCTGTAGAACCAGACGTCAACCCACAGCGAGGCCCATGGGGCGGAGCCCACAGGTGCAGCCAGCAGTGCGCAGCAGCCTGGAGTTGTGTGGGGTTGAGGTTAGGATCGATGGCCAGCTTTCCCAGTTTGCCAGGGTCTAAGAGCTGACACTGGGGATGTTCCTGACAAACGGGGATGGATGGTCACCTGGGGCAGGGCCCGGAGGAACAGCCTGCACTCCGTGGCCACCGTTCCTCAGACCTTCTCCCTGGTAACCAGCTGGGGGTCAGCTCCAGGGCAGACTGGAGGGGGCGGGGAGGAAAACTGAGTGAGTTAATTTATGTCTTAGCGGAAGGTCGAAGTGGGAAGGGGTAGGGATGGGTGATGACAAAAGCTAGGCCATTTGAAAGGGAGGAAAGGAGGAAGGCTAAGGAGGAGCCAGAGGATGGAGGCTGGTGTCTGGTCCAGGATGCGGGGCTCTCTGCCGGTGTGAGGAACATTACAGACTCAAAATGGCAACCATCCCAAAGGGGAACTATACATATTTGGCTTTTTATTCATGCACAGGTATCGCATATTCATTCAACATTCTGGGAGGTCCTACTGTGCGTCCAGCACTTCACATATGCTCTATCGCTTAGTCTCCAAACACAGTCCGATGACTTGTAAAAGGATTATTCCCATTTTGCAGGTGATGAAAATGAGGCTCCGGAAATGGTGGAGCTGAGATCTTAACTTAGGTGTGTCTCCAAAGTCCCCGGTTGTTCCTGCAAACCAGTATGTCCACCTTTGCCTGATCATAATAATTCCTTGGGGCACCTGCTAAAAATGATACAGGTGCCCAGGAGATTCTGACTCCAAAGGTTAAGGACGAAGCTCTCCAGGCTGTCTGTTAACCAGTGCTCCCAGCTGGGCCCTAGGCCCTGTCACTCCTGAAGAGCAGGAAGTAGCCGAAACCGGTTTGGCTCAGTGGGTAGAGCGTCGGCCTGTGGACTGAAAGGTCCCGGGTTCGATTCCGGTCAAGGGCATGTACCTTGGTTGCAGGCACATCCTCAGTGGGGGGTGTTCAGGAGGCAGCTGGTCGATGTTTCTCTCTCACCGATGTTTCTAACTCTCTGTCCCTCTCCCTTGCTCTCTGTAAAAAATCAATAATAATTTAAAAAAAAAAAAAAGAGCAATAAGTACACCACAGCCTGTATCTCCTCCCAGAGAGCCCCTGCCTGCGGGAAGAACCACGTGTGTTGATAGTCCATTAGGACACGGTTATGTTAAGTTTTAAAACCAACATGTGTCACTGAGTCTTTCAGCAAATAATTTCCTTGGCTCTTCCTGGCCAGCGATCGCTACGCTTGTTAATAAAATGCTGTGCAGTCTGGCCCCTGCCTGTCTCTCTGACCTGGGTGACCCGTCCTCCCTCAGCATCTCTAACACACGGGCTCAGGCCCACACTCACCCTCTGCACAGGCCGTCCCCCGGAACTGGGGCCCTCCCTCCCTGCCCTGGGCAGCTTCTTCTGCCAGCACGTCCGATTTAAATGTCACCTCCGCCTTCCCTCGCAATCCTTTCTGGTGTTTTGCTATTTCTTTTATACTAACCATTCCTCTTTCGTTTGTTTATTTGTCATCTGTACCCCTTTCCCAGTAAACACAGGCTCAAGGAGAAAAATAACCTCCGTGTTGTCCAGAGTTGTATCACCGGAAACCAAAAGGACATTACGTACAAGACCTGGCACATAGCATGTGCTTATTAAATGTTTGCAGGAATGCATGACAGGGAACACTCTCACTTAGCACGTGTGGAAAAGTGTGTCCACATATTTTGATTTTGCAATCAAGACCTTTTTTCTTAGGCCCCGAAATAAACCTCCCACCGCCGTTGAAGACTTTCCCCTACGGTTCTCTTCACTAGCCTCTAAGTAATGTCCTCCAGAGGCGTGAAGACTGTTATTAAATTGCCCCTCCACTTCCTGTGTAAGAGACGCAGTGTCTTCACCTCCTGCCAATGCTCTGATCATTTCAGAATCTCTTCCCTGATCCTTTTTTTCTCAGGTAGTTGGGTTCAGAACAGGTCCTGGTAGGTAGTAAGGTTGATGGTCATGGGTTGAACATGAGATGCTACCGTGTTTCCCGAAAATAAGACATCCTCCGAAAATAAGACCTACTTACAGGTTTCCTTCTGAGTGAAATATAAGGCTCCCCCCGAAAATAAGGCCCCCCTAGGCTAAACATGAGAGATTTGGTCCACTAATTCTGAAAGAAATGGAGTCACAAGAAATTCACCAGGAAATTCAGGAATTGGATTGTTATGATGATGTTCCAGAAGATGATGACATGATTGTCATTGAATAAATGAGTAAATTCTTGATACTTCAGGATTCACAGTTTGTCTGGTTTGTGTTGACAACTACCGTACTACCGTACAGTATACAGGTAATAAATTTCCTTTATTTTCATTTAACAATAAATGTGTACCGTATTCTTCTTCATGGAAAAATATGACATCCCCTGAAAATAAGACCTAGCGCATCGTTGGGAGCAAAAATTAATATAAGACACTGTCTTATTTTCTGGGAAACAAGGTATTTCAGGCCCTCTTGTATGTTTTTTCTGTTATTCTTGATTTTTTAAAAAAATCTGTTTTCTTTGGCTCGCTGGTGGTTACTGGTGGTCCATTTTGGTCCTAAGGTCTTTCTGAGCCCAGAGCTTGCTACTATTAGGGTAGTGTTGCTTAGCCAGGTGACACCTGATGCGATTTGCCACCAGAGCTTCCCATCCCGTGGTTTGTTGGTGGACTCGCGTCCCCACACACACATCCCTGTCCGGCTGACCATTGCTGCTGCTGCTCCTGTGGCCGGGCCAGAGTAGAGGCAGGTGCATGGTGGGGCTCTCGCTGCATCCTGTGAGGCACTGTGGGTGAGGACTGTGACATTCCGGGGTGACCGTGAGACCTGCTCGGGGAAGAGTAAGCAGGTCTGGGAGCCACTCCTGACTCAGTGCATCGAAGAGAGAGCACAGGCGTGAGACAGCGTGGGTTTGCAGTTTGACTCACGGGGCTTGAATACCAACTGGGCTCCTTCCTTTCCTTGAGGTCAGTTTTTTTTTTTTTTTCTTCATTTGCTAAAACTTAGGCATTATTATTGTCTGTTTTGTAGGCACCCTGTGAAGATTAAATGAGGACATTTATGCAAAACTCCCTGTTGAGAAATCAGTGCAGGTTAGTCAGAGCACAGGTGTGAGATGTTCCCTGATCTACTGGGTGTGCCACGGAATCCTGCTCTGTGCCCACTGTCTGAAAAGACATAAAGTACTGCTTGGATCTAGACTTGAAGTTCCCATAAATCGTTCATTTGGACCCAGGGCGCCTCTGTTTAGCCTGCTCTCTGCTGCCCTCCTGTGGCCACGCTGATCCCTCGCCATTCCTGATCCTATGCTCCCTCAGTGTGGTGGCTTTGCTGTAATGCAGCCTCTTCCCAGCTTCTTGGCCAATCTGGCTCTCAACTCCTCTGAGCTAGGAATATGTCCTTAAAACTGGCGGGGGACTCAATGGTTAAGCATTGACCTATGAACCAGGAAGTCTTCAATTCCAGGTCAGGGCACGTGCCCGGGTTGTGGGCTCGTCCCCAGTGGAGTGTGCAAGAGGCAACTGATCAATGATTCTCTCTCATTGATGTTTCTAACTCTCTCCCTTCATCTATGAAATCAATAAAAAAGAAAAAAAAGAAGAAAAAAAAATATATGTATATTTAAAAAAGAACATGTACATAAAACAATGTTTAAGTTTATTTAATTACTTTTAAATATATGACTTTTTAATTTTTAAATTGAATGTATTGGGGTTACATTGGTTAATAGCATTATATAACTTCCAGCTGTGCAACTTTATTATAACCTGTGTATTTCGTTGTGTACTCACCACCCAAAGTTGATTTTCCTTCAGACATCATATATTTGATGCCCTTTCCAATTAGCGTTCCTTCACCCCTTCTTCTCTGAAAACCACCTTTCTGTTGTCTGTATCTATGAGTTTGTTTGTTTGTTCATTTGTTGCTTTTTGTTTTATATCCCACAAATGAGTGACACCATATGTTTTTTGTCCTTTTTCATCTGATTTATTTCACTTATCCTGATATTCTCAGGATTTATTTATGATGTCACAAATGGCAGTATTTTGTCAGTTCTTATGACCAAGAAGTATTCCATTGTATGTATGTACCACATCACCTTTACCTAATCATCCATCCAAGGATTTAGCTACCATGTTTTGGTAATATATTATTATATTATATATTACTATATTACCATGAATATTGCTGCATGATGAATATAAGAGTACATATACTTTATGAATAATTATTTCCACATTTTTTCAGGTAGATACCCAGAAGGGGGATTGCTGACTCATATGGTAGCTCTGGTTTTAATTTTTTGAGGAACCTCCATACTGTTTTCCATAGTGGCTGCACTAATTTACATCCCAACCAATGGTGTATGAGGGTTCCCTTCTCTACCTCCTCTCCGACACTTGTTATTACTTGTCTTATTGATAACAGCCATTCTCACAGGTATGAGATGGTATCTCTTTGGAATGTCAGCCTCCTCCTCTCAGGTAGCATTAGCTCAGTCCTAACCTTTTCTCATTTCTTTCTAATACTTATCCCATCTGCCAGAGATTCTGTAGGAAACATTATGCATTTTTAGAGTGTGGATGCCAGTAAGTCTCTACATTTCAAATCCCATTATCTATTGCCCTATTCAACATCGTGCTCTCCTATGAATGCTGAAAAGGCAGTATGTTGCCATTGATTATTTAATCATAGAAATGCCCTATTTCTGCTCTCAAAGTCAGATCTCTTTAAGTTAATAAGGAGAAACACAGCTATTTCTGTCTTGCTAAAGGGTAGTAGTGGATCATGGATGGCCCAACGTGCCAGTGCTTAAGAATGAAGATGTATAGACAAAGGACACATCTGCTCTGTCCCTCTCCTAATTGCATAGTGTGGTTAGCAAGGGGAATGAAGGATTTTTATTATTATTATTATTTTTTAGGATACGGTAAGTACACCAGTTTGAAAAAATTTGTGGATGAGAATAAAGGGTAATGAAGTTGGTGAGGTGGCCTTAAACCAAATTTTAGAGGGAAAGACTTGGAAACCAGACACTGAAGAATTTTATTTTTAACGTAATGTTATGTGATTGAATTGGCATTTAAAGATTAATGTTCATTTTATGGCAGAAATCAGGTCGGCGGGAAGCAACAAACAATATACACTCAGAGGCTCAGGAAAGGACTGCTTATTCCAATCCTGCCTGCAGCATGGGCAAGCAGCGGGTCGTCCACAAACATCTGCTCTGCCACCCCCCAGAAGCCAGCTGCTTATATAGGGCAGGACAGAGATCACACAGGGAGACTGGATTGCAGGCCTGGGGGTAGGAGGCTGCAGTGGGACTCCATTGTTTGGGAAGCAAGAGTGTTAATCTTTCCATGAGAATGGACCACAATCCAAGGCGGATTCCCAGGTTCAAGGTTCAAGGTAGGTTGACTCCCAGGTTCAAGGGCGTACAACTCCCAGCCAGATCAGAATGTCCTTTCTTTAACCAACACAAGGCAATCATGGTTAACAGAGCATGATCAATATTTCCCACAACCATAGCCAGTCACCACCATTCCTTTCTTGCCTCTAACATTCAGAATCAGGATGTTTACCATGTTAATTTTTTCCCCCTCTTCTTCTCTAAGTTCAATTTAATCATATGCTAAACTCCAATAATTTTATCTTATGAAACTTGACCAGTCAATTCTAACATCCGTGGGAAAGAAGGTCAAAAGAATAGCCACAATTGAAAACACTTGGGGTTTGGGGTAGAAAAGGGTTTTCCAGCTATCCTAGGTTACTTTAAATTATAGCAAGGAAATCATTGAAGTATCACACAGGAATATACGAGTAGTTGCATGGGACAGCAGAGAGAGCATAGTGACAAATCGACGTGAGAACTTCGTGTACAAAGAAGAGTGCTACCTTCATCATATACTACGGGGCTTGGACTGGTTAGTGAATGTCATGTGTTGAGCCCTCCCTCCAACCATATACAAAAATAAATTTCAGATGTATTAAAGTGTTCAATTTTATAAACAAAACACAAGTAAAAGACATTTTATTTTTTAAAAAGACATTTTATTGATTTTTTACAGAGAGGAAGGGAGAGGGATAGAGAGTTAGAAACATCGATGAGAGAGAAACATCTATCAGATACCTCCTGCACACCTCCTATTGGGGATGTGACCGAAACCAAGGTACATGCCCTTGACCAGAATTGAACCTGGGATCTTTAAGTCCTCAGGCCAATGCTCTATCTACTGAGCCAAACTGGTTAGGGCTAAAAGACATTTTAGAAAACTGTAGAAAAATGTTTAATCTTGGAGTGGGAAAAGCCTTCCTAAGCAAGACACAGAACCCAGAATCCATAAATGAAACCGCTGACAAGTTTTACTGCATGAGTTTTTAAAATTGATATATTGTAGACACCGTAGATAAAGTTTAAAAGTAGATTACAGAGTGGGAAATTTTTATCTACAGCATATATAGCAATGCACTAAATTGATAACATGCAGAATAGCCAATAAATACTCTGTGGATAAAGAGAGGCCACATGCTAAGCTGACAAGCTCAGGGAGGGCCTGTGTGATGACCTTGAAAACTCAGAGGCCGAAAGTAACAACAAAAGATGGTCTGAAATGAAAACTTTTTAACTAAAAGCAGTCTGTGATGGGTAAGCTATGTCTGAGGCTGGAAACTTCCCTGACAGAAGTCAATCTTTATATTGTCAGGGTAATGCCCCTTTTTCTAGACTGCTAGGGCCACAACCAATGCACCAGGGTGGAGACCATAAATCTTATTGTTTTTGTTATCATGTTCATTCTATCACCAATGATTGGAAGTCTTCTCTTTTAATGGTAATATATAAAACAAGATGCAAAACTGCCATTCTTTGGAGCATGATCTCAATCCGCTGAGATTTTGTTTCCCAGCAATTGTTGACAGTTTTGCTTGAATAAATTCACAATTTCTTTTTTTACAGGTTTGAATGGTTCTTATGTTGACAACACATAAAAAGAAAAACAATTGAAGGGGAAATTGGACACAAGATATATGTAGAAATTCTTATAAAAAGAATAAAATTGCCCAATAAACATCTGAAAAAATGATTAATAAAGGGCAGGGCGGGGCAAACTCCCGATCCTCCATTATGTAACTGGACCCTAGCCCTCATCCAACCAATCAGGGTCAGCCAAAGCAGTGACATCACCACCCTATAAAACCCCTTGATCTGTTGAAGCTCGCTCTCTTTCGCCATGCCACTGTTGGTGTGAGTGGAACAGAGCCCATACCAGCATGGAATACAGGCTTTCTGCTATTGCATCGGACTCGGCTCCCTGGTGGTCCTTGGGGATCATGAAATCTGGGCATAACAATTAACTGCATTTGAATTTTGAGAAAAGCAAGTTAAAGTGACTAAGAGACCCTAGGTTGTTAAAAATTAAAATGATGAGTAATATCCAGGGTTGGCAAGTATTTGGGGAAACGACCATCTTCATTTATTGTTGGTGAAAATGTAAATCTGTGAAGCATCTTTGGAGACATTTTGACGGTATGTATCAAAATTAAATATGGAGTCCTGGCTGGTTTGGCTCAGTGGATAGTGTTAACCTGAAGACTGAATCTTTCCATGTTCAATTCCAGTCAGGGGCACATGTCTGGGTTGCAGGCTCAATCCCATGTGTGGGGCGTGCAGAGGGCAGCCAATCAGTGATTCTCTCTCATCATTGATGTTTCTCTCTCCCCCTTCCTCTCTAGGGTCAATAAGGATACATTTTTAAAAGTTAAATACAAAAATACCAGCAGTGCTATTGAGAGTGGGGAAGGACATGTAATGAGAGAAGGCTACAGTTGCCTAATAATTGCTCATCTCACTAACTAGACCTGTAGATAAGAAGTTTTCTTACAGGCCCGGGACCCTGGAGGATGAAGCCAGGCGGTACAAAGTGTAAGGTTCCAGTTGAGAGGTTTGCAATGCAGAAGCAAGACACAGAGTGCAGGCGATTAAAAAGGGGGGAGGTTTTAATCTTGCGCTCACGGGCGAAGCTCACTGGTCCGAGGGTGGGCCAGGGAAGCAGCATAGGTACTTCTTTTATATAGCTGTTTAGGGAGGGGAGGGCGGAGGGCATGAGAGGTGTGGAATTCCTGCCTCTGCCTGGCCAGCCCAGGTCTAGGAAGACCCTAGGAAGGCACCAGCTAGCCAGCTATCTTTGTCGCCACCCACCTTGCAGATACTTGCATAGGCTCTGGGCTTCCTCCCTGCCTCGACCTCACAGAAAGGTAAGATGCCTCGCTGGGCCCATGACTCAGAAAGGAACTACATTTTGAGAACCAACCAAGGACAGGCCACACTCTGATTTGGTTGCTTTGTTGACCCTGACCCCCTCGGGGAGTTTTCTCAGGGACGCTGACCATTCTGGGTCCCCGGGACGGACTGCCCTCCTGTAACATCACAGACTGGCCACCTTGTTATCGGACACTGAGCTCCGGAAGGCAAGGCCGACTGCAGGCCCTGCCCTCCCCTTTCCCTGTTACACGTGCAGGCTCGTAGCTCCACGTAGCTGTCTTCTCCCTCGTGTGTGTGTGTGTGTGTGTGTGTGTGTGTGTGTGTGTGTGTGTAACCAGCCCACTGGCCGGGGAGGGGGGGAGCAGAGCAGATTTTTGTGGACGACCAACTGCCCTCCATGCTGCCCGCAGTACTGGAATGAACACTCATATAGGATTTAACCCTGTTTCTGCTCAATTGGCTCAATTAAGCAGCCCAGCCCCTATGGTGTCCAGTTACACTATTTCCACAAATCTGTTCTTAGGTCTATTCACACACCAATGCCGCGATTTACATAGAAAGAGGTAATTCACCTCATTGTTTCTAGTAGTGTAGCAAAGGAAAACAACCTAAATATCCTTCCATAGTGAATCAGTTAAGTAAATTATTACCACCCTCAGACTTTATAATAACAATAACCATTAAAAATAATGAGGTAAATGTCTATGTGCCAACGTGGAAAGATAACCAAGAAAAATATATTGGTAAGTGAAACTACAAAGAAAATACACATACTATTATTCTCTTTGCCTGGAATAGGAGGGGTGGGGGGAGGCTGTTTCTAACATACATTTGCATATATTACCTTTCATACAAATGTAAATGTGTGTCTCAGCGAATGAATAGCTACTCAATGGCTGTATGGCCTTGGACTAGATGCTTAACCTCTCAGTATTTTATTCTCCTTGTATGAAAGGGGAGATAATAATAGTCCATATTCACTAGGGTTGTATGATGGGGCTTAAATAAATTAATCAATTTAAAGTGCTTTGAAATGGGGTGGGGGGAGAGGAAGGAGGAATATGTAATACTTTCAACAATAAAGAATTTAAATTTTTTAAGAAGTGCTTTGAGTAGTGCCTGGCACATAGTAGGTATTTGATAATATCCAATCGAAACCATTGTCATTAACATAGATATCAATAACAGGAAAGGAGCAGAGGGAAGGCCAACTATTATAAGCATGCCATTTGGGCAGCTCTGCCTAGAAGCTACACCTTTCCACACCCCAAAAGTCCCACAGAGGGGAGAGAGAAGCTTGCCCAGTCAAGTTGGGGTGACAGGGAAGGTGCTTGTCTGTCAGTCACAGCTGGGAACCAGCCATTGACCAGAAGAGGCGTGGCCACTGCAAGGGCGTGAGATTTAGGATCTTTAATCCCCTAAACAGAGGAGTTAGCTCTCTTGTGCTTGGCTCTCTTGGGCCTCCTGTTGTAGGGAACATGCTCTCTTGGCTCCCCTGCATTTACCCACGGCCATGTGGACCCCTCACACAATGGACTCATGGACGGTAACTGGCCTCATGCTCAGCTGGACCCGGCTGCAGCGTGGAACGGAAACGCTGGACCCTGGCTTAGCTTCTGGTGGTACTGAAACCCCAGCTACACTTCTCCCAGGACTGGGTTAAGGTAAATGGGATTCTGGGAACCCAGGGGTATAATTCCACAAAAATAAAAATCACTCATCCTCCCATGTGATTCTCAGGAAATTCTTTTTCTTGAGCTATCATAAGGTGTCCAACCCCAGCACTCAGTGTGGAAAGAGATACCCCAATTTTTCTGATAACACTAATATTCAGGTACATGTTGAACTTGGGCAGAGAAATTATTATTCCTGTGGTGACAATAAGATTTAAGGCGCTTGTCGAAACCGGTTTGGCTCAGTGGATAGAGTGTCGGCCTGTGGACTGAAAGGTCCCAGGTTCGATTCTGGTCAAGGGCATGTACCTTGGTTGTGGGCACATTCCCAGTATGGGGTGTGCAAGAGGCAGCTGATCGATGATTCTCTCTCATCGATGTTTCTAACTCTCTATCTCTCTCTCTTCCTCTCTGTAAAAAAATCAATAAAATATATATATATTTTAAAAAAAATATTTAAGGCGCTGAAACCAGTTTGGCTCAGTAGATAGAGTGTCAACCTGTGGACTCATAGGTCCCAGGTTTGATTCCGGTCAAGGGCATGTACCTTTTTTGCAGGCAAAGCCCCAGTAGGGGGCGTGCATGAGGCATCTGATTGATGACTCATCGATGTTTCTAACTCTATCTCTCTTCCTCTCTGTAAAAAATCAATAAAATATATTTTTTTAAAAAGATTTAAGGCATAAGAGGGGGCAATAATTGTTTATATTATATGCTTAATTTTTTAAAGCGACCATATGCTTATGTGTGGAGTGACTAAAATATATTTTTTAAAAGCTTACCTAAGGAGGTCTGTTCAAGAGTGATTATAGAAATCCAGGAACAAAGTCAAACGTCTTGTGCCAGGGCAGGAGCATTCGGAGAGAAAGGAGATACAACATGTGATGTTGGTTATGGGAAGCCAGAGGGAAGGAGAAGGTGGAGTGGCTCTCAGCCTGGGGGTTTGAGTGACTGGGAAATGCTGAGCCATGGAAAGAAACAATGGAGTCAGGAGAACCAATTTGAGGGGTGTCGTACTTTAGGATGGAGGAAGATTAGTATGGCTTGAACTATGTTGAGTTTAAGCTTATGGGAACCCATCTAACGTGACATCCTCAGCAGCTGGAGAAAGTTGAATGTTTCAGCTCCCACGCCAAGGTAGGACAGCAGAAGTCTCAATTTCTTGGGTCTCATTTTAACAGTTTCCATCTAAAATTCCCATCATAAAAATAAGTAATTGGGGCTCTATGGATCCATCTCTGAGCCTGGGAGACAGAGATCCGTTCTAGTAGAAGGAACTCAAGTCGCTCACCAACCGGGGAGATAGACATGCGCAGAACCGATTGCAATACCGTGTTGTCAGCACGCCAATAGCTGCATGCCCAGGGTGTGTAACCGTGTGAAGATGGGTGAGATCCAGTCTGCTTAGGGTGATGGTGGATGTCAGGGGAGAATGAGAAAATGAGGTGATTGAGCTGAGACTTCCCAGAGTAGCAGTCTTCCAGTCGGGTGTGAGGGTGGGGAGAAGGGTAGGGCGTCCCAGAAAGAGGAATGTCTCATGCCCAGGCAGGTTACTATGGGACCAGAACAGTTTTTTGTTTGTTTGTTTGTTTGTTTATGGAACTGTAAGTACTTTGGCATTGCAAACCATTAAACCTGGGGTGGGAGTGGTAGATAATAATAAATGAAGCTGAGAAGAGGGACATGAATCAGACCTGTAGGTTCTTCTGTGGGCAAAGGATGGACAAGCACGGAGTGGGGATGCCTTTTAGAAAAAACACGATTGTTCTGTGTGCAGTATGGCCGATCAGGTGGAAGACAGCAGGAATGCCTGCAGGTAGACACGTGAGGGGGCATTGAAATATTCCAAGTGCTCTGATTACAAAGGATGAACCATCAGAGCTATGCCCTAAGCCAGGGAAATGGAAAGTGGTGAGCAGAATTGATAGAACTCTGTAGTTGATTAATTTTGGAAGATAAAGGTAAGGGAAGAAGCTTTGACGCTCTGACAAGCTTCAAGTTTCCAATTTAAGAGCCCGGGTGACCAATTCTTTCTAATACTGTTTTTATCAAATCCATCATCCCCTTTCAATTTACTGTTGTGCGGCCAGTTCTATTACCGGAGCCCAGATCTCCATTATAACTTACCTTGACCATGGCAAAAGCCGCCTCACAGAGCCCTCCTGAAATTACTCCCCACACAGCCACCGGAGCCATCTGTCTAAAATGCAAATAAAGTCACAGGTCTCCCTTACCTGAATCTCTCCCTGCCTCTGCAGCGCCTGCAGGATTAAAATCCAAGGCCTTTTTTTTTTTTTTTTTTTTTTTTTTTTTTTTTAATTCAGTGTATTTTATTTTATTTTTTTAAAATATATTTTATTGATTTTTTACAGAGAGGAAGGGAGAGAGATAGAGAGCTAGAAATGTCGATGAGAGAGAAACATTGACCAGCTGCCTCTGGCACACCCCCTACCAGGAATGTGCCCGCAACCAACATACATGCCCCTGACCGGAATCGAACCTGGGACCTTTCAGTCCACAGACCAACGCTCTACCACTGAGCCAAACCAGTTTTGATAAAATCCAAGGCCTTTACAGGATAGATGAAGGTCTCCGTGGTCTGGTCTTCCTGGACACATTGTTTGTTACTCCCTGCCTGGGACATTGGACTTCAGCAGCTCCTCATTTCTTGTATTTTCTTATACAAACAACATGGTTTGGGCTACATCTTTGCTTTAAAAAATATTTATATAAATATTATTGATTTTAGAAAAGGAGAGGAGGAGAGAGATAGAAGTATCAATGATGAGAGAGAATCATTGTTGGCTGCCTTCTGCATGCCCAAAGGGAATCGAACAGCGACCTTGTGGTTCACAGGTTGACACTCAATCGCTGAGCCACCCGGCAGGCCATCTTTGCTCTTGATGTTCTCTCTTCGTAGAGTGCCTTTCTTCCTCAGTTTCCCCAACATACATATGCAACACACACACACACACATACACACACACACACACACACACACACACACACACCCTCCCCACCCCAATCTCTCTTCTCTTCCCCCCTCAGGTTAACAACTGTTCTCACTTTAAACCTTGGCTAGGTCTGTAGCTCTAGAGACAGGTTCGTTTGCCCCTTTTCTTTGTTACTATAGTTTTCTGGATGTGTCTCTTCAGTTGGGCAACTTTGTTTTATGATTCTACTTATTTTCTGTTTTTGAATGATTTTATCCAGGGCAGGTATGATGTCTTCATTATCTTTGTGTCTCAAATGCCTAGCACATATCTTGGTATGTACCACATACATGTCTGTGGGTTTGTGGAATAAACAAATTAATAAATGAATCAGTGGGTGTAGAAGAATTATGGGAATAAAAAGGAAAATTTATGATTCTGTCATAAATAAATTTTATGGAAGTTCAGATTTGTACATTTTGTGATTGAGATGTTTATAAATCATATAGGGATGTCTGTGTAGAAGCAGCTAGATAAAGCAACTTGGCTTTTAGGTAAAGCATCTGGTTTTAAGGAACAGATCTGAGAGTTTTCAGCTCCTAGTTGGTAGTGTGAGCTGTGTTACTACTTAAGATCAAATCCAGGGAGAAAAGAGAAGATAACCAATGCACCCTTTAGGGCAATGTTTTGACCCACCGAAGCAATCAGTCAAGAGCACACATATCCACACAAATACGTGTGTGTAACTGAAACAAATATGTCATGAAACTGTGTGTGCTACTATTAAAGGGTGATGTCTTCTGTTATTTTCCCTCTTTTTAAAAATTCTTTCCTGTCCTACTCTATCCTAACCTATTCTATCCTATCCTACCCTGTCCTGTCCTATTATTTTTTTTGTAGAGGACCACCTGAGAAGGCACATGGACATCCTTTAAATTGTCAGCTGAGCCCCAGGGCTGGGGGTGTTATTCAGTTTCTGACTGACCTTTGTCCAGGTGTCAGCAGGGGCGGGTCTAGATATGTAAATCCAGTAATGCTAGGGCCTAGTTAAGAATGCAAATAAGCTCCTTTGACCCTATAAATAAACCTGCTGCGTGGCTTGAGGGATCACTTTGCTACCTCTCCATCAGAGAGATGGCGCTCACCTAGCGCCCAGCTTGATGAATCTATTTCTGCCTCCTGGCCTCTTTCTTTCTTAATCCCCAGCTCCTCCACTCAGGAACCTGTCCTTTTCCGTGATGGACAAGGAAAACAGAGAAACAGCCACCCGCAGTTTTTTTTCTATTTAATAACATAAAATGCTGTTAGCATTCTGACTGGCAGTCTGATAATACAGCTCTTTGCAACACTCACATTTAAAAAGAAAGAGGAATGCTGGTGGAGACTGATACCGCGGGGCCAAGAAATAGGAGAGAAGTCAGAAGAGGGTAGTTTGCGTCAGAAACCAGAGGAGTAAGCATTTTGGGGAGGAAAGGTGTGGCTGTCCGTGTGAAATGCCGCAGAAAGGTGAAGTATGACCACGGAATATGGTGATTAGGAAGCTATTAGTGACTTTAGTGCCATTTTAGCATTTGCAAGGTTGGAGGCAAGTGAGGGGTAAAGGGAAAGAGCCTGAGCAAGACCCACTCTCTCTAAAAATAGAGACTGCCAGGCACTAATCTACCATGGATTTTTTTTTTTCATCGTTTAACTCATTTATTGCTTATAAAGGCCTTACAAGGTAGGCATTATTACTGTTGTGATTTTTCTTTTTAACTCCTCACCCAAGAATATTTTCCATTGATTTTTTTTAAAGAGAGAGAGTGTGGAAGATAGAGGAAAAGACAGAAATATCAATGTGAGAGAAATACATCAACCTGTTGCCTCCTGCATGAGCCCTGAGCAGGGCCCAGGAAGGAGAGGAGCCTGCAACTGAGATAAGTGTCCTTGACCAGAATCGAACCCAGGATCCTTCGGTCTGCAGTCGACCGCTCTACCCACTAGGCCAAATGGGCTAGGGCTGAGCCTCTGGCTCAGAGTTTGCTTAGGAACCTTCAGTACATTACCACACAGTACGTTGTAGAGCTGGGATTCAACCCGTGGTCAGTCTTGACTGTAAAGTCTGTAGTTTGCCAATTGGACCAAAACAGTCTGTCTATTTTTATAATACTGATAAGTAATTTAATTTCTAGGGGTGTGAGTTTACTAATCTATGTAATTATAGATGAAGAGGCTTGACAAAAATTATAGACTGCAGAAATACAGAAAGTAAAGTGCAAACATTCACCACTTAGCATTATCAATTTAATTTTCAAACTGGTGCTTTTTTCATTTATACAAGTAATTAGAGTATATGGTAAAAATTCAAGTGATGCATTAGGTTAAAAATAGGGACTTAATTATTTTAGAATCTTCTTTTCCATTTTGAGCATTCAGTGGCTCCAGGAAGAGGTTATTTGATCTTTTTTATTTTTCTCTTTATCGGCTGAGACTGAATGCTAAGCATTTTGCTCTCCCACTCCCTCCCCTTCTCTGCCCTGAGCATATAGACTACATTGGGTATTCAAGAGTGGTTTGGTGATGCTATGGTGGGATAAGTGAGCACTGGGGTGAGAATCAGAACACCTGGAATTGAATACCAGCTTTGGGAATAACTAGCTGACTGATCTTGAACAAATCATTTTATTTATCTGGACATCAGTTTTCTATGTTTTCCAAAGACAGGGAAGAGAAGTAAGAAAAAGTCTCAAAATCTCACTTCTTGGGACAAATTGTAATGAGGTAGCCTATACCTCTTATTATATATATATATATATATATATATATATATATATATATATATATATATATATATATATATAATTTATTTATTTATTTATTTTAGAGGCCCGGTGCCCAAAATTCATGCATGGGAGGAGGGGTTGTCCCTCAGCCCAACCTGCACCTCTCCAATCTGGGATCCCTCTCACAATCCAGGACTGCTGGCTCCCAACTGCTCACCTGCTTGCCTTCCTGATTGCCCCTAACTACTTCTGCCTGCCAGCCTGATCACCCCCTAACCACTACCATGCCAGCCTGATTGATGTCTAACTGCTCCCCTGCCAGCCTTTTGGCCCCAACTTCCCTCCTCTGCTGGCCTGGTCACCCCTAACTTCTCTCCCCTGCAGGGTTGATCACCCTCAACTGCCCTCCCTTGCAGGCCTGATGCCTTCCAACTGCCCTCCCCTGCAGGCCATCTTGTGGTGGCCATCTTGTGTGTTGGAGTGGTGGTCAATCTGCATATTACTCTTTTATTAGATAGGATAGAGGCCTGGTGCATGGGTGGGGACCAGCTGGTTTGCCCTGAAGGATGTCTCAGATCAGGGTGGGGGTTCTCTTGGGTGTGGGACAGCCTGGGTGAGGGGCCTGTGGTGGTTTGAAGGCCAGCCATGTCCCTCAGCAACCCAAGCGAAGACCCTGGTATGTGGAATTTATTTACCTTGTACAACTGAAACTTTGTAGCCTGGAGTGAAGATCTGAGTAGGCCAGGGCTGCAGAAACTTGGCTTCTTCCATTGCCGGGGGCAACCCTAGCCTCTTACTCTTCCAGCTCAGTGGTTGCCACCATTTCTGTTGGAATTTATTTACCTTCTATAATTGAAACTTTGTACCCTTGAATGGAGCCCTGGGCCCGCCAGGATGTGTGGAAAGCTTGGCTTCTTCTATTGTCAGGGAAACCCAAGCCTCCCTCCTGGCTTTCTGTAGGCACAGCCATCTTGGTTGGTATTAATTTGCATACTAGCTCTGATTGGCTGGTGGTCATGACTTGTTGGTGTAGCAGAGTGATGGTTAATTTGCATATTACTCTTTTATTAGATAGGGTGTGTGTGTGTGTGTGTGTATGTGTGTGTGTGTGTGTGTGTGTAATGATTTCAGAGAGGAAAGGAGAGGGGAGAGAGAAATAGAAACATCAATGATGAGAGAGAATCATTGATCAACTGCCTCCTGCATGCCCCCCTCTCCTTCAATCCACAGGCCGATGCTCTATCCACTGAGCCAAACTGGCCAGGGCACCTATACCTCTTCGTGAACGCTTTCTGTGTGACACCTGCTTGCATTGTGACAGTGGTCAGAACACTGCCTAGGGCTCCTCTTGGCCCATCCACTTTAGTTTTTCCTTTTGTAAAAGGAGAATAATGATCAAGGTTTTTCCTTTTGTAAAAGGAGAATAATGATAATCACTCTTTTTATAAGCTGGGATAGTTCTGATGATAAAACGAGAGAAAATTTTGAAAATATTTTTTGTCATCCAGACAATGGAATATTGTTCAGCACTAAAAAGAATGAGTGTTCAAGCCATGGAAGAAATCTAAATGCATATTGCTAAATAAGTGAAAAGAGCCAGTCTGAAAAATATACATTCTGGAAAAGGCAAAACTATGGAGACAGTAAAAAAAAAAAAAAAAAAAAAAAATCAGTGGTTGTCAGTGGTGAGTGGGAAGAGAAGAAGAAATAGGTGATTTTTAGGGCGAACTACTCTATGTAATACTGAAATGGCGGGCTCATGTCATTATACATTTGTCCAAATCCACAGAATGTTCAACACCAAGTGTGAACCTAATGTAAATTATGAGCTCTGGGTGATGATGTATCAGTATAAGTTCATTAATTGTAAGCAAATGTTCCTTCTGGTGGGAAGTTTGGTAAGAGGGGAAAAGGCTAACCATGTGTGGAGGCAAGAAGTACACGGGAAATCTCTAAATCTTCCATTCAATTTGCTGTGAACTGGAAACTGCTATAAAAAAATAATCTACTTAAAAATTAAAATAAAACATATATTTTTGTCATCGTCATGACTACTGTTAATACTATTTCTCAGAACTGTAGACAGCATGAGGAAGGACCTTGACATTCATCTACCACTTTTTACATGAGGAGAAACTGAGCCAGCCTGAAGGAGATCAACTGGCTTACTCAAGGTAAAATGCCTCCTCTTCATTCTGACCATGCTTTCAGTGTGGGACTGAATGTTCTTTAGGACAGAATTTGGAAGGCCCAGTTCTGTGTAGACAATGACTGATGTGTGTAGGATAAATTGTGTGTTGACCTGGCTATGACTTGTCAGTCAGAGGTTCCTACCCTGTTTCTCCAAAAATAAGACAGTGTCTTATATTAATTTTTGCTCCCAAAGATGTGCTAGGTCTTATTTTCAGGGGATGTCTTATTTTTCCATGTGCTAGGTCTTATTTTCGGAGGATGTCTTATTTTCGGGAAAACACGATATGTAAGGACAGGTACAGTCCCTGGGATTGAACATTTCATAGTCATATCTTTTGTTTAAATGGATTCATTTTAAAAGGTGAAGACCTCTTCTCTATTGCCATTACAGAGTCTACTTTACTATGTTCTCCTCAAGTGTCCTTCCAGGTTGAATGGGAAGTAGGGCTGAGGTGGGCAAGAGAGAAAGAAGGACCCATTTTCTTCCAATATTGGGTAAAACCAATGCTCTTAATCCCTTGGTCTATGATTATAGAATCATTGACCCCTTAAGGATTCATCTTCTAATTCTTTGGCTTCAGGACTAGAGTAATTAGTTTAATATCCTATCTAATAAAGAGATAATATGCAAAATGACCATAATTCTAACACAAGATGGCCGTTCCCATGTGATCAAAGATGGCTGCCCTCATGTGAACACAAGATGGCCACCACAAGATGACCGGCAGGGGAGGGCAGTTGTGGGCCATCAGGCCAGCAGGGGAGAGCAATTGGGAGGGACCAGCCTGCAGCGGAGGGCAGTTGGGGGGAACCAGGCCTGCAGGGGAGAGCAGTTGGGGGTACTGGGCCAGAAATGGAAGGCAGTTAGGGGCAATTGGGCTGGCAGGGGAGCAGTTAGGGGTCAATCAGGCTGGCAGGGGATTGGTTAGGGGTGATCAGGCAGGTGAGTGGTTGGGAACCAACAGTCCTGGACTGTGAGAGGGATGTCCGACTGCCCATTCCAGATTGGAGAGGGTGCAGGCTGG